>NW_025814834.1:20227500-20572500 GCF_022079265.1 Lynx rufus | reverse complement strand
GGGGCTCGGGGGGCCTGTCGCCTGCAGGGCTCATTATAGAGGAGACCAGGTGCTTGGAGTGTCCCCAAAGCAATACAGAGTGCACTGTCATGGGTTTGAAAAATATTCCTGTGAGAGATATAAATAAAGACTCCAAGCCCAAAGCCAGGGTTTTAGAAAGCCGTCCTTAAACACAGGATAATTTATAGCCACTGCGATCCTGTCCCGGGGATGACTCAGCTCTCTTAGCCCAAGCAGGCCCAGCCTGCTCCAGTAACCTTTGGGTTTGGCTGAAAGGGAAGAGCTAAAGCGGGCTCCAAGGAGCCCAATGGGCTAACCACCCGGCTACCGGACGGCTCCTGCGGGGCTCTCCTCTTCTCTTCCTTTCTGGCCAACTCCAGGGACGATATGGATGACCAGATCCTGGAAGCTGCGAAACAGGATAGGTGTGGGCGTTTCCAGCTGGCTGGCTCTTTGCAAGCCTCTGAAACAGATTCCCGTCCACCTCTGGGATCCGGTGGGTCCTGCTGCCCCCTGCCTGGGCCCACCTTCCAGCCATTGGCCCCACCCCTGGGAGGGGGCCGAGCTCCGAACACAGACCTGCTTCAAGCTGGAGTCATTCTTGGACTCAGAGATCCTTGAGCCCCGTAGAAAGAACCGAAACGAGAGTGCGTTTCCTTTTTATTTAAAAAATAATTTACCCAAGTCAAGTGTCAAAAAAAAAAAAAAAGGGCGGAGGAGAGGGGCAGATGGTGACGGACTTTAACGTGGAGGTGAATTTGTGGAGGGAGGCAGTCAGAAATGAATTGGGTTTGTTTAAAAATTCTCCCTGCCCGGCACCGCTGCCCCCCCTCCCCTTCATTATATTTTTAGCCGACTCTTTGGCCAACCACGTCTGAGGAGACAAATGCAAGTACAGAGGGTGCTTATCGAGACCAAAGGGTATTTTTTCTTTCTTTCTTTCTTTCTTTCTTTCTTTCTTTCTTTCTTTCTTTCTTTCTTTCTTTCTTTTTTTTTTTTCTTCTCCTTTTTCCTTCAAAACCTTCCAGGAGTGTGGAAAGGACTGGAAGTGCTTGAAGGTCTTTTCAGCCACATGCCTCACCCCAGCTTGGAGCTCAAGAACATTTTTATGCCAAGGCCCATGTGCTTGGCTGTCCAAGTGCAGAAAAAAAGATCATCATTCCAGGCCATTTCAAAAATAGTTTAGCTCTTTGATTAAATTGCTAAACAGTTCTGAATCGAGTTTTCTCTGCTGTTAGCAGATGGATCGGTGCAATTGGCCCAATTTTAACCCAGGTCCCTGCATGTTGTCGGCATGCAGAAATTGTCGCATATACAAATCATTCTTAAATTCATAACCAAGTGTCTTTATTCAACATGCATTTATGAAGCCACTGTGTGTGTGTGTGTGTGTGTGTGTGTGTGTGTGAGCAAACAGATTTGTTAAATATCTAAATGAGGAGGGGCTAGTGTTTGGGTGTGGGGTGTGACCCTCAGTGTGGTCAAGGGGCCTGACCTCTGGGCAGGGCAGTGGCCTTGGTGCCTACCTCTGCTGTGTGCCAGATTTACTGCTAAATTATTATCCAGGAGGCGTAGCACTGGGCCAGGCCCCAGGTATTTCTTGCCGTACATGATGTATGTTTGTGATAGGCAAGGTTTTCTTAATTTCATGTGTGATAAATAAATACCTTTTAAAGAGAAGGAAATGTCTCCTTCCAAGAGGGAAGTTTCAAGTCAGCCAAGTTAAAACACACACACACACACACACACACACACACACACACACACATCCACGCACACCCCAAATCTACACAAACCGACCTCATAAATGATACAAAGCAGAGCACCTTGGTGGCCGCATAACTCAACCCAAAGAATTGTGGCCTGGCCTCACCTGGGCCCTCTGTAAGCACATGGGGTTTTCTTCTGACCCCTAGCTTGGTCTTCTGAAGTCTGTCTTCTGTTCCTTGTTCTCTTGCTGACTGTTCCTTCTGGGGGTTGTTTTCCACCTAACCACAGTTTCTAAAGGTTCCTGTTCTTGCAGCTACCTGTTTTTCCACGTTATCAAAATAAAGAAGATGACTGCGATCCTTTCGTATGCACAGTCGGTCAGCCACGTGGACTGGTTAGACACACACAGGTTGATCAGCACATAGAGATCAATCGGCTCATATGGATTGATCAGTGCATAGAGACTGATCAGACCGCTGTATTTTATGGGAAGGAAACGGACTACAGAAGAAGTGAAGAGACACTCAAGGTCACATGGCTATTAGGTAGCAGCAACCTGGCCACTTATATTATGGAGAACCGATCTACGATAATTGTCAAATCAGAGTTACAGAGAAAATGCCACAAACTTTCCAATTAGGAACCCGGAGGTGGTGCTGGGGCGGAGTCAAGTTGATCTTCCTGCCCTTTTGATAGCCAAACGCTCTGCTTGGATCAACATTGGTTCACCTTCCAGTGGCTTCTTCTACTCAACTTGGGATTACACACCCTGTGTTCAGAGTTCATAGACCTGGCTGGGCTTGCTGAAGAGCATCTGCTCTCTGCAGTTCTGCGACACCAGACAGAAGATTCTGGCCTAGCACTCCTTGGTTCTGAAGGATAAGGGGAGGCCCTTTGGTGAGAAGTCCAGTCTTGGATTTCTGGTTTCTCTGAGAGAGAGAGAGAGAGAGAGAGAGGGAGGCAGAGGCCCTCTCTGCTGGGTTTACAAAGTGACCCCCAGAAGCCCTGTTAGCACACACATGTTGCTCACCTGTAGTTCTTGGTTAAACCCTCCAAAGATACAGGACACCATTTTGGGTGCAACAGGGGACTCACGGGGCCAAAACAGATACAAACCTTCCGTCCCATGGGTTAGGATTGGGAGAAAGACAAATACCTGAGAGTATCTGCTGCTCATATGAAAGGGACTATGTGTACACACACGGGTGATGGGATGGCCTTTGGCCAAAAGCAACACAACTCTGACCTGACAGACTTGTAAGATGGGCTGCTCACGTGTACCTCAGCCCACGCTGAGGTCACGGGGACCTGTACACCTGACTGTCCTGGGAAAGGAAGGTCTGTAGTCTCTGGAGAAAATTCAGAGGGGTACAGAAGGAGAGGAGGAGGAGAGGGGCGGGGAGGGAGAGGCCCACCTTGCAAATCCCTCCTCCGCCCCTCCCTCCCTTCCCCCACCTCCCTCCACCCCCCACTTTAAGACAGAAGAGCCAAGGGCATGGGCCAGCCAACTCTGTGGCCTGTTTATACCCTGTAACCAGAGCCTGTTGCCGCCCAGGCTGCCTGACAGCTGCAGTGATAAGGGGACGGCTGTCGCTTTGAGAGGATGGCCTGTACTGGCGTCCATCTCGGGGGCAGCTTATCCCGATCATTTTCCCAAGCCCTGGGGTGGGAGTGGGAACAGGTGCGGCTGGCTCCCAGCTACCGCTCGGGGGCGGTCCTCCCGAATCCGAATCCGGGTGAGCTGGGAGGCCTGTATTGAACTTCCTCCGGGGCTTTCTCTCCGAACCCCCCGCCTCCCCGTGGGGTTGCTTTCCACAGGGTCAAAGGAGGTGAGAGAGGAGTTCTGCGTGTTTTGTTGGTTTGTTTTCCTCCCTCTTTATCTTTGTCATCACAGAAACAGAAAAGAACACGTGGTGAAGCTCTGGGCAGGCAGAGTTCTAGAAACCGCTGCCAAATGCATCCGTCAGGCCGGGGTGCTGCTTCCCATGCCCACTGCCAGACCGTCCCCGCAGAGGCCAGCCTTGTCCTCCTCCCCATCTCGGTTCCCTCAGCCCTCCGAGGCCCCCCCCTCCCCCCCCCCCACCCAGCCTGGGCTCCCTTGCAGGAAGCCTGTGGCAGTGAGCTGTCCCCATCGGATCTGGTGATGCCACACGTTCTTGACACGGGGCTCAGCCAGTTGTGCGTCCTGACCCTTGTGGGTCGGTCTCTCTCCAGCCTCCAGGCCTCCTCCCTCCTCCATTACCTACACCTCTAGCAGCTTCCTCGGACTACCCAGCCCCCGGTCCTGGGGGTGCACATCCACGCCTCTCAAGTGAGAGATTTGCAGATGGTCAACATGTTCCTTCCTTTGGTCTCCTGCTCCTCTCCCACTTGGGCGGGGACGTGAGGGGCAGATTTTGCTCATCCTGGGATGGCCCACGACCTGGGACACTCAGGGTTGCCTGCCAAAGAGCTCTTTTGCTGTTCCTCCCTGTCCCTTCTCTGATGGCACCCGTGGCCGGAGTGGGGATGGAGCCCGAGGAGGCTGGCTGGGTTTGCTCAACAGCCGCCTCAGAAAGGAAAAAGTGAAGGCCAGGCTACAGGAGATGGGAAAAACAGCAAAAAACCAAGGTATTTACACTTAAATCTGAGCTCAGGTCCACACATGGCCAGTGGCCAGTTGTGGGACCTCAGTTTTCTCATCATTTAAAATTTGTTTTTAATGTTCATTTATTTTTGAGAGAGACAGAGCGTGAGCAGGGGAGGGGCAGAGCGAGCGAGCGAGACACAGAATCCGAAGCGGGCTCCAGGCTCTGAGCGGTCAGCGCAGAGCCCGACTTGGGGCTTGAGCTCACAAACCGCGAGATCGTGACCTGAGCCGAAGTTGGTCGCTTAACCGACTGAGCCACCCAGGTGCCCCAATTTTCTCATTTTAAATGAAAATGATACTTTACACTTCTTGGAGTAGACTCCAGGATCAGAGAAGATACTGGAAGGGAAGGTGCTGGGGAGATTGTTTTCTCCGTGTCTGGCTCAGAGAGCGTGTCAGCAATGTTTGCTGCATGCCAGGGCAAAGAGGAAACTCTTTTCATCAAACTCTAAAGCTTCTGCACAGCCAAAGAAACCATCAACAAAACGAACACACAACACACAGCATGGGGCAAAATATTTGCGAACCATATGGTGGTTAAGGGGTTAATATCTCAAAACTATAAAGAACTCACACAACTCAAGAACACAACCCCCAAACAGTCCCATTAAAAGGGGAGCAGAGGAACTGAACAGACATTTTTCCAAGCAAGACATCCCAATGGCCAACAGGTTTACGAAAAGATGCTCAACATCACTAAGTATCAGGAAAATGCAAATCAAAACCACCACGGCAGATCACCTCACACCTGTTAGCATCGCTATCATCAAGGGGACAAAAGATAGGGGCGCCTGGGTGGCTCAGTCGGTGGAGCATCTGACTCTTGATTTTGGCTCAGGTCATGACCTTGCAGTTCATGGGATAGAGCCCCACGTCAGGCTCTGCACTGACAGCGTGGAGCCTTCTTGGGATTCCCTCTCTCCCTCTCTCCCTGTCCCATCTCTCTCTCTTTTTCAAAATAAATAAATGTACTTTTTTGTAAAAAAAAAAAAAAAGAAGACAAAAGATCATAAATGATGCTGAGGATGTGCACTGATGGTGGGGATGTAAATTGGTGCAGCCACTATGGAAAACAGTATGCAGGTGCCTCAAAAAATTAAAATAGACAGACCGTATGACCCAGCAATTCCACCTGTGGGTATTTATCCAAAGGAAATGATAACAAGATACGAAAAGATACCTGCACCTCCCTGTTCACTGCAACATTATTCACAGTACGGTATAGATAAGATGTGAAAACAGCTGGAGTATCAGATTCATGGATGGACAGAATCCATCCATGGATGTCCATAATCCATCCATGGACGTCCATCCATGGATGGTCAGAAAGCAGCTGTCAACAGATTCATGGATGAAGAAATGTCTCTCTATACACACAATGTATACAAGAGAATACTATTCAACCATGAGAAGGAAGGAATCCCTGCCATTTGTGGGAACATGGGTGGATGTTGAGGGCCTTATGCTTAGTGAGATGTCAGACAGAGGCAATATTGTATATCACTTACATGAGCCGTCTAAACAAGCAGAACACACAGAAAAAGAGAGTTGTCGTCCCCAGGGGCTGAGGGGGGTGGGGTGATGGGAGAGATGTCGGTCAAAGGGAACAGATACGCAACGGGAAGATGAGTGAGTTCTGGGACGCTCATGCACGGCGTAGTGATTATAGTCAACAACACTGGATTATATACTTCAAAGTTGCCAAGAGGCTCCATCCTAAATGTTCTCATCACAACAACAAAGTGATAATTAAGTGACATGATAGAGGCGTTGATAAAGCTACGGTGGTGATCGTCGTGCCATTTATAAGTGTTTCAAATCCATGCACTGCACACCTCCAACTAAATGTTTCGTGTCAATTCTATCTCAATAAAAGATAAATAAAAGAAGGAAGGGAGGGAGGAAGGAAGGGAGCAAGGAGCTCCCCGAGACCCCTGCTTTTTCAAGTAGTGAAATCTGAAACAAGGTGGACTTTGTGGCCGCTGAGTCTTCAGGTTCTGGCTCCGCCGATTGGCTGTAGGTCAGCTTTGTAACTGGGTACTCACTGACAAGGGTCCCCCCCACCCGGCCTTTTCCTTCTTCTTGATTAGAGTCTAAGGCTGCAGGACAGAACCTATTGTCCCGGCAGGTAGCACTTGTTTTAGGACTGACTGCTGGTTTGTGTTCTTGGGGCCTCCTGGGCACCGGCGGGATATCTCACCCGCCAGGTCTTACCCTCCCCTGCAACCCTCCCGCTCCCTGTGTCGATCCTCATTGCTCTCAGCTCGGTTCCCAAGCCTCCCGTGCCGTCTCCCTCTTGAAGGCCTTTGCCGCGTCTCCCCTGCGCCTGGAGCATTTTCTGATGCCGCTCACCTCCAGGACTCTGCCGGTTCCCATCCGAGTGACCTCGGTAGTCCCTGAACCCATCTGGGTGTCAGCTTCCTCCTCGGTAAAAGGAAAGACTAGACACAACCTCTGGCTCCTTGGGGGGAGCTAACTGGGATCGGGAAAGGGAAAGCTTTAGCTAATTTCCTCGCTGTCAAAAAGACAAGCCCATCATCTCCCACCTTACCTGCCCACGTCTCTGCTTTACTAAATGTCCGAGAAGGTATACAGAGTTTTGAACTTTACGAGGTCCTACAAGCATACACCCGCATAACGACATCCCTGTGGGGCCAGTAGCCAAAAGGCTACCGTTGCTTGACTCCTGCTTAAATTCTTAACGTTTTTTTTTTTTTTGAAGCAAAAATACATTTGTTTACTAACCAAGGGCTTGATCCTAATTACACAGACACTTGGCAAGAGTTGCCTGCAGAATGCTCGTGATAAAGATAATTGAACGGCTTCTTTATCTTCGCAGCTGAATCCTGTCGAAAGAGGTGATGAAATCTTTAGTCTGCCTTTTCGCAGATCGGAGCCCAGGTGACATCGCTCACGGGCCCTTCCACCCCGGATTCTCCCCCTTCCACTGGTCTTGTTGTAGTGTTTCCTTTCCCACCCCCTTTCCTTGCGCCAACGCGCCATTTGCAAAGTTGCCGACTGGGGTGTCTCTGCCGTCAGCTGCAGTTTCTTCCAAGTTCTCTCCCAGTTTATAAGAAAGCTGAGTTGTTTTCAAAGGGCTTTCGGTTTTCACGGTGAAGCTCTTGTCAGCAGAGACGGCACAGTCGGGCTTGGCCATTGCTCCCACTTTTCACGGAGCACTTCCCACTCCTACTGCCTTCACATATTCATCAAAGTCTACACTCTGCCCCAGCATCATCTTCCTCCCAGCCGTGGACTGGTGGCCCTGGTGGGCGTGGCCGGGCTTTCAGGGTGAGCAGAGCAGGGTCTGGCTGGGGGAGTAGTACCAGAGGCCAATGGGAGCTGTGCCCTCCTGTTTGAGTTCTCAATGTGGGAGTTCACAAAAGTCCAGCCCCACCTCCCACCCCCCGCCCCATTTCTGACAACTTCTCCTCCTGGATGGCTCTGTCCTTATTAAGTAGACCCGCAGATGCAATCAAGGAAGAACAATAAATGGGTGATATTTGTTCTTTCACCATACCAGCTATTGGCTTTGACTTTGGGGGTGGGAGTGGGGAAGTGAAAAGAGATTTCCTTAGCAGTGGTTCTCAAGATTTTAGTGTGCAGAAAATCACTGGAGTGCTTTCTAAAAAAATGCCGATTTCCCAGCTCCCTCACCCCCACTGATTATAATTCAGTAGGTGTTGGGGAGTCTGGGTGGTTCAGTCGGTTGAGCGTCTGACTTCGGCTCAGGTCATGATCTCACAGTTTCTGAGTTCAGGCCCCGCATCGGGCTCTGTGCTAACAGCTCAGAGCCTGGATCCTGCTTTGGATTCTGTGTCTCCCTCTCTCTCGAGCCCTTCCTCTCTCTCTCTCTCTCTCTCTCTCTCTCAAAAATAAATAAACATTAAAAAAATTTATAATTCAGTAGGTGTTGGGAGGAGCCCTGGAATGAACTCTTTGAGAAGCTCCTAGAATGGTCTGAGGGAAGCAGTCTAGGGAACCCCATGCACAATCGTGAACACCTGAAAATGTCTTTTGCTCACCCCACGGTAAGTGTGTTATTCCTAGTTGTCTTCCCTGTCACATCTGACCTGGGTTGATCTGCTTAAGCAGGGTCCTTAGAACTTTGCAGTGGTTAATGGTGCAGCCAAGGAAGCTTGAGTTGGGTGATGTTAGCTGTTCCTAAGCAGGATTCATTCCTACAGTCCTCAAATAAGTGTTCATAATCAAAAAGGCACGATTGCACATTTGCTTTGTCAGCTAACATGAGTCCCACAGATGGTCTGTTCTCCCACGGAAAGTTTACTCGAGGCTGAAACTCACAGTCCCAAAGGCAGGCTCCTGTTACACTGATAATCAGCATTAGACCGTTTGAAATCCCCTTGGCCAAAGGCTGGACACCAAATTGCTGAGGGGTAGATCCCAGAAGGCATCCTAAGAACAGGCCAAGGTTTCCTTGGGTCCTTAGGCCAAGTGGGGACTGTTTCTAAGCTGCATTAGCCAATCTGTGTATTGTGAATAGCTTTCATTTCACAAAAGAACCCATTTTCATTATTCCTCATGCTAATAAACAAGTCACTAATTTCACCAGTAAAACCCAGTTTGGGCCTACAAATAAACAAAGTCTTAGATGTGCTCAAGATCTTGATCCTGGACGAACTTGGAGTGGCTGGAGTCCCTTGGATGACTCTGGAGCCCCCGTAGGATCAGGCAGAAGCCATCCTCTGCAGGACCTCCTCTGAGCCCACACTTTTGCCTGGTTCCTTCCTTCCTCTCCTGCTCCCCCCTTTTCTTACGGGCCATTCTGGGGGGGGCACTTCTATTATAAATCCTTATGTTAACAGCCCTCCTTTCAGGGTCTGCCTCTGGGGAACCCGATCTAAGACAGAGGGCTGTGCATTTCGGAGAGCAAATCTGAATCTCCAGGAGCTTGTGAACAATGCAGATTTCAAGGCCTAGTCCCAGAGACTGTAGTTCGGTAGGCTGGGGCCCAGGAATCTGCAATCTAGCCACCTCTCTGGGAGAGCCTGCTGTTTGTGGCCATTGGCCTTCATTTTGAGGACCATGGCTGCAGCCCTTCTAGAAGCACTAGTTACTCCAATAATGGGTTGACTGCTAGCTTGACTTCTGCAGCCCCACCCTGTCCTGACGTCTGCTGATCCCACAACTCCAAATGGCTTGGCTTCAACCAGGAACAAATTGCTGTCGCCGACAGTCCAACTTGCAGTCCCCTGGTGTCAGGCTTATCCTCCGGGCCTGGGTCAGTTACACAGCTCCAGGCCGGTGGGGGCACTTTTCAGAGACCTGTGTGGTCGAACACTGGAGAACCATGAGACCTCTCCTTGGCTCCCATTGTCCTGTTCTTTTGGGCACCTGCTCGAGTTGCCTGGTTTTCACTTCCTGGTTACTCAGTCACACACACACACACACACACACACACACACGCTTTATCTCAGATCTCAGGGGCACGGGGTGGTACAGAACTCTGAAACAGTCACTTCTGGCAGTGAATACAGCAGTCATGCACACAAGCATTATTGTCACATTCCCTAGGCTGGCTCTGGGCTCCATCACTTAGCCGATGTGTGACTTCGGGCAAATTATTTAACCTCTCTGTGCCTTCGTTTTTTGTTTTTTTGTTTTTTTGCTTTTCCATAAAATGGAAGTAAGAGCGACCACCTCTGAGAGTTTACTTGTTGCCGATCAGCGAAATGCCTGGTACACGGCGATTGCTCGCTCAGCATTAGCTGATCTCATTGCACGCGCCGAGCAGGCTCCCGATTCCCAGCAGGACAAGTCACGTGGACCCGACGGCATGTGCTTTGTGCCTTCGGTGCAGTGGGGCCGCATGGCTCCCAGGTCCTTGCGAGGCTGGCTCATTTCTCTTGAGCCTTGGGCGCTCTCTGTGGGCACCGGGTGGAGGGAGGGGTGGGAAGCAAGCTGAACGAATGTTCTGTAGCTTTGCATGATTATGTTGGACTGTGGACAGCAATGCAGCAGCGTGGACCGTAAGGAAAGCCAAGGGGGCAGGGGGAGTGCTGATTTGTGTGGAAGGCAGCCTTGTCCAACACACTCACCCAGACACGCCCACGCACATCCACACAGGCTCACTTTCACACCCCCCTCACACACACATTCTCACGGGCTCACGCAGGCATGCTCACACATTTGCACACTCACTCACAAGTACCCTCTCACACATGCTTCTGTGGAGTCAACATTAAAGAGGTGTGGGTTGGGACTGGGTGGGGGTGGCAGGGGCTGGGGAGGGAGGGGCAGGAGGCATGCAAAGAACGTTCATGGGGCTACTCTGTGCCGGGCTGGGGAGGTGACGGGTAAGGCAGACTGGATTCCCGTGTTTTCTGAGGAAGGTGGCCACGGGCAAAACCGATCCCGTTACAGAGACAGAGAATTAAGCCCCCGGCTCGAGATTCGGGCAGACCGTGGTTGGAGCGGGGAGGCTGGGTGGATGGTGTTGGCCCGTGAGACTGCACCACCACCAGCAGGGGTAGAAAGAGAGAGCTGTGTGAAGGTGCCAGGCTATGTGCTTTAACCAGGCATCTCTTCAATCTGCTCAACGACTGGTGGGTGACGCTACGATCCCATTCCGCAGATGAAGAAACTGAGGCACGGTGAGGTTCAATCACTTTCTCCAGGTCCCTCAGTGGGGCGTGAACCCGGGCAGCCTCCCCAGGGTTGTGGCGGGAGTGGCGTCTGAGCCGCCGTCTGAGGCCCAAGTGTGGGGGGCGGGGACACGGGAGGCAGAGAAGGGGCACGCCCGTGGAAGAGTGGATGTTCCAGAGAAGGGAAGGCAGCCAAGGGAAGTGGGGGTGAGATCTGGGAGAGACTTGAGTATTTGTTTAAGGAGTTTGGCTTTCCCTTTGCCCCCGTGGGCAATGGAAGGAGCGGAGCTCTGAAGAAGGATGATGTGGGTTTTAGGCAGATGATTCTGACACGATGGATAGAAACAGTCAGAGATGAGAGAAGGAAAGCCTGGTCTGGAAGCTCTTATAGGGGGGCGGGGGGCACCTGGGTGCCTCAGTTCATCAGGCGTCCGACTCTCGATTTCGGCTCAAGTCATGATCTCACAGTTCGTGGATTCGAGGCCCACGTCAGGCTCTGCGCTGACAGCATGGACCCTTCTTGTGATTCTCTCCCTCTCTCTCTGCCCCTTCCCCAATCTTTCACTTTCTCTCAAAATAAAGAAACAAACTTAAAAAAAAAAAAGAGGAAGCTACTACAGGGAGATGGCCCACGCGAGGAAGAAGGGAATCGGATGAATCCGGTGTCAGAGAGTTCAGGCCCCTGCAGGGGTGAATGAAGCAGGGCTTTCTGACTGATGCGGGAGGTGGCCTTGGGGTGGCAGGAGAAGGAAAGGAGAGGGAAGTTTCTAGCCAGCAAGCTGGAAGGCTGTGGGGCCGGTGATGGTTCCAAGAACACAGAGGTCATGGGTGGGGAAGACAGTGAGGGGCATGGCACGGGTGTGCTCATTTGGAGGGGTGCACTTGGGGAGCAGGCGCGGGGGACACTCAGCCACAGGAGGCTGTGCCGGCCCTGGGGCCCGTTGGGCGGGCACGTGGGGCGGTGCCCTGAGGACAATGCCCTGGTGGGAGGCCGGGAGAGCTGCCAGCCTGGGCGCCCGAGAGGTCAGGCAGGGAGTATTCCTCTGGGAAAGAATGGTCAGTGTGTGTGTGTTCTGAGACTGCCCTTCCGCATTCCCTCCCTCCCAGAAGCAGGCTGTCGCCCTCAGGGCCTGCTTTCTTCAGCTGACCTCTTCCCCAGGGTCACTGACAAGACCCGAGTTCCTGCTTCCAAAGTGGGGTTCTCTCTACATCTTTGTTGGCTCGGGAGAGCCAGCAGTCTGGGGGGTGAGCCCTTCCCTTAAGGGCAAACAACTGTGACCGAGCCAGAGCTGGGAACCGCTGGGACGAGAAGAGATAAGACCCATGGCCTTGACATTGGTCAAGGTCTACACCCTGGCCAGCCCTGGGGAGAGCTCTGTGGATGCAAAGATGAATGAGACCCAGTCCCTGCCCCCAGGCTTCAGAGAGCATGTGCAACCCCCCTGAGACCATCGGGGTGTAGATGTCATTGGGATGCCAGTGGTGGGACCAGAGAGAAAGGACTGACTGATTCCTTCTGGGGGCATTATGGAGCACGGCCCTGAAAAGAAACTTTTTGAACTGGGCCAGGGATGGTGAGCAGGGTTTGTTAGGCAGGCAGGAGCGAGGGTCAGTGGAGGGCCGTGGTGTAGAGTAGAGAGGGCATCGTGGACAAAAGAAATCACATGAAGACGGTCACAGACCTGTCGAAGTATAGGCCAGCGAGAACACGAGGTTTGGTGCAGAGTGTAAGGGCGCAGGAGGGTGGGTGAGGCGGGACATGAACCTGGACAGTAGGTCGGGGCTAAACCGCGAAGGATCCGGTGGCTTATGTGAGTTTTGACTACGCTCTCATAGCACTGGGCAATAGAAGTTTCTGTGACGGTATAAATGTTCTATATCTGCACTGTCCATATGGGAGCTGCTAGCCACACGTGGCTATTGATCTCTTGAAATGTGACTCGCGTGGCTAAGGAATTATATCTTTATCCTACCTTATTTACATTTTCAGCTTAAATAGCCACATGTAGCTTGTGGCTACTGTATGCGACAATGCATCTCTCAGCGATGCAGAGCAGTTGAGATGGGGTGAACAGGGACCGGTACAGGAGGGTGGTTGACATGCAGAAAGCATATAACCAGTAATTGGTCTCGTACGGTGTAGCAGATCGTTCATACAGAATATAGTCAGGAAGTTTCCTAAACCAGCACTTGCCCACCACACGCTTCCATCACAATAACAGCTTGCATGTCCCCCTTTCTAAGAATAGATGTTCATGGCAGTAGCCTTTGAAGACTGGTGCCTACGGGTCGTGTGTGCGAGTTCTGTTTGTGACCACATCTGAGCTCCTTCCACGACGGAGCAGTACAAATACGAAGGAGGTAACACAATCAGAGGAAGGGGGAGTGGGGTGAGGCCACTGTGGGGGTGATGGAGTTTTCTCTTGACTTTGTCAAATGGCAAAATCCAGCGTGGACCTTGGACCTGTCACTGCCCACCTGTGGAACTAAGCATCTTCATCGATGGAACCAGGAGGCTGGACAAGATAACACAAAGGTCCTTTCTGCCCCACTGTTGGGAACTAGGACTCAGTAGGAGCCGTGCTCTGGAATCCTTACAGCTCAGACAGGTGCCCAGGCGAAGGTCATGCGTAACTTCTGCGTCTTGTCCGGAGGCGCAGGCTGGGAGGCAGATTCAAGGTTCCGGCATGGCAAACGAAGTTTTGTACGATTAGCTTTGTCCTCCCCAGGGATGAGGGATGAACTCCAGGGATTCTGGTGGGATTGTCACTCTGTCTAGGCTAAGGACCCGCGCAGGAGAGAAGCTTCTGATGGTGCAGGGGCTGAGGAGGCCTCACTGACAGACAGATGTCGGAATGCTGAAACTGTTGAAGCTACAAGGAAAATAAATACAGACAGTATTGTTTGTTAAGCGCCTTTAACATTTTGATTCTTAAACTTAAAATAGGGAACATTTACTAATACAAGCTCCCTTAAAACAATCACATCTGGTATGTTTTGAGACGAGGAGTCTACCTGAAAACAGCAAACAGATTTGTGGGACACAACAACAACAGACACACTGGCTTTGGACATTGGCATCCTCAATTTTAATGAAAATTAGTATTTCTGTTCTCCCATTTTCTGTAGGCCTGCACATTTGGTGTTGTTGTAGATGCTCATCCCATGGAGGGGTGTGGTGGGGACCAGCCTCAGCATGCATTTGCTCGGTGTGGGGTCGTGCCAGTATTGGGCACGGGAGACCTTCCCTGGGCTTTGTGTCCCTGAAGAAATGGACATTCTGTGTCCCATTTCATTTCACCCTGCTGCATTGTCCCCAGCTTGCCTCTCTTGTCCTCACACAGAGTCGTCACAGGTCATTGTTCATAACTGAGCTACTTCTGTATCCAAGATCCTTCAGGCAGAGAGATATAATCTTAAAGGAGACTGCGGAGGGGGTGCTGGGTCTTAGTACAGCACACTTACTGTGTCCCATCATGCACTGCACAGAGGGTCGCCAAGGAAAACACAGGATGCCCAGTCAAATTTGAATTTCAGATAAACAATGAATAATTTATTTACTATAAGCGTGTCCCCAATATGGCGTGGGGCATACGCTTATTCAGTGTTTATCTACAAATTCAAATTTAACTGTGCATAATATTGTTTTGTTAAATCCGGAGAACCCTCATTGTAGATCCTCTTGGCCCGCCTTTTACGCCACTGCCGTGGCAACCAACTCAGAGCCCCTGACAATACTTGTTTAAGCTGCGTCTTGTATCTCTTGCTTCTCCCTGGGGCTTTTCTGATGTGACTGTGTAAACCTTCCGGGCACTGGCATGGCTATAAACCAGGAAGGGTGAGGGAGTTGGCCCCATGGGACAACCTTTGACCCGTGATGGATGGAAGCCAGTAGATAAACGTTCCTCTTTTTCCATCCTGCTGGTGCATGGAATTATGAGGTACGTTCCATATGGCTCTTCAGAGGGTGCCGGTGGAAAGGAGCCTCAGTTTGCTGCAATGATGACCAGCTCCATAATGCACTCTTGGGTTAGCCTGCCTACCTGCCTGCCTGCCTGCCTTCCTTCCATCTTTCCTCCCTCCCTCCCTTCCTGCCTCCCTTTGCCACACCCTTGTTTCCTGGGATCCCTTCAAAAACTAAGTCCCTGAACTCAAGCCCTTGGCTGTCTCAACTCTTGGAGAGGAAGCTCATGTTAAGAGAGGCTTACGAGCTCTAATGGGGTGTCTGATGGAAGGAGAAATTAGATCTCAGAGCTACATAGAATTTTAGCAAATTTGGACTGGAAAACTCCTGGGAGATCATGTAGCACACCCAGCCCATTTACAGAGCTGGAAATAAGCCAGAGACTTACTATCCAAGACTATCCTCCAACCCTATTAGCCCAGGGATAATCTGGAATTTCTGCTCCTCCTGAGGTGAACTAATCTATATAAAAGCACAGTGCTTAACACACAGCAGGTGCATGGTAAACATAACACGGGGCAAGGAGGGGATGAAAGTGTGTTGTGAGTGTATAAAGTGTTTCCATATGTCTCTGTGGCAAGTCCCTGCCTCTGGGAGCCTATCTCTCTCCACCTGCTGCTGCTCCTCTGGGCTCTGATTTGCACAGATAATGTCAAGGGAACTCAATAAGATTAGACGCCGAAGGGCAGTGCTTAGGGAAAACCTTAATGGAAACCCTTGTCCTTCATTTTTCTGCACCAGGGCCGGAGAATTTGGACACAGGAAGCCAGTGCCCCCTAGGAGTTGCTTGGAGCCTCCGTGGGTCCCCCCAACTCAAATAATTTAGTTCAGTTCCACAGATTTTTGTGCCAAGAACTGCCTAGTTTGGAAGAATTCACAATAATTCATAAGACTGATCTATGCCCCAGGGAGCTCGCTCATGGTCCTGTGGGTCATAAAGGCAGGCCTCCTGAGAAGGAAGGCATGGAGCAAATTAAGCACGCCAAATTCTTGAGGTGGGTGCCTATGACCTTTGAGAAGCACCCGGGCGATGGGTATTGAGGAGGGCACCTTTTGGGATGAGCACTGGGTGTTGTATGGAAACCAATTTGACAATAAACTTCATATATTGAAAAAAAAAGAACTATGGAAAACAAAAACAAAAAACAAACAAACAAACAAAAACAAAACAAAACAAAACAAAACAAAAAAGAAGCACCCGCACCGGGGAAAACAAAAACTAAATGGCACGAGAGGAGGAAGAAAGGCCGTATTAACTGCTTTCCCCGTGACCAGAGTTTAATCCCCAGAGCAATCTCTCTGCATGGCATATTGATAAACTCATGTTAATGGGAAGTGGCTTTCCTAAGACGCATGCATACCAGAGAGTGGGAAGGTAAGTGCCACCAAGATTCAAAGATCTACCACATCGAGGATATTTTCAGAGGTTCAATGGTTTGGAGCATACCTAAATGCACCCCCCTCCCCCCCAAAGGAAAACCTTGGGCCCTGTGCACTTAGCCATCATTGCTACCTCCCTTGGGGCCCTCACGCCAATAGACTGCCAGGCGAAGAGACGAGTTACTATACTGGTGGGGGTACCAGACCCTGACCAACATGAGGAGCCATGGTGGCTTCTGCACAATGAAGGACAGGCAGGAGTGTATCTGAAATTCATGGGACTCACTGGGCATCTCTTCATGCTCTGGGTGAACAACCAACCACCCCATCCAGGGCCCCAAAAGAGCAAGGCAGTTAAAGGGGCAGGCCCTTCTCTGAGGGGCTTGTGATGTCCCACCAGGAAAGCAACCCGGACCAATCAAAGTGCAGACCGAGAAGGAGGGACTCTGGAAAGGGTGGTGGGGGAAGGGGATGAGAAATATTGATTTTGGCTCAGGACAGCTGTAGCTGTAGGCACCATAGCTGATTTCACTAACCTTATTTCATTAAGTCTCTGGGGAGACTGTGGCTGGACACTACCCTGCAGGAGACTCTGTGTTAGATGAGACTTAAGGGAGAGAGGACATGAGCAGATCTGAGGGGTACAAGGGGTGGATTGTATCTGTCATATGTTGAGCATCACTTTTTTTTTTTTTAATGTTTTTATTTATTTTTGAGACAGAGAGACAGAGCATGAGCAGGGGAGGGGCAGAGAGAGAGAGGGAGACACAGAATCCGAAGCAGGCTCCACGCTCTGAGCTGTCAGCACAGAGCCTGATGCGGGGCTCGAACTCACGGACTGTGAGATCATGACCTGAGCCAAGGTCGGACGCCCAACCTACTGAGCCACCCAGGCACCGCGAGCATCACTTTTTATCCTCTGCACGGTGACCGCTCCCACCGAGACTTTGACCCACTTCACAAAGATGTGTTCTGTCAGTGCCTTACTGCTTGTCCCTATCGTGTGCTTCTTGCTGTCTGCCCTAGGTTTTCTGATGGCACCTTATAGGACACACATGGGGATCTACTAGGCAGTCTCCTTTATGCAACCTGGAAGTGCAGGGCAATTAGCACCCTGGGCTGAGGGCAACCAATGGAGGCTGGGACCTGATGAATAAATACTTCTCCCTTTTCTTCCTTCAGATGGACAATTCTGAGGTGTGATTTATAAGGTTTTTCAACTTGGATACAGGAGCAAGAAGCAGTTCCCTTAACAGTGGCCAATTTGATAACACATCCTAGCATTGGCTCTCTCCTCTTCCCTGTTTCAGGTCCCCTATCCCTTACTCCTGATCCTGGGACCACATTGCTGAATAAACTCCTCATACCTGACTCTCCGTCTGGGGCTCTGCTTCCTCTAGACAACCCAGGCTAAGACAGATTCCCAGGTTTGTTACTTTGGAGCTGTGAGGTTTTATGTTATTTACTTAATCCCTTTAAGTCTTATCTTCCTCCTTCTCCCAAGCGTGAGGGAGATGCTCCCTGAAGCACTTAGAATCCTAGAATTAGAACGAAGTGGGGCTCTGTTAGAAAGGAAGAGAGGGAGAGATGGTTGCCAGTAGGTGGCTCCATCAGGGTCCTGGGAGTAGGAAAGAGACGGTACACCAGAAGGAATTAGGTTGAAGAGTTCCGCAGAAGAACGATACAGTGTAGACAGGGTTGAGGGAAACCGAGAAGGGGTGGGGGAGTGCACAGAGACAGAAACAGTGGGGGTTGTTCCCCCCCACCCCCAGCCTGTTGCTGTCAGCTAGCTACAGGAGACAGGTGCCAGCAGGTACTATGGTTTTGGCAGAGGGATTCAGCCACTACCAAGCTCAAAACCCACAAAGAAGGCATCAGGGGGACAGACAGCCTGACCTTTCTTTCCTCCCGCCCTTCGTCTCTCTCGCCGAGAGCTTGCATAGACGGAACCCAACCAGAAGCCAGAGGACAAGGAGGCCTGACTGATCCAGTCCACACAGGCAGCCTCCTGGGGCACAGAGGTGGTTGGAGGAGGATGGAGAATGGACCTGAGGGGGCAAGTGGAGAGTATCTAGTCTAGCGGAAAACAGGCATCTATCTCAGTAGCTTTACTTAAAATACGTAGCTATAGGAACGCATGCAACCAGCACGGACCATTTGGGCACACAGCGGACTCTTCTTGACAAGCAAACAAGTCAATTGCTGAGAATGGAAGTGCATTAGGGCGTGAGAGGGTGGCTCAGGGGCTGTGAGCAATCAGCGTGCTGTGGGCTTTTCTGGTTTGCTCAGAAATGGAGGGCATTGGTGGAGTCTGCGTGTCTGTGAGAAGGTGGGTTAAGGGAGCTTTCCTATTTCACCCACCTTCCTTCCCGGGGTGGGTGAGAAGCAGAAGAGGCTCTGCAGATACAATTTAGTATGGTTTTACTAAGTCCTTCCTCTGCACCTGTTCCTGAGAACTGGATGCTGCGGGGAGAAACAGAGGAAGGGGGAGAGGTGACCTCAAGCCTCCTGGAATTTGCATTCTAGGTGGAGAGAGAAGTTCCATAGATGAAACAGAGGAATGGAAAGTAGAAAGAATTGAAATGCTAAAGGGGGGGCGGGATCCAGAGGAATCACAAGGAATTTGACTAAGGGGGCACCACATCCGAGTCGGTGGTTTCTGCTCAAGGGGCTCCCACCTGGGTGGGACTAGGTTCAAGCCCTCACACGTGCATTTGGGGACCAGGGTGTGCCTAATCAAAACGGGGCAATGGGACTAAACAGAACGTGTCCTATTTGGACTTTCCGTTTCCTCCCTTTTGGGTAGAGTCTTCTTGGGTTTCCTTGTCTTCACCGTGTTGCGAGCTCATGTAGGTCTTCCCGGGCCACGGCTGATAAAGAGTAATAGGTTAGAAGAGGCATTTGGGAATTCTCTGCTCTTTACGGATATGGTGTGTGTCTGGGGCAGAGGAGGAAAGCCGCTTGCAAGCCTGTGTGGATGGTGTTCCATTTCAGGGGTGGTGGGGTAGATAAGCGAGAGGTCCACCTCCTTCAACGTCCAGGGAGAAAGCGGAGCGTTAATCCCCTCCGTTCTCCTTCAAGGGTTAGAGCAGGCTTTCACGAAGTATTTCTGTGGGACATAAAGGCCCAGGGAGTGATGATAAAAGGGTTTCTTGGCTGAATAAATTGAGGATACATTAGATTAAACAAAATTAGATAGGGTTCCTTGCTGCAAGATCTCGAAGTCTTTCAGATGATGCTGTATTATGAAGTTCTTGCACGGGGTTAGGTTGGGCATACAGCGATTCCCAAACTTATTTGACCAAAGAATCCCTTTTTAATGAACACCCAAGGTTATCTTTTGAAACATTAACATTCTGAGGAGTAGTTTCAGAAATGCTTAATACATGGTGAATTTGCATTTTAAAAGGGGACCCCGTGAGAGAGAAGACAATGTTTAATGCTATAGGATTTCTGCTGATATGTAACATTTTAGGTGTCACGGGGCAGTTGGGAAAATTCTTCAGCATTCCTGGGGTCTCCTCTTTCCTCTGCTGGGCTGAAGAGTGAGTGAGGTTGAGGGAGGGGAGAGTGGGTGGGGAGAGTGCTCGCTGAGAGACAGAACAAAAAAAGCCAGCGATAGGGATTCAAGAACCTCTTTCATAATGGGCTGGAAGGACAAGGGGAAGGGAAAGGTAGGACTTCTGAGATGGGGGGCCTTGGAAGATCTTGAGGTGATGTTCTTCTTCCTTAAAGAGCCTTTCACTTTGCCAGCCCCAAGCCAGCATGCATATTTTATCATTCCCCCCGCTCCCCCTCCGGGAGTAGAAGAGAGACAGAAGGGGCAAGAATCTGTTGCATCTAGAATATATATTTTTACCAGGGTTTCTAATTCAAGGAATTGTCTAGCAACTGTAGCTCAGGTCTGTGAGGAAGGAAGCTCCCCAACATATCTGAGAGGCTAGAGTATTTTTCTCAGTTTTTTCAGTGTGATCACTGTGAGAAATGGACAAGAACAACTCGATTTGCCTTTAAAAATAACAAGATTCAGAGATTGCAGAAACCCCCTAAGCCCGGGCCTGTGAATGACATGTATTAAGTTGAGCTGTTTAAAATTTCCCCTTTTCCTAGGTCAGAAATGGTTGAACATTGGCAGATTTGTATATTTCAGCCTGTAGCTGACAAATATTTACAGGAAAGCCAGAAGGGAGAAGTGTGTGTGTGTGTGTGGGGGGGGGGGTGGCTATTGCTGGGAAGCTAATCTTATATGTAGCAGAAATAATCAATAATCTCCCTGCTGATAAATAGATGGAAAAGAAACACTCTCTTGGGCGTATCTCCAAAGGGTGAATAACAGATTAGAAGTCCATGACAGGTCTAGACCCAAGAAGACAAAGAAGGAGGTAGTAGAGACTGGCCCTTAGGATTACGTGTGCAAAGACTGAGCACACCTTTGGTCTCTGGGTGAGGGGCATTGAGACCTAGATCAGAGAGTGAATTAAGTCATAAGCATTGAGTGACTGAGACACGAGAAAGAGCAAAATGGAGGAGTTAATATTATCAGGAGAAATTAAACCCAACCTCGGGCCTGTTTCTACATTTGTCTGCCCGGATCCAAAGTGTTGGATCGTAGTGTAGGCCTGAGTTAGGGGTGTGTAGAAAGACATGGTTAATGAAGGGGAGTGTGATCAGCTTTGGGGAATTGTACTGGAAGTCTCCATCCCCATTACCTCAACGAGTCTTTTTGGAGAATGAATATATCTGTAATAATGATGTTTTCTAGTTTCCATGATAGTTGAAAATTTACAACATACTTCACAGATATTAATCCGATGCTTTTTTTCAAGCATCCTGTGAGGAAGGTATTGTATTCCAATTTTCCAGATTAGGAGATCATGGCTCAGAAAGAAAATTCCCCAGGGATGGTAACTGGCAGAATCAGGCTCAAATCTGTATCTTTGGACTCCCGATAAACTACTGGCTTTGTTTGATCACTTGGAGGGTGACTGAGGCCATCTCATAAACCAGAAACTCCTAAGGTAGAAGCAAGTGTCCAGATACTGATGGGGGCCAGGCAGGTAACAGGCATGATTGAAGCTGGTTGGATATAGGACAATAGGGAGTGGTGGGGACTGTGGTTCAGGACTGGTGAGTCCATGCCCAGTAAAGGGGGGGAATCACTGCTCAGCTCCAGGTGATTATTACCAGGAAGAATTCCAGCCTGACTTTTTTGAGAGAAGCTGAAAATTTAATTAGATATTTGGGTGCCAACTATGCATCAGGTACTAGGGATAAAAGTAGTGAATAAAACGGATAAAATTCTCTGGCTTTTTTTGTGAAATTGTCCAGTTTTTAAGTGTTGGGGACTGATAGAAAATTTAGAAAACGTTGTCCAGGCCAAAAAAACCCCAAAAAACCCAAAACAAAAACACCACATCTGTGGGCTACATTGGGCCTGTTGGCTGTCAGTGCGTGACTTCAGTTCAAAGACTTTGATGGGACCAAGTGGTCTCCAAAGAGGGGACTGGGCAGTCGGGCCCACTAGGGCCAGGGAGAAAACTCTCAGCACTTTTATTCATGTTGTTTTGTTATCTTGTCCTTTCAAAATTCCCATTTTTATGAATGCTGTTGTATATACATAGCTGACTCATATATAGCACATACATATCCTCATGAATATTTAAATAGATATTATTTGTGTATATTGGGGATTCGTGATCAAAGTATTTTATTGATAGGAATGTGGACCAGAAAAGGTTCAAGGCCACCAGGATAATCCTTAAAAAGTAGATATCTGTACTCCCCCTGCCTAAAATAGGGCCCAAACTATATAATCTCTAGCTTAGTGCCCAGAGGGCTTCGGAGATTGACTCAGCTCGAACTCTCCTCTGTTCCTTCTGTGAGAGCACCATCTTGTGAATGACAACTGTGGGCACCACTGAGTGATGGAAGAAACAACTGCACGATGGGGCCAATTCAGACTAGACCAGCATTTTAGCCATCCCAGCCAGGGATAGGGGGCTGTTGTGGTCATGACTGTTTTTACTCAGAAAAGGAGACATGTTTGGGGGACTATAGCTGTATTGGAGAAGCAGAGACTGAGGGGTAATTCGATGCTCACCCTTCAGTGCCAGAAAGGTTATTATAGACAGGCAGGTGATCAGACACTCGTCAACTTCCCTGAGGACAGAACACAAACAGGGAGATGTAAACTGCTAATAGGGAGATTCAAGTTACAAGTACAGAAGACATTTCTGACAGTGAGCTTTGTCTGAGTCCTGTTCTAAAGCCTGCCTTGGACACTGTACTTGACATCTGTCAGTATAGTGGCAACATCGTGTCCTGAAAAGGAGCCAGGAAATGAGTGCTCCAGTCCTGCAGAGACATTTTGGTCTCCATGACCTTAGACAATGCCAGATTTGTCCTTGTCTGGATCTCATTTCATCTCTTGGACAAAGAGGAAGGGCGTGGTTCATGGTCTCTTGAACTTCTTCCTTCTTCAACCTTTAGTCTCATGCTAGGAGTCTAAGTCGGAAAATGTTTTCTCCTGGGTCAGAGCAAGTTGTTTCTAACCCAGGTCAATATACTAGCTGCTGTAGCCAACAAATCCGAAAACATACCATGGCTCATACGTGGCAGAAGTTTGTTGTTCATAAAAAGTGTAAAATGTGTTTTCCTGATTGGCAGTCCACTCTCCCCCAAGTAGTGATCAGGGATCCAGGTCTTTCCACCTTGAAGTTCTACCATCTTGAATATGTGGTTCCAAGTTGGCCATGCTCATCTATACCAAGCAGATAGAAGGGGAAAGAGTATAGACAACTGAACTTGGGATATTTTTATGGGCCAGATTGAGAAGGTATGCATTAATTCTGCTCAAATTCTATTGACTAGACATCACATGGAAATGCTAAACTATAAGGAAGACTGGGAAATAGTTTAACTGTGTGCCTAGGAAAAAGAGGGAATGGGTTTTAGGTAGGAACCAGTCTGTGCCACAAAGAAGAAAGCTTAAAAAGAGAAAGGGTTGTGTGGAGTGGAAGAGAGTGAGTTGGGAGAGATGTCAATTATCCTCCTGTTTATAAAGGACTTGGAACAATCTGATGAAGAATGGCAGAGCCTGGACTTGAAAAGATTTCCTGGCCCATAGAGAAGAGCCCTGAGTAAGACTCAACATAGGTTCTAGTTTTGGCTATATATATATATATATATATATATATATATTTTATGTTTTTTAATATTTTAAATTTTATGTTTTTATTTATTTTTGTGAGATTTTTTTGTTTTTATTTTTTAATGTTTTTATTTTAATGTTTTTATGTTATTTTTGTGAGAAAGAGAGACAGAGCACAAGCAGGGGAGGGGCAGAGAGAGAGAGAGAGAGAGAGGGAGGCATTGAATCTAAAGCAGACTCCAGGCTCTGAACTGTCAGCACAGAGCCTGATGTGGGTCTTGAACCCACGAACTGCGAGATCATGACCTGAGCCAAAGTTGGGTGCTTAACCAACTGAACCACCCAAGCGCCCATAGTTTTGGCTATATCTTGACCCAAATAGAATTTACTTGACTATTATACCTCAGTTTCTTTATATGTAAATGGCAACCGAAACACTTAACCTAATTATTTGACACGATGGTCTTAGGAGTCATGTGTAGCAACATCATGCACATTGTGAGAAAAAATACAAGAAGGATTACAACAAGGAACGAGCTTTATTCCAGCTTTCCCATTTTCTTCCTAGTAGATTCAGTCTCTTTTCCTCTCAGACTCTGGTGTTCAAAGTCCTTTGGCTTCTGCACTTCTTTGTTTGAGAGATGCGGGAAGTATGGATCCCCCTACTTCTCCGCCATGTTGGCCCCAAGTTCTAGTGTGGAGGTTCCTCAAAAAATTAAAAATAGACCTACCCTATGACCCAGCAATAGCACTGCTAGGAATTGACCCAAGGGATACAGGAGTGCTGATGCAAAGGGGCACTTGTGCCCCAATATTTACAGCAGCACTTTCAACTATAGCCAAATTATGGAAAGAACCTAAAGGTCCATCAACTGAAGAATGGATAAAGATGTGGTTTATATGTACAATGGAATACTACTTGGCAATGAGAAAGAATGAAATCTGGCCATTTGTAGCAACATGGATGGAACTGGAGAGTGTTATGCTTAGTGAAATAAGTCAGGCAGAGAAAGACAGATACCGTATGTTTTCACTCACATGTGGATCCTGAGAAACTTAACAGAAGACCAGGGTGGGAGGGAAAGGGGGGGAAAGGTTACAGAGAGGGAAGGAGGCAAACTATGATAGAGTCTTAAATACAGAGAACAAACTGAGGGTTGATGGGGGGTGGGGGAGAGGGGAAAGTGGGTGATAGGCATTGAGGAAGACACCTGTTGGGATGAGCACTGGGTATTGTACGGAAACCAACTTGACAATAAACTTTATATATATAATAACAAACTTCAAAAAAAATAAACAAACAAGGAATGAGCTTTAATTGCAGGTAGAGAAAATTAAGTTAGATGAGATACTACTTCCCCCATGGTGGAACAAGGGAAGGTTTTAGGGAATGTGTAAATAACTTTATGAAACAATTTTGGAACCAGCAGAAGAACTCAGACTTGGGGAATGGCTTGTAGGGGGAAGGGAGGAGACGTGGATGTGAGTCATGGCTCTACATGGAAACTGCTGTTTGATTTTGAATGAGTGAGTTACTTCCTCCATCTGGGCTTCAGTGTCCCTCTTGTAAAACAAAGGGATTGAAACAACTTTACTCAAATCTCATTCCCAAATCTATTCTTCTGTGTTAATCTTGGAGTGCAGGAATCAGAAAGGCCTAAAGCAGTCATGCTGATGACCGCGGTGCTGACAGGTGGGTGCGAACCACATTTGGTTGTCAGGTGAACACTTGAACATGGAAGTCCAATAGATGCCTTGAGCCTTCCGTGTCCATCCTCGGCATTATGGTTATCTTCCCTCTTCCAACTTTTCTTCCTGTGGCCTTCCACGTTTCAGTAAAATGGCAGCTGTTCTGGAAATGTCGTGGACTCCTCATCTTTAGTCACAACCTGCATCTCACTGACCAGTGGGGGCTATCACTCCGCCTTCAAAATCTACTCCAAATCTCATCTTGACCCGCAAACACCTTAGTGAGCCACCGCTTCTTCTCCTGTGTACTGGGCCAGCTGCTCTCCCTGCTCCTGACCTTGCCTTCTTCCATCTGTTTTTCACACAATAGTCAGGAGAACTGTTATTCCCTCCATTGAAAATCTTCCAGTGATTTCTCATCACCTTGGGGAATGAAAAGCTGAACTCCTTGCCTCGCCTGCTGAGATTTCTGACTTCATCTCTACCACTCTCCTCCCTCCTGTCCCCTTCCCAACTTGGCTGCCACCATTTTAGCCTTTCTTCAAAACACTGGGCTCATTTCTGTCCCAAGGCCAGGGCGCTTGCCGTCCCTACTGCTTGGGGCACCCTCCTTCCAAATCTCTGGCTCCTTCCCTGGCTCCATGGAGGTCCTAGCTCAAATGTCTCTTCTTTGAGGGGGATTGATCACCCACCTCCTCCATCCTCTTCAGCTTCCAATCCATCGATTTCCCCTCATCCTTATCATTTCCCCTTAGAGTACTTAATGCTCCCTGAAGTTCTTTTCTTACTTGCTTGTGTATTTTCTGTCTCTTTCCACGAGAATGCTAACCCCATAAATGCAGGGACTTCTTCTATCTTTTGTACAACTATGCCCCCCTTGGCTTATATAGTAAGCATTCAGTGTTAATTGAGTGAATGGGTGAATGAGGAGAAACTGACCACAGGACCTCTGCAGAGATCACTGCTGCCAGCGGCCAACATTCTTCAGCAAAGCAAGTAGAGGTGGGGATTCGGGTTTAATGGTCGGGGTGAACCCGGGCTACACTTCCCCAGCCCAGGGTGGTGGCACTTGAGCAGGGCGCAGGTCTCTGCCTCGTGGCCCTGATCAGATCCTGGTGCTGGGAGCTCTGTGCTGCCCCTCCTTTTCTCTTTTTAGGAGGCACTTGGCTGGCCTCCCAAGGGGCATGTTTGGCTTCTTCTTTAAGCCACTTGCTCTTGCTGTTGAGAAGTGACTAAGCAGATTCTCCGTCTCCCAGTGGCCAGCTGCCAGCCTGTGAGTTGACGCTGGCAGCTCAGACTGGTTTGAGTGGACACGTCTTCCTTCTGGAAGAGCCCCCTTCCTTTGCTTGCATTCAGAAAAAGGACAAAATGGACACCACCGTCACCATCTTCTTTAAAATGGCCCCGCTTATCTCCTCTGGGTGGGGCTATAGCTTGACTCCTACACAAGAGAGGAAGACAGAGATTCGTGTGATTCCCACTCCCCGGGCTCACCGTCCAAGTCATGCTGGTTGTTGCAAACTGACTGGTCGAGAATGTTCAGATGGTGGCATATTAATGACACCATTTTCTGCATCCTGAGCACTTGCTCTGTACCGCGCACGATGCTAACCTCTTCAGGCACGTTAGTTCATTTGAGTCTCACAATGATCTTGGGAGTTGAGTGCTACAACTTTATAGGCAAGGTAAAGAGAGGCTAAGGAACAAGGCAACATGGCTCACACATGGAGGGATGCATTTAGGCACAGCCTTTTCTGGTTCCACACATGTGTGCTTGTTCCTCAGGGCTGTACTCTTCCACACCCCGGCACAGATCATCCCTAGAGCTGCACACAGTGGGAACACAAAGGAAAACAGAGGAAAAGGAAAAGTGATTTTTCTGATTTTCTCTGCCACCATCTAGTTAGTTCATACTAGAAAGACCCCTGTCAAGTTCAGTGGGAGGTTAACAGGCTTACGTGGAAAATTGGTCTAGAAGCAAACTAAATTTGGGAACTACTGGGTGTAAGTAAAGTTAGGAAAGACTTTGAAGAAGCATTAACGTGTTGACATTGATTGTAAGTCTTTAAGAGTGGGGTAGATCATGCTGCCATTCTTAAATGTAATGGACCAGGGAACAACCCCTCTCCCCCAGGAGTATCTCGGGATTCTAGTGTTCATGAATACTCTGGAAATTGCTGAGCTCTACTAATATACTCATTGACCTGTAAAAGCGCTCGGGCATTCTTCTGTTCCTTCCTTCCTTCCTTCCTTCCTTCCTTCCTTCCTTCCTTCCCAATATCCATCCATCCATCCGATACCCACCGTGTTCCACGCACCATACAAGGTGTTTTCTCCTATGTCATCTTCTCTTATCTACTCTCACCACCACCCTGTTTTATAGATACAGAATCAGAGAATCAGCAAGACCACAAGCCTGGGTAGTGGGAGGACTGATGTTAAAATCCCAACTTACTGATATTCCTTCTATACTTCAGGGTTTCTTCCTTCTGTTGCTTATTCAAATTCCGAGCATTTGTCGAAATCCCAACTCAAACCCTGCTTTCTTCAGAAGGTCATACGTCCCTTCCTCCCCACCCACCATATGTGTAGAGATCTGTCTCTCTCCTACTCTCTTCGAACCTGCCATCTCTACTGGAATACTGCACCCCATTTTGTTAGATGGTTGTGAGCAGGTGTGTGCGTGTCTGGGATCTCAAGCGAAGTTCAAGTCGAGCACTTGGCGCATACCAACTCCTTAAATTGGCGCATCAACCTTTGGAAGGAAGTACTATTGAAGGAACACAGTCTGTAGGTGAAGAAATTGGTGCACAGTGAGGTTCAGTCACTTGTCGAAAGTCACAAAACGATTCAGTGAGGAAGCCTGGCCACAAAGCCCACATTCCTTCCACCACTCCATTCTGCCTGTACCTACTTCAATCCCTTGTTTCACAGCTGGGAGAAGTGAGGTCCAGAGAAGGGAAGCGACTAGCACCAAATCACACAGCTTGTGACTAGCAGCGCTAACGCCGTCTGTAAAGCCTTAACACAGGAGCCTTTTCTCCCCAGCAGGCTGCCTCTCCAGGTTTAAAACTGGTACCAGCCACTGCTGCTCAACAGCTCCTGTTCCCAGGATGCCGTGGAAATGGTACCTTGTAGCTGCAGGGACAGCAGAAGCCTGCTAGCCTGCTCCCTGGGGAACAGCCAAGGAAGGTCAGCTTACTGGTCTGCAGACCCAGCACCTAAAATAAACCAGGCAGCAAGCCCCAAAGAAGCCACACAGCCTTGCAACAGCCCAGGGCCAGATGCAGGTTCACGCTCCCAGGTTCCCCTGGCATGGGGCTGAACACAGCACCCAGTGTCTGCTGCTTCTTCCTTTCATTTTAGAGAACGAAATTCTTCAAATTCATTAAAAAAAATGAATTCCCATCCCTCTAGGAATTTGGGCCAGCAGCAACTGAGGGAACTGGGGTCAAGGAGACCCTTGGAAAATGATAGGGAGGGGGGAAGAATATTCTCCAGATTCTTGGCTCCCATATTTGAATGTTTATCAGAATCAGAGGGCTTTGAAATATCGTCCAGGTTTCATTCTAGACCAACAGAATCAGAATCTCTCACTGAGGCCAGGGACTGGAGCGCATTCCCCAGGTGAGTCCATTCCAGTCTGGGTTTGTGAATTGCTGCCCCAAACGTGCTCCTTCCATTTGCTGGTCCACTTGGTTTCCAGCTCCCGTTCTCATTTTCTCACTTGGTCATGATTTTTTAACTGTGACACTTACATTCTAAATTATCCCTGTCTATGGCATTGTGGGTTGGCATCGTAAAAGCACCTAGTGGGCTTTTGGTTATTTTTACAAATGAGGATTTCAAGGTCTCTCTTTCAATAGAAGTTTAGGAAGGTTCTGCTCTCCAAGAGTAGTCTAAGTCCCTGGAGGAGTCCGTTCTGAGGAATCTGAGTGCTTAAAAATCTGTCACCGAGGCCCTCGGTATCTAAGGCAGTCTGTAAGGGTTAGAGGTTGCCAGGGTAACTGAAGATGGCAGGAGACAGGCCATTGTATTTAAATTTCCTGAAACCCCCTGGCTGGCAGCTGAAATAACCTGTTGAAAGATGAGAGTTTCTTTTCTTAGTGAAGAAGAGGTTGGATGTTAACGTTCCTCTGGCTTGGGAAGAGTCTGGGGTTTGAACTGCGTGTGTAGTGGGGACTGTTGCTTTCTCTTGCCCAAGGTGAATAAAGAGGACTCAGATAGAATGGGGGGCCTTCCTAGCTCATCAGACACACACACACACACACACACACACACACAAAGGCTCTTCCTTTGACAAACTGAAGCACAGGTGGCATTATCTAAGGTGACAAAAGCCACACTAGCTGTGGTGAGACCCTGGATGGGTGTTGACATCAGGCCGATCTGAACTCCTGGGCTGAAGTTCTAGATGGATGTTCTCACCTGGGGAGGAATTAGCTCCCTTACCGGGGTTCTGGGGAGGTGGAGAGCAAGGCCACAGTGGCTTCCATTGTGCGCCTTCTCCTGGCATGATAGGGCAACGGAAGGAAAGGGGGGGAGGATTTTTGTCAGTTGAACACCTACCTCAACATCGGGGGTGTGCTAGCTGTGAGGAAATGAAGTCGGTAAGACAGACTTGATACATGCAAAGAGTTGGTTGTCTCGAGGCTCATGTGAGCAGAGACGGCAAGGAATTATAATTTTGTTTGCTGACTAGATTGTTGTCATTGGCTGTGCCTGCCATGGCTGTGTGTGTCTGTGGGGAGGGAGGGACGGGTGCCATTTGCTGTGTCTGGTTCAGGATACACCATGCCACGATCTTGCTGCTCAAGGGAGCCTTGTGTGCACTGTGGCCTGGCTCAGGGAAGATCTCCAAAAATAGTGCCATTCATGCTGCCCCAAAATGGATGAGGAGTCCAGGGAGGCAAGACGGGGAAAGCAAGACGGGATAGAGGGCATGGCTGTTTCAGGGTAAGCCAACGGGCCCTCGTGTGAGCGCGATGAAGTTTCCCTTTTGTAAACTTCCTCAGACCCCTGGTGGCAGTGCTAGGCCCTGGCAATACATGAAAGGGGCCACTTTTTTCTTGGTGGTCCTCTGTTTTGAACCTTCTAGGTCTTTTAGAAATTCCTTCCCTGGGACCCTTTGTCTCTGAACATCCCCCCACCCCCGACCTTTTCTCCAGAGAGAAAAACTGTTAGACACATAAATTATACCACTAAAGGTAACTTAAAGCACTTCTAGAGTGATTTCTATTTAAAAAAAGGTCAGAGAGAAAGAGAGGGAAAGACATGCTTAATCCAAACAGTGGATGTTGAGAATACAGACAACACAACATTCACCTAATTGGATAGATTCTTTGGCTCAGAGGTTGGCAAACTTCTTCCGTAAAGATCCAGATAGCACATATTTTCAGCTTTGTGGGTCATGTGGTCTACGATGAACTACTCAGCTTTGCTGTTGCTCTGAGAAAGCAGCCATGGAGAATACCAGTAAATGAATGGGATGTGACTGTGTTCCAACAAAACCTTCTCTACGGACAATGAAATGTGGATTTCACATATGTTTCATGAGTAACAAAATAGATTTCTCTGCATTTTTCCAGCCTTTTGAAAAAGTAAAAGAGACACTCAGCTCACGGGCTGTACACAAATTGAATTTGGCCCGCAGGCTGGGGTTGGCTAGCCTATCACTTCTACCACAGCCTAAGACGAGAGGCACCAAGACTGGATGAAGTCACTTTGCTTGGAGATTCTCCTTGTATAGTCTGGCAATTTGTCTATTTATTTGGTCAAATACTTATTGAGGACCTACTCTGTGCTCGGGGCTATTCTGGGTACCGGGGTTTCAGAAGTGAGCGAGGCAAAGTGCCTGCTCTAGGTAGCTTACAATTCCCTAGGCATAGGGAGAAAAGTTAGAGCCTGGAGGCAAGGATTTGAGTTTTGGACTCAGTGCTTGCATCCCAGTCTTGGATCTCTTAGTCACAGTCTTGGGGACAAGGCACATTTGTAGTGCTGAGCATAGGTCCAGTGATCAGCTTGGAACTAATGCCCTGGGAGAGCTTTAGTGTTCTGAATTTCCAACTAAAATGTCCAGCCCCAAAATAAAATTGAATAAAATAGCTTAAAACCCAAGACCTTTCAGGCTCAGCATACTCTGGCAGAGCATTCCAGTGGGATTCTGGGATGGTTTTCAAGAGCCGTGGCTTCTCTTGGACTTTCCCATGGCCTATTCCAAGACAACCACTGTGCTGCAGATGTTCCCCCAGGACCGGGTCATGGCAAAGGCTCATCACAACAGCAGCTACCTCTGCTGCCAGGGCTGCGAGGCCAGTGCTCACATGGGCTCTGGCAATGGCCCTTGTCCTCTGGCTGCCATCCATCTCCAGGCAGGTGCTTGAGAAACCGTGAATTCCTTCTCTGAGACCAGGCATCCTCTCCATGACGCGGGAAAACAATATGGCTGCATTAAGACAGGGAGGAGCTATACAGTGAGTAGAAAATGGCTCCCAGCCCGTGGGCCCTCATGATTTGCAGGTCACCTGCTCCACATCCAGGCCCCCTTGTTGTGTGCTTTGAGGACAGGGTGGGGGAGGGAGCCTGGAGAAGAGAAGACAGCAGAAAAGATAGAGGGTGTGCTATGGTCCCTGCTTCCAAGGTCTGTATAGTCTGGCTAGGTGGGAATTTACGTGAGGCAGAAAATCTCAGACAGCACTGCCTTTGTTCTCTCCTGAAACTCAAACTGGCCTAGTCATCAACAAGCCTGTGACCTTGATGTCTCTCAGTTTCCTCCAGTAGCCAGTGAGTGACTTCATTACATGATTCCACGATTGCAGAAAGGGTTTTCATGTTGTCAGAGTCTAAAGTTTGAAAACTCCTGCCGTCTTCTCCGGGGATGTCCAACTTCCGTTCATCCATCCCATCTGTCTTCTACCCACCCCCCACCCCCCCGCCTCTTCTACTATGATCTGGCCTATGAGTGTTCTGTCTTTGCCCAACGCTCATTGGTGAGTGCCATCCCAGACCAGGTTCCCAGGAAATCGGGGCAGAGGATGTGGAAATGAGGAGAGAGAGGAGGGACGTGGCCCCTAACCTGCTGGGTTTTCATTAGGATCCTTCTCTATCTACTGTTCTGCCCACCCTGTACCCCAGATTTTTTTTTTTTTTAGCAATTCTAAATGTGGATGGTTGGTTATCTTCATGGCTTGACCGTACGTATTACACATCACACATTGATTCATTCAGAAATTATTTGTTAAGTTTGTGCTGCACACCATACACAGTGTTGGGCATAGACGATTGGGTGAAGTAGACCCAGAGTACTGGTCTCAGATGCACCTTGTCCTCTAGAAGATAATCTACTCCAAATCCCTCATTTTATTGTGGAGCATTTTGAGGCTTAAAGTGGGACCATCACTTATCTAAGGTGACACAATGAGTTGAGGGCAGAGACAGGATAAGAACACAGAAACTCTTAACCTGAGTGAGACCAGGTGTTCTTACAACCAGACAGCAGAAACCATATTTCTATACATTTGCTCAGCATTGGAAATTTACAGAGCATGTCCAATTTCCATCTCCCTGCAGGAGGGGGCAGGCATAATATTTTTTATTTATACCATTATAAATAACCTACCCATGGTTATTCATTTCTTCAGATGAATAGATTGAGGCTCAGGAGGTTAAGTATTTGAATAAAGGCAATATGGCTAGAGGTGGCAGGGCCGGGGGAAGAACTTGGGTCTTATGACTCTCAGTCACTCATGACACAAAAATTTCCACCTGTACCAGCCTCCAATGCCCCTCTCTCCTCTGTGGCTCTCTGGCTACCTCTGGTCAAGGAGGACTGAGAAGAAACCCTGAGCCACCTCAGCAGTATGGCCAGTGCTATAAGAATGCAGGAAAGAGGAAATAACTCAGAGACCATCAAGGGAGGGGCAAAGAAAATGTAGGAAAGACCGAGAGCACTGAGAGAGGTGAAGGGTACTGGTGAGACTGGAGAAGAAAGAGGCATAATATGGGGAGAATCAGATCAGGGAGAATGGATGTTGCCAATAATTGTGACATCTCTGACATAAAAATGGAAATAGTTTGTATGAATCAACACAAGTGCTGTGGTAAGGGAGGAGAGGGCACACACAATGTGGCTTGGACCACTGATAATCATGGGTGTTATAAACCCTGCCTGTGATTTGGTTTCCAAGGGTCCAGTGACCCAAAGTGCTGAGCTACCTAACTTCACCTTTGACTTCTGATCATATTCTTTCCCACCAACCCCTCTCCCAATGGGATCTGGGAACTGCAGGCATGTGACAGACATGCTCCTGGAATTCTGTTTGTGCTGACGAAGTTCTTTACATCAAGGAGAGTTGGCAAGAGAGAAGGATAAGATCTGAGGCTTTCTTCATTGACTTCTCCCAGGCTTTTGGGGATTCTAATGCAGGAGTCATTTCTAGTCCATCAAATTATCAGTTTTTAGGGGACACCTGGGTGGTTCAGTTGGTTAAGTGTCCGACTTTGGCTCAGGTCATGATCTCATGGCTTGTGAGTTTGAACCCCATGCTGGGCTCTGTGCTGACAGTTCAGAACCTGAAGCCTTCTTTGGATTCTCTCTCCCTCTCTCTCTCTGCCCCTCCCCCACTCGCACTCTGTCTCTCAAAAATAAATAAACGTTAACAAATTTAAAAAAAGATCATCAGTTTTTAAATTCAATTTTCTATCAACTAATCAGTGAACACGTAATGACAACTTCTCTGCAGCCATTCTTTGATCAGCTGATTTGGGGGATAAGGGAAAAAAACACACTTCCAAGACTTTTCAGCTAGTGTGTGAGCCTCTGGGATCAAGACTGATGCCAACATTATATGTAACTATTCACTTGTTTGCTTGGTAGACTATGGAGGCTCTGGAAATATGTTCCCCACTTATCATCACCCTCCCAGTGGCTCTGCATTGCGTGGGCAGTTTATGACTTATCTATCCATTTGATAAATATTTATTGAGCATATGCTATTTGCTAGATATGGGGATGAAATAATGGTAAAAGTATTCATGGCCTGTGACTTCAGAGAGCCTATGTTTAGTGAAAGGAGACCTGTCACACCTAAGAGCAGAATAACTCAATTATGAGAAAAGCTGGGGCGGGAGCAAAGATGAGTGAGACAATGTAATAACATCTGGAGTACTGTGGGACCCAGCATATTTAGATGGGGTGGGCAAGGAAAGCCCTGCCATGAGGGTGGGGCCTGAAATTTGACAAGGATCAACTGTGAGGAACATGGGGTAGGGTGGCAGAGAAGGAAGGGGGTCCAGAGAAAAGACCACGGGTCTTTCATGGAATCTACTGCTACGTGAAAAATTACCCCCAAACCTAGTGGCTTCAGAGTGACAATATGTTATTATCTGTCACAGCTCTGTGTGTTGACAGGGCTTTGCTTTGGTCAGTTCTCCCTGGGGACCCCCTTTGCAGTTGTAGTCGGATGGCAGTTGGGACTGGAGTCATCTGAAGGCTCGAATGGGCTGGATACTCAAGACAGTTTCTTCACCTATATGTCTGGTACGTGGGCTGGGCTGGGTTGGCTGGAACAGCTGGAGGTCGGTTATCAATCTCTTCATGTGACTTCTCCGATATGGCTGGCGTGGGCTCCCTCATGGCATGGAGGGCTTGGGATAGTTGGACTTCTTATATGGAGGCTGGCTTTCTCCAGTGAGCAGGAAGGAGGAAACTGCCCATTTGTTAAAGACTAGACTGGGGTCTGATCTAGTGTCATTTCTGGAGGAACCTGTTGATCAGTCACAGATCAGCCTAGATTCTAGGAGGTGGAGGATTAGAACAAACCGGAATGGCTGGCTTACTCAAGGAGGGAAGGGATTGATGGTGGCCATTTTGGAGACAAACTCAGGCTGTGAGTTAAAAAAGGCTTGTTGTGTTAGTGGACCAGAAAGACAGCCAGTACTGCGAGAGTGTAGTGAGGGGTGACTCAAGAGGAGGCAAGAGTGAAAGGCAGAGCAGGATCCTCATAGCTAAGCTAAGGTGAAGAATTTAGATTTTTAAAAAAGTGTCATGATAGCCTCAGTATCCTGCTTTTCAAGGGATGCTGATCATAAGGGGTATCTTTTCTTCCTCCTTCTAATCCCCCCCCCCCCCCCCACTGTCTGCCATTAGGTTGTCCTAAAGCCCAGTACCGGTCATATGCTCCTGCGGATCCCAAACCTTCAAGGAGTCCCCAGTACCTCCTGAAACAGGCACTGGTTTTCCAACCTGGCTTTCAGGGTCCTTCTCCAAGTTGTACACTTACACATGTTTCTCACATTTTTGCTCAGCCTGATCCCTTGTTCCCCCTGAGAGGTGACTTTTGTCTCCCTGCCTCCGTGCCTGCTCATATCAGTCACTTTGCTCATGGTACCCTCTCATGACCTTATCTCTAAATGTCAAAACCCTACCCTCCCTTTAAAAGTAACCTCCAATATCACCTCCTCAAACCGAGTGGGACCCCTCGTTCCTGGAAACTTCCTAGTTCTTGCCGATTAGATGGTGTAGTTACAACTATATGTGTCTAGCCCTCACTTTCATGAGCCCTTCCCCACTGACCCTAGGCCTCTGTAGACAGAAAACATGACTTCCTTGCTACTTCTGCCCGACCACCCCCTGTCTCGAGCACAGCAGTCATTCAGTTGATGCCTGTTGAATGAAACAGTGGTTTCTCTGGGACACCAGCCGCCAATTGTCTCTCCCTTTCCCATGGCAAATTTCAGCATTCAGCTCCTGGCAACCCCTGGTCCATGGCCCCGAGCTTCCTGGCAGGCCTTTCCCGCAGGACCCTGGAACTGGGTTTCCCAGACAGCCCGGCCTGCACCCGCCAGTGCCGGCTCCCAAGGAGATAGAGAGCTTCTGATTCTGCAGGCCCCCTGGCTCCTCTCTTCCAGCTGCCCTTGCACTTGTTTTCCTTGGCAAGAGGAAGCCCTCGGTCACCACTTCATCTTCCATTTATAGGCATATATGCATCTGTGTTATTCTTTTCACAAAATGACAGTGTTCTCTGCTCAAAAAAGAAGGAGAGGAAAAGAGTTGAGGGCTGTGCTAAGCATAGAAGGCATCTGATATAAAGCTTCCAGGGCTTCTGGCAATAGTTCCGTCCATATTGGAGGCTGGACGGCACTCTCCCTGCCTCTACTGCTCTCTCATCTATCCTCAGTCCGTACCTTTAGTTCCTCAAACTTTGCTGGCAGGTTATTGTGGATGAAAGAAGGGCCAGGCCAATAGGCAGTGGACGTGCCAGAAACTCTTGTCAATGGGGCAAGAAAATGGGTGTGGCTTCCTGGCTTGAGTCCCTGTCTGCAGGTCCTCATGTCCTTCTGAGGTCAAAGTGCTATGTGGCCAAGAGTCCAGCTCTGTGGGTTCTGGGTTTGCCCATCAAGCAGGCATGTAAAAAGGAGGCATAATTAGCGGCGAATATTTCTGTAGTGCTTCCTCTAGGCCGGCCACTGTTTTAGGCAGTTTTAAAATAGTGACCGGTGTAAACCTCTCAAGAACCCTATGAAGTAGTTCTGTTATTGTCCCCATTTCACAGACGAGGGAACCAAGGCAGAAAGATGTTAAAACACTTCACCTAAAGTTCTACCAGTGGTGAGTGGTGCACCTGGGATCCGAGTCCAGAAAGGCTGGCTCCAGGCTCTGTGTCTAGTCACTGATTATGCTGCCCTAACAGCTCATCAAATGAAGATGTTTAAATACCCTCACAGAATCACTTAGTCCTTACATACCCAAGTGCACTGGAAACAAGCGTGTCGGAGGGTTGTGGGCAAGAACTTGGACGGGTCTGAACCAGTTCTCAGCACAGGTAATTCAATTTGGTTCAAATTCTGACTTTCCCACAGATTTACGATTCTCAGGCTAGTGTTTTGCACCTATTTGGAAGAGTAGATTAGCAAAAGGATTTCCTGGTGTATCCAAGAGCAACCTGTTTCTCTTGGCTCCAACTCATGGCCTGGGAACTCACTAAGTAACCAATTAATACATTTTTTTCCTTCCTGCATTCATTCATCAAACTTGGATATGCCTTGTGTGCGTAAGACGCCGCATGGACGTGAGAAGGATGAGTGGAAAAGAGCAAAATGGAAGGAAATAGACAAGGTCTCTACCTTCAAGCCGTGCGTTTGTATGCACCTGTGGACACTGACAAGTAAACCTGAGAACCCAGCTGTGTCTGTCTACATATTCTTTTGGGTCATTTGGTACTCTATGAAGTGTTAAGTGTGGTGTATTCCATTGGTTCCCTGGAGTCTAGAGTGCCTTGCATTAACAATACCTGACTTCAAGATTTGGTATAAAACCACAGCAATTAAAACAGTTGCATTGGTGAAAGTATAGAAAAATAGATCAATGGGACAAAAGAGAGAGCCCAGAAATAGACCCGCGCAGATATAGATAACTGCTCTTTGACAAAGGAGCAAAGGCAGTACCAGAGAGCAAAGATAGTTTTTTTCAACAAATGGTGCCGGAAAAATGGGAAATCCACATGCAAAAATGTGAATCTAGACACAGACTTTACACCTTTCATAACAAATAAATCAAAACGATCATAGATCTAAATGTCAAACTCAAAACTATTCAACTCCTGGGCCTCCTGAGTGGCTCAATCGGTTAAGCATCCAACTTCAGTTCAGGTCATGATCTTACGGTTCCTGAGTTCGAGCCCCACGTGGGGCGCTGTGCTGACAGATCAGAGCCTGGAGCCTGCTTCGGATTCTGCGTCTCCTTCTCTCTTGGTCCCTCCTCTGTTCATGCTCTGTCTCTGTTTCTCAAAACTGAATAAATATTTAAAAAATTAAAAAAAAAAACTATGAAATTCCTATAAGATAGCATAAGGAAAAACTTACATGATCTTGGGTATGACTAAAAAGCAGATGATTTTTAGACACAACACCAAAGGCATGGCCCATGAGAAAATAATAATTATTAATAATTATCACAATAATCTGGATTATAATCTGATTGCATTAAAATTAAAAACTTCTGCTCTATAAAAGACAATGAAGACAAGCCATAGACTGGGAGAAAATATTTGCAAAGGGCACATCTGATAAAAGATCATCACCCAAAATATGCAAAGAACACTTCCAGCTCAACAAGAGGAAAACAAACAACTTGATTAAAAAATGGGCCCACAACTTTAACAGAGGTATACCTCACCAAAGAAGAGATACAGATTGCAAATAAATATATGAAAAGATGTTCCACATCATATGTTATCAGGGAAATGCAAACTAAAACAACAATGGGACAGCACTCCACACCTACGAGAATGGCCAAAATCCAGAACACTGACAACACCAAATGCTGGTGGGGGTGTGGAGAAATAGGAACGCTCATTCACTGCTCACGGGAATGGAAAATGGTACAGCCACTCAGGAAGACAGTTTGGCGGTTTCTTACAAAACTAAGCATACTTTTACCATACAATCCAGCAATCATGCTCTTTGGTAGTTACTCAAAGGAGTTGAAAACTTAGGTCTACAAAAATTTCGTACACGGAAGTTTATAGCAGCTTTATAACTGGCAATTATAAACTATATATATAATACTTTACATATATATATCTTTATATTATATATATAATTTATAATTGCCACAACGTGAGAGAAACCAAGATGTTCTTTTGTAGGTGAATGGATGAATAAACTGAGGTTCATTCCGACAATGGAATATTTTTCAGTGTGAAAAGGAAATGAGCTATTAAGCCACGCAAAGACACAGAGGAACCTTAAATGTATGCTACAAAGTGAAAGAAGCCAACGTGAAAAGACTACACACGTGTGATTCTGATTATATGGCATTCTGGAAAGGGTAAAATTATGGAGACAGTAAAAAGATCAGTGGTTGCTAGGGGTTGGGGGTTGGGGGTTGGGGAAAAGGATTAATAGGCAGAATACAGAGACTTAAAGTTCAGGGAAAATATTCTGTGTAATGCTATAATAGTAGATACATGTCATTATACATTTGTTCAGACTCGTAGGGTGTACAACCTCAAGAATGAACTGTAATATAAACTGTGAACTTGGGCTGTTCCAATGTGGCAATGTAGGTTCATCAAGTATAACAAATGTACCACCTGGTGGGGGATGTTGATAATGGGGGAGGGCATGCAAATGGGAGCAGGGGGTATATGGGAAATTTTACACCTTCTTAATTTTGCTGTTAACCTAAAACTGCTCTAAAAAAAATAAAGCCTTACATTTCATGATCCCACAGATGCGGGATCACTGAGTGTGGAGCCTGCTTGGGATTCTCTCTCTCTCTCTCTCTCTCTCTCTCTCTCTCACTCTCTCCCTCCCTCCCTCCACCCCTCTCCCCCACTTGTGCATGCTTTCTCTCTAAAAATAAAAAAACAAATAAAAAATATAAAGCTTTAAAACCAACTAACCAACCCACCCACCAACCAACCCACCCTGGGGCTCTGAACTTGAAAAAACCACTTTGTATCTGTTACAGATACTAGTTGGTTATCTCACAACATCCATTTTCCCTTCCTCTTTCCCCAATGCTCCAGTTTTATTTGGAAATAAATAAGCCCGGTGGGACTTGGTCAGTGGGATCCTAGTCAAATCGGTCCAGTGGGAGCTTAGTCAAATAGGACATCCTACCTGCTGCCAATGATGATGATTTCGGAAGTGGTTCGCATCTTAGAGTAGTCAAGTCTGAGTGAATCTCAGGACTTTTGCTGGGAATGCTGGGACAAAGATGCTCCTGCATTTCTTCCAGACGTGAACGAGGAAGCTCATAATTTTGGGAGCTCCTGGCCACCATCTTGAAAACAATAAGGGAACTAGTGTTAAGAGGAAACCGAAGTTAGGTCAGAGATAGAAAGAGAATAGGTTCTGAGTGAAACTGCTGAAGCCAGTATACCTGTCACCTTCTTAATGAAATGAGCCAAGGCATTCCCTTTAAAATTTAAGCTATTCGAGTCAGATTTTCTTTTACATGAAGTCAAAAGAGGCAGCAGGTAAAGACATCGCCTCTTCTGGCCACATGCTATTCTGAACGTGAATGGACAACTCAGCCTCTTTACCTTCACGGATGCAGGTGGAGCAAAAAGGAATTAAAATGCACTCTGAAAAAGTTAATTCTTCTTCTGTGTCTCATTTCCTCTTCTAGAGAACACCAACGCCACCTCCATGGCTGCCAGGACCTGTTGGTTATTATGTTGGGCTGCATGGACAAGTGTTCTCAAGATGATGGAACAGAAAGCAGTAGAGGCAGAGATTCTGGATTTACACGTCACTAGCAGCTTTTCTTTCCATGCCTACTGCCTTTAGGAAAGCAGAATCTTCTTCCCTCAAACTTTTTCCTGGACGTTGAGAGTCCTCTAAGATTCGTGGGGAGGGGTGAAGTTAAAAGGGGAAGGTGTGAGGAGAGGGGTTGTAGAGTGTGGGTAGGAAGAAAGAATTTAGTACAAATGCCAGAGATATCTCTCAGGGATTTCTTTCCAATTCATAAGAAGATAAACTGAGGCTTAGACTTGGATCCTGTTCCCATGACACTGAGACAATCCGGGAGGATTACAGAAGTTTGAGCTCTGGAGTCTGAACTCCCCAGCCAATCCTCACCCTCCAGATGACCTCTTTGCCTCCTCCTAAGTCCTGTGCATTGTTTCCCCCTGGAGCCAAACCGGATGTTCTAGAGAAAGCACTGTGTCAGCATTCTAGACAGAAGGGCCTGGTCCCCTGAGATGCTGTTTCCTCGACTCACTGTGCTTGGTGGACTCTGGGTCCAGGTGTTTCTAAAAGTCAGGTGACAGGCTTTTAGGGCCTCTTGGAGTTCCCTTCTGAGGAACACAGAAGCCGACGTGATATGGATTGTCATGAAAGTTGAAGGGGGACAGAGGGCTGAGGCATGGCAGTCGGTAGCGGTCGGTAAGAGTCTCAAAGGTGGGAGCAATTAATAAACGGTGTAGAGCAGCATTGTCCCCTCTTGCTTCAGCTCCTGGGGTCCCAGTAAAGGTCTCGGCTGGGCCTTTGTGCCCCAGTAAGATCTCTTGTCTTTCACTGCAGGACTGAAGAAAGTGGGGATAATAGAGCCCCAAGGAAGAACTGGCAGGGGGTCAGGCGTGAGAAGAGTGTAGAGTGGCGGTAGGGGGGCATGGGAAAAGATTTGGGAGATTGTGTCGGGAATTGTCACAGATGCATAAAGTTTGAGAGTTGAAAAGCATTTTTGGAGAGCATCTTTCCCACATGCCTCTTCATAGGAGAGGAGGCTGATGGATTTCCAGAGAGGGAGAAGTACTTGCCTAAAGATTCATTGTAAGATACTGATAGGGATCAGGAAAAGGACCCAAGCCTCTTTACTTCCAGACTGAATGTATTAATTATCTATTGCTGTGTAAGGAATTACCTCAAAACTTAGTGACACAAAACTATGAGCACATTATTCCATAGTTTCTATGGGTCTTACCTGGGTCCTCTGGCTCAGAGTCTCTCATAATACTGCCATCAAGGTGCTAGGAAAGGCTGCATCCTCGTTGGAAGGCTTGCTCGGGCAAGGATCTGCTTCCAAGTTCATTCAACACGTTCACTTGTCAGGATTTTGTTTTTCGCAGGCTGTGAGACCAAGAACTTCAGTTCTCCATCGGCCAATGGCCAGAAGCCTCCCTAAGTTACTTGCCATGTTATCATTCTCTGCGTGGCACCTGGCAACACAGGAGCTGGCTTCCATCAGTCTGAATAAACAAGAGACCAAAAGAGAGTGAGGAAGACAGCAGCCTTCAGGCCCGGAGTCTTTTCACACAGGGCAGTGAGGAAGGCTGTCTTTGTGACTCAAGGTTTCATTTAGTCATCCGGGCATAGAAAGACTGAGTTTGCAGCCAGGGCCTCATGAAAGATCTTGTGAAAATATTCCAAACCTCTTGTCCTCAAACTTCTAACCCAGAGCATGCTGCTGTTGGGTGAGACATGGGTGCCCCATCATCCTTCTGGGTCCTCATTTCTTTTTCTTTTTAAAATTTATTTTATTATTATTTTTAATGTTTTTAGAGAGAGGGAGAGAGAACACAGGTGAGGGAGAGGAGTAGAGAGAGAGAGAGAGAGAGAGAGAGAGAGAGAATCCATGGGGCTTAATCATACAACCCTAAGATCATGACTTGAGCAGAAATCAAGAGTCGGATGTTCAACCTACTGAGCCACCCAGACACCCCATGGGTCCTCATATTTTTCTTAGCTAGGACACATGTGCTCACAAATCATCCAGTCCAATTAGCTCTACTCCAACACAGGGACATATTAGACAGGGAATATTATCCCCTCCCCCTGCCAAGAACTTTTTCTCCTGGAAATCACATTTTGAGTGCAGAAGCCAGTCTTTGTTTTCCATTTATATTATTAAAATCCTCACTTGAACAATTTCCTCAGAACAAAGAGATTGTCTATACTGAAGGGCTGTCGATGTTTCCATCTTGTGCCAGATAGAAATTGCTTACAGCTTGAAGAAATTAAAAAAAAACTAATTACAGAAGTAATATGTAATAAAACTCAAACAGTATAGCCAAAATTAAAGTCTTCTTTGTTCACCCCTTAATTTCATTCTTCTCCCCAGAGATGGTCACTGTCAACAGCTTAACGCAAATATTTAAAAAATGTACAAAATTGTGTGTGCGTGTGTACGTGTATATGTATGCGTGATTGTGTGTGCTGTAAATATACACATATGCATACATATGTGTGTGTGTGTCTACATACGCAGACACACACACACCTTATTTTTACATATAGAAATTCAATGTTAAATTTAAAGGGGACCCTACCTTAGGTATTATCTCATTTGCTTCTTCCCCCATCTAATGTCTTAGAGATCTCTCCATACCAATACGAACATGTATATGCGGATCTATGCGCCTATACATATGTATCTACATTTTAACTGCTATAGAATATATCATGGTATAGATGTCATTTACTTTATTTGTCTAGTCCCCTAGGGTACTCATGTGAGACTCATATTAGACTTTATAGCTGGCTTACTTTTATGAAATCACTCTCTGATACAGTCTTGTTAACTTTCAGTGTTGCTATGACCATTATTGAACCCTTCTTGTGTAGAAATATCCATATTTTTCTAGAATAGATGTCTACCGGTAGAATTTCTAAGAGTTTGGCCTTTTGCATTTTTAGTGGATTGGCTTTTTTTTGTTGTTTTTTTTTTTTTTGTTTTGTTTTTTTTTTGTTTTCCACTTCTACATTTCAGAGTGAAAAATCTCAGGGTCTGAGTTTTTGCCTGGACAACCCAGATGCAGCCCGCGGCTCCTCTCACAGTTTATAGGTGCCTACGTGACTCGGTCGCATTATTTAGTTCATCACCATTTTCTTCCTCAGGCTAGATCTTAGAACCAGGACCTGGCTCCTCACTCATGTTCTATATCTAAAGCTTTCTTTGAAGATGAATTAGCCTCATGATACTGCTCTCGGTTTTCTGGTTAAGGCACAAAATCTCCGTACACACGCTATAAACTGGGGGACGTTTTATAGGGCACACAGGTTGGTACAACTTAGCACAACCAGAATAAAAAATGTCAGGCTTCTGTTTCAGTGGCTGGCTGTCTCTGCCCCCTCTCTTAGTCCCGAGGCTGGATGACGCTAGGTGGTGTTCTTTCTAGTGGTGCTGTAGGCACAAACCTTCCCAAATTCAGGTCTAAACTTTTCTCCCGGCTGTTACTTGACCACAGCAGGCTGGTTGCTTAGTGTCAGCTCCACTAGCAGAATGTTCCGCATTCCTGTCTTCCCCAGACCCGCACTCTGGAGCAACTCCTTCGAGTTTGCTCTCTCTGCTCAGATTAGCATTCTCTGAGCTTTGATGGACACCACTCCCCTGCCCCGTCTTCTACGGCCCTGAGTCTTCACGTTGCTCTGACAGCCTACGGTTTTCTCAATCCCCACTAGATCACCAGCTCCCAACTCAACCCTCTTCAGATCTAATCTGTTTTCTCAAAGACTAATTTACAGTGACAAGGTGGCTGCCTTAGCCGACAGCCCTCCTGCCTCCATGAAAAACTGAAGGTGTAATTGAGAAGGAATATCTAGTTAATAAATTCATGTATGTAACAAATGTCTTTTTGTGTGATTCAGGTGGATGTAGGGGATACTCTGGGCGGGGAGAGAGACCCAAACCCAAACCGTGACCTCCAGCTTCAGAAAGCATCCAATCAGAGAATTGTGAATAAAATCGTGACTGTGAAAAGGGCTATCGAAGACGGTGCGTGTGTGTTGACAGTGTAAAGGCGGACGTGACCTAGTCCACAGTGGGAGAAGGGCTGGTAAGAGGGCTGCCCTAACAACCCCTTCTACTCACCGTTCTTTTCTCTTTTTGTCAGAATGAGGGCATCCCGGGCTCCCAGGCTGTTTCGCTGCCCCTTTTCAGTCCGCTGTGTGGCCTTGGCCCTCATTTTTTTTTTTTTTTAAATTTTTTTTTTCAACGTTTATTTATTTTTGGGACAGAGAGAGACAGAGCATGAACGGGGGAGGGGCAGAGAGAGAGGGAGACACAGAATCGGAAGCAGGCTCCAGGCTCTGAGCCATCAGCCCAGAGCCCGACGCGGGGCTCGAACCCACGGACCGCGAGATCGTGACCTGGCTGAAGTCGGACGCTTAACCGACTGCGCCACCCAGGCGCCCCCCTCATTTTTTTTTTAAATGTAAACACGAAAGGCTGTTCCGTAGTCCCTTCTAACTGCAACGTTCTTCTTTCTTTTCTTCCATCTTAAGGGGGACATACGCGGTCACTGCCAGCAGCGTCGTCTCGTCCATCTGTCCATCTCTTCAACACGATTGTTGAGCAACTATTACAGGCCAGGCACCGTGCTGGGGGAAGGACACACACAGTGACCTATGAAACATCATGCTGCTTGCCCTCATGAGCGTGTTCAGGCCTTGAGTGCCAGTCTGGGTTCATAGAGCCTTTCCCTTCTCTCTTTAGCCAAATGGATACATTTAGAATTTAGTTGTTGTGGACCCAGCAAAACTGGGAACTCCTGGCGTATACCCTGCAGGGCCCAGGACAATAGTCTGTGTGTTTCAGGTACTTAACACACTCTTGGTGAATCCCTGCTTCTTCAGTGTTGATAACCTTGCTCGCCTTAAGGGCATATGCCCTGAAACGCACAGATGGGACCAGGGACCACTCTTTCAACGTAAGTACCACCATAGCATAATGGCCTTTCACTCTATAGACATTTCTGGAACAGTGGATGCTGTCCTGAATGGATGTAGAAATGTACAAATAAAATACAGTTCTGGGTACAGAGTAGACATCCAATAAACCCTCACTGATTTAGTGGGGAGGACATTGTCCCACCCTGAGTGGTCCCGTAGTGAGCGACGTGGATGAGACAAGCTGATGCTGGTCAGTCTTCAGGGAAATTATGCTTCCTTAGGGCCTTGAGACCGTATCCCAACAGCTATATTATTACTGTATTCAGTGAGGACTTCTAGAAGGGCAAACACAGGAAGCTAGAAACCGAGACGTGATAAAGCCCATTCATTTCTGGCTGGGTTGATTAGGAAAAAAATTCTGGGAGCTGTGTTTTAAAATAAGGGAGGAATGTCAGCAAGGTGACAGTGAGAAATGAAAGAGATCTCTTTCCAGAGGGGAGTTTCCCCTTCACCTCCGGCTTAATTACCGTGCAGCTGAAACCATAGGAAGTCAAGCAGATGTGAAAAGAAGGGGCCTTCTTGTCTCTAGGAGTCTTGGGGTCTCACCCGTCTGCTTCCCAGCTGTTTGGTAGAGGTGAGGGATAGTCTGCACTGTGGGCAGAGAGGAGCAGAAGATGGCCTCATCTTTTTTTTTTTATTTATTTTGAGAGAGAGAGAGAGAATCCCCAGCAGGGTTTCCTGCTATCAGCGCAGAGCTCGATGTGGGGCTCGATCCCACCAACCGTGAGATCATGACCTGAATCAAAACCAAGAGTCAGATGCTTACCTGATTGAGCCACCCAGGTGCCCCCCCAAGAGGAACTTCTGAGGGTTCTATGACATTTTGAGAGCCTGCCTTTTAGTTGAGGAAACAGAGGCATGGAAAGCAGGACCTCTTTAAGTGCCATAGCTTTAAAAATGAGTTTTAATTGATTAAACTGCAAGCTGAAAGAAATGGGGAAGAGACGTCTTCTCTTTTTCCACCTTCGCTCTTTGTCTGCACCTGTTGTTCCCAGCTCACAGGGGCGCCTCCACCAGCCCTTGCAACACCGGGGCCCTGGGCATCAGGCCAGCCTTTCTTAGATGAAAGCCAGGCTGCCAGATCACCCCACCCACCACACTCCCCCCCGGCCTGGGGCCCACCCCTCTCCTGGGAGACACAAAGGGCTTCTGTGACTCAGGCTAGAGCTCATGACCCTCCTCTTTCTTTCCAGCAATGGGGTGAGGCTGTGGGGTGCATCTCGAGGCTGCAACCCTCACCTGACTTGCTGGGTTGCAAACAGCATGGATGTTTCTGTTCCTCAGTGCCTCCGGCCACCGCTGAGACCTACGTGCCTATTTCAGTCCTATGTAGACCTTATGCAGAAATGTCAGGGGTCCCTGTTTGGCTCCAGCTGAAGTCAAGGGCAGGGGTGGTCTGGAGAGGAACGGGTATTTACAAAGCACTCGCGATATACGGGGATCAGTGCAGGTTGCTTTGCATATGGATCCTCCTGGTGAACCCAGAAGGAGGTATTCTTAACCCAATTTTACTCAGCTAGTGACAGAAGTTCAGAGAAGTTGCAAAACTAGTTCAAGGTCCTGTAACTATTAGGCAGTTGTAGCAAGACCGAGTCTAGAACTGGCTGATGTCAAACCCTTTGTTTTTTCCTGTTAGGGTTCATTGCTTCGGATTTGAATCGAATGGCTCCGCTTTTACTAGGTCAAGGGCGATGAGAAATGTCTGTGCCTACTGCACTCTGTCTGCCACTCCCAAATATCCTAGCCTATTGTCACATGCCCCTTCACCTTGGATTGACGTGGTAGTCTGGTGTCAGGGGTCAGGAGACTAGGGCGATGCAGGTGGCAGAACAGAGTTCTAGTTCAGCTTCTGTCACTATCTGGGCCACTGTAAGTGTGTCTTTTCTAGCCTGGAGGACTCAGTTCCTCCACGTCTGAGAGCAAGGTGGTTGAGTGCACAGACACCTTGCACAGATTTCTTGACTTCCTGTTTCTTATCTCTAAAACAGAGGTCATGAAATACTACCTAGTCCCTGAGGTTGAGGGGAGGGTGAAGCTAATATGTATAAAGATCTCAAGGGAAAGCGTAAGTGTATTGCTATTATTATTATTCCTGGAGGTAAAACTTCCCCAAAATCTATTAATTTAAAACAAATATATAGGAAACAATATACTGAGAATTTAAGCTGTGTGCCTCCACTTTGAATTTTTCTTCTCTAATGTTTGTCTTCGTGTGTGTGTGTGTGTGTGTGTGAGAGAGAGAGATAAGGAGTGGGGAAAGGTGAAGGTGGACGGTGGATTTTGTTCATTTCTCTGTAGTGCTTGCTTGGAACAGACCCCGGCTTAGTAGGCTCTGCTCTAAATGAAAAAGGCAGAAAGAGTGGGGCAACACGCCATTACCAAGGTAGAAATCCAGGTGACCCGAGGCTAGTTCTGTCCAATAAAAATATAATGCCAGTCACATTTGTGATGTTCAGTTTTCCAGCAGCCACATTTGAAAATCAAAAAAAGAGATGGGGCGCCCGGGTGGCTCAGTCGGTTGAGCGTCCGACTTCAGCTCAGGTGATGATGTCACACTCCGTGGGTTCAAGCCCCGCGTCGGGCTCTGTGCTGACAGCTCGGAGCCAGGAGCCCGCTTCGGATTCTGTGTCTCCCCTTCTCTCTGCCCCTCCCCTGCTCATGCTCTGTCTCTCTCTGTCCAAAAATAAATAAAAACATTTAAAAAAAATTTCTAAATAAAAAAGAGAAAAAGTAAAATTAATTTCAGTTATTTTATGTAACTGATGATGTCTAAAATGTTTCAATATACAATCCATGTAAAAATTATTAATGAGCTATCTTACATTCTTTTGTTCCTATTAAGTCTTTGAAAGGCAGCCTGTATGTTATCACCGACGCCCTATCACTTCGAACCAGCCACGTTCCAAGTGCTCAGTAGCTACCTGTGCCCCGTGGCCCCCATACTGGACGGTTTAGACCCAAACCCGAGGGAGCTTCTCTCTGCTAAATCAGCCACAACATGGCTTGCGGCCTGGATACCTGGAGTGGAAGGAGGGAAATCATTCTTCTTAGGAGTCAGGCAGGGGAAGGCCGGCCTCCTTTACACCCCAAATTTGCATGTCTGTGTTCTTGACTTTCATGGAGATCACAGTCTGCCTCCTGACACTTCCCTACAATCCATGGCTCCCAGGCATGTTTACTTTTGCTGAGGTGTGAGCAGCAGCACCTGCATAGCTCTGTGACTCTCTGTCCTTGCCATCCCGTCTGCTGCTAACTGTTTCGACGTAGTGAAAATGTTCTAGGTGGGGGGAAAAAAACGGAGCTGAGAATAAATCCCGCTTCCAGTTCCGGCCATGAAAGTACGTAGGTTCTGAGTAAATTCTTTGAGCTAAGATGGCAGTTTCACAGGAAAAGCTGCCTTTTATAAAAGTGTTCACAGATTAAGGGATTCCAGAGAGTGGCTGTTGTGTGCTCGCTCAGATGCTATTTTAGCCTCCTGGCGGGTGCCCGGGAATTGTATACACTGCAGGGAAGGAGTGTTTTGCACTCTGCAGTGGGCATCGTTGCACCTGACCGCCTGGTATACATCTTCTCTTCTTCTGTAACTGTCCTCCTATTTTCCTTTCAGGACCAGCCCCGCCTCACCACAACCCAAACTTGACCATCATTTTCTCTCTCCTGAGACCCTGACTTTTTTAGGGGAGTGATGTAAGAATGGAAAACAATTGGGGCCACTGCACTGCGGAGAGAGTGATTTGAGTCTCTTCAGCTTCCTGCCTGGCTCCCATCGTGAGGCCCGGTTGTTCGGTTTTGCCTTCCATTCTCTGGACGGTTCTTCATACTTCCAGTACATTCCATTTACCCCTCTTTCAGGTTATTTCTGTTGCTCTCCACCAAACGCAAACGGATGCCTACTTTGAGCAGCAAGAGGGCTGTGGTCTGGCTCGGGCTCTGGAGCCAAGGGCAGCAAATAAGTAGAAAAGGAAAAGAAGAATTAAGTAGTCAAACCAGGGGTGGCATCCAGGCGTGGCCAGGGTGGGAGAGGACTCACTGTTTCCTGCGCTTTTTCTCACCCCTTCGCTCACTTCCTTTCTATGATCTCCCTGGGAGATATACTCCCCATGTGCTGCCCCGAGGTGGCAGAGAAAGCGCTTTATCCAGACTCTACCACGATGCTTTGTGTTCCTAGGAGGGAAGTTGCCAGCCACTGCTGGGCGACATTTCTTTAATCTTCTCCTTTAGAATCTTAGGACTTCTTATTGTTGGAAGGATTGGAAAGGACTCTGAGAGAGAGCCCCAGAGAGGGGGCCGTGATGGCCTTGCAAGTGTGGGCAGAGCTGAGCTTCCGAAGAGACTTCTGTGTCTCCTTGCCCCTCACCTACTCATCCGCACCACCTGGGAGCTCCTTAGAAATTCGGAATCTCTGTCCCCACCCCCACCCCCACCCCCAACCTGACCTGCGAACTCGGAATCTGAATTTCCTCTGATTCCAGGTGGTTGTACGCATGTGAAAGTTTCAGAAGCTTTTTATATAAGCCGGTGTGTTATTGTTCTTCTGTGTTCCTGAAGGAAACAGTAAGTCAATACATCAAGGTCCAGTTTCCAGCCCCTTCTCTTCTTGAAAGCTTCCATTTTGAGTCACTTTTGAAGAGGACCTCGGCACATTGTAAAATTCCATCTCTTTGTCTTTTCAATAAAAGCCACCTGTGTGTTAGGCCCGAGGACTTTACAGCGAATTAATTATAGACATACTTTCCTGTTGCAAATGGAACAACTTAACATGATCCTAATCACTGAGTTTATTAATCGGTCCCCGCTCCTTTTGACTGACATCCATGCTCGGATTTTATTTTTCATAGCATATTAGGTTAACAAGTGGATTCATCGACTTGTTTCCCGAGAAACAATGGCTGTGCGTGTGTCCGGATGCGATCCCTCTGTCCCTCACCTGTGGATGGCTTCGCTCTGTCCAGGACTTTACAATCTAGCTGGAGAGACGAGATCATGCCCAACTCCTACATTTTACAGGCGTGCAAAGCAAGCCATAGAGAGATGTGGGACCTGGCCTAGGCTAAAGGGTCAGGAGACTGCCTGCCCAGAGATTCCTCACTCACGCTTCTGCCCGAGCCAGGCTGGTTTACGGTGTTGGTGGAGCTGGGCCACAGGTCGGGGTGAAGTGGCTCCAGCTGTAGGAGAGGAGGCATGCAAGGCTTGGACTGACTAGAGCAGGACTGATAGATCAAGGTCACAAAACAGGAGGACTGGCCTTGATGGAATGTAGACGCTGGCCCCTTTCCCTGGTATAATGCTGCACGGAGACAACTGTCGCCTGTCCCACTTCCGGGACACTGAGCTAAAAGGTAAGAATGGCCGCAGGGCTCAGATGAGGGCGAGATCTCAAGGTCAGACTGATGAGAAGTTCGAGAGGGAGAGTGGCTGGGGGGGCGGGCAGAAGTGAGAAGAGACTCTCTCGAAGAGAAGTAACCTACTTCCCCGCTCTTCAGCCTGGCGAGGTGACTGAGACCAGGGCTCCTGGAGGTTGGCCATTAACACCCTGCTCCACTCGGTTCTTTCCCCAGAGTGCGCCTGGAGAGCGAGCACCCGGACTGCGGAGGCAGGCGGCGGCTCTCCTCCGGTCTTGAAGGACAGGACCTTTGGGTGACCGGACAGCAGAGCCCCAGGCCACGTCAGACTTGTACCGACTACCCCCAGGGCACACCGGGTCCCCTCCCAGCTGCGGTTTCTGGACCTTCACCTCTTCAGCACAGACTTGAGTGTTTCTCCAGAACTTCCTGTTTGCCTGCGGCCCGCACAGTCGCGCCAGTCCCACCCGGGGTCATCTGGCGCGGCCCAGGGCAAGAGGTGGGGGTCAGCCACGCTCTCCCCACGGTTCCTCTGGGTTCTCTCCACCCCCACACACATGGGTCCTCTGGGACCACTCCCGTAGCACCCTGAGGCCAGTGAGGCAGAGGCCTTGTATCCAAGTCAGCTCACAAGAAGGTCAAGGTGACCCAGAAGGGCTTCTGGCCGAGATCTTTAAATTTTTTTTTTTTTTTTTCAGTTTTTGACTTTCCACAAAGGCCAAGTAAGTGATGACTTCAGGACGTGACATTCCAGAAAAAAACTGGAGAGAGGAGAAAAGTCCCCCTTGGTTGGGGAGATATAGCAAAGGCACACAGAGGGCGAGATCTTCGAGCGTCGTATGGTCGAAAGACCCCTGTGCTGATGACCTACATGGGCCTGCCTGGTGGGTGCTGGCCTGCAGGAGATGTCAACAGAGAGACAGAATGAATGTTCCTGGAGGGCAGGGACTAAATCAACACTAGTGTTGGAAAATCTCCAGCATGTGGGCCTGGAAAATGTTCTTACAGCAAAACAGAGTTTTCCTGGCGGCTGCTATTCCTTCCACAACCTGCCCGAGAGGGCAGAGACTGAAGTCACCAGGCAAGGGGTCTGGCTGCCCTGCCTAGCCTGGGGCTCTACCCCAATTAGTTAGATTGTTTCAGTGTTGAATTATTGAAATAGAACATTGTCCTAGAACGTTCTGTCTGGGGATAATCGTGTCTTGCAAAGATGATGTGCCAACATGCTGTTGAAGCTGAGGGTTCAGAGCCTTGAGTAACTCGGTCTGGGGCCTCTCTGCCAGTCACTTCCGAAGGGACTTTGGTCCGTGACGGCAAACGAGAGAAGACAAATAGGACACTAAAGAGGAAAGCTTCCCTCAAAGTCATGTTAGCTACCTGACTCTCGATGCCCTGAGAGGCTGGGCCTTGTGTTCTGTATCACCTGGGATCCCTTACCTGCTGGCTTCTGGTTGAGTTTGGCCAGTGGAAGCACCAGGAGGAGACTGGAGAGAAATGTCAGGGTTTTTCCACTCTGCTCCTGCTTTGCCGGTAGCTGCAGCCTCTATTTTGTTCTTTTGCTCCTTCAAAGCTGCCGTTGCTAGGCTCCAGGGGTCTTGCCTCTGTGAACAGTCTCTCCGGGAAAGGCGCTCCTTTGAGCCCTGTGCAGGGTCTGCGGGATCCTGCGTGCGGGATCCTGCCAGACACAGGCCGACCTCCTCCTGGTGAGAACATGTTTCTCGAGGGAAGAAGTAAATTTCACACTATCGGCATTATCGCTGGGCTCGCGTCTTCCCGACTCTTAACTTCTCCCTATGGGAGAGGACCTTTCAGATCGCTCTGGAAAAGGCAGAGCAGTGGGCGGGGGCAAAGGGGTGGGCTGTGCAGGGAGGCATTTGCAGCAGCGAGTGGCAGGGCTGTGAGCTGGGCACTGGGCAGGGGCACAATGCCGGGAAGGGAGGCCGGGATCACAGACATCGCAGGGGCCTGAGGTCCAGCAGGCGGCCTCCAGGTGACGCTAACTTCAGGGTCTGCCTGAGCTCCTGGCTACGGAAGCAGCCCGGCTGGGCAGGTGGGGATAGAAGGGGGTAAAACTGGCTTCCTGCCCGATGGTGCTTCCCATCGACCATACCACCTGCCCGATGGTGCTTGCCCAACTCCTTCCTGAGCACAGTCCTGCACTGCCCTTAATTGGTCTCTAACATCCAGAGTGGCAAAAGCTGACATGTTGCAAGGAGCTTTCGGGCTTTCTTTACACGGAGGCAGAGGAGAGAATGGGAGCCAGTCCTTTCTGATTAGGGATGGCAGGGCTTTGCGCAAACCCGGAGACAAAACAAAAGGAATATTAGAGGAGCTAAAACCATAGAAAGGAGTGCGTTTATATTTTCTCTCTACAAAATTGACAACTGGAGGGAAATACAAGTACAAGTTTGAGGAGTTAGAAGTATCTGTGTGCCTGATGGTAAGATTTTGCTCTGGAGCAGTGTGCAGTAGGAGACAGGAAAAATCTTTACCCCATGGTCTAGACATTTTCTGTCTCGACATCCTTCGTTATTTTTTTTATAGATGTAAAAAAAATGGTGATCTTCTATCCACAAATTCTGTTCTACGGAACAGAAAACAAAAACCTGGTAGGATGTCAGAATTTTGTACAAGAGAAGAAAAATATTCAAGAAACAAATTGCATACAGCTCTTTATCAAGAGAAGAATATAGACCGTTGATTTATTTTGGAAACACATCATGCCATGTACATTACAAGTTCAGAACTGTGTCACTGATATACCAACAGTTTACAGCCCATAACAAGCTAACCTGGTTCAAAATGCTGATTAAGTTTCTACAAGCATTGTTTCCATTTTGTTTCCATTTTACATTTACGTGTTGGCACGAACGGTTTGTAAACAAAAAACATTTCTGACCACCTTCATTGTATTCACCTTCTTACCTCCATGGGGCTCACACTCAATGGTCTCACCGAAAATACGCAGAATTCCAAGACACTCCCTCCCCAGCCTCCCAGCCTCATGGCTCTTCTCATTCCTTCTATCCTTTCCTGGTGGCTTGGTTTAAATAGGAACTTCAGTTCCACCCTGTGTCACCCTGGTGCTGTCTTCCAACAGGAGGCATTCGTCAAGAAAATATCGCCTAGGAAAGGTCAAGGAAATAGCCCCTTCCAAGGGGGATGGGTGGATACTGAGGTGTCACCTCCATGGCCAGAGATAGAAAAGGTCAAGTTAGAGTTGAAGGAATGGTCAAGGTAGAGTTGACATTCGTATTGCCTGAACGCCATAGGCTCTGCCCAGGGTGTCTCCCCATCCCTAACAGCCTGCTGGTCCTGCCCGTTAGCCCACATAATCAGATAAATTAGCATGGAGAATTCTGTATCCACTCCTGGGACCAGTCTTTTAGCTTTAGTTTAGCCCATGGTTTGGGGTTGTGCTAAAACCAGAACGGTCTCAGAAATAGCGGTCATCAGTGCCAGTCTCCAGGTTCTAGCTCCTTCTCAACACCTGAATACTGTGATGGTGCCCCGCCAGTGCTGAGGCCCACGGACAGAGTCAAGGACAAACTACGGTGATGGTTTCCAAGTTATGTCGAACGGTTTCACACCTGCCAATTCTTTCCCAAGTCTGCCCAAGCCCATTTTCCAGCCAAAAGATCAAAAGGAAACCTTTCCAACTTTTCAAAGTTTTATTGAGATGTTGAGGAGAAACAGTCAACATATACATTCCTCATTTCGTCACGATTGGCATTTTACCCACACGATAGGTTCTTCTCTGGCTGTCGTCCTCTCGTCGCTGCCTGGCATTGTGTGAAGTCCACCAGGACAGAGCCCGCGGGTGGCATCACAAGTGGGAGCGGTAATGGCGATTGGCTGGAAGGGAAGGACAGGTTTACAACAGGGACCCCAGTTAGAACACCCCCATTCATCCTCTTCCCGCCTCAGTGCCTGGAACGGGGCTGGAAATGAAATTCTCAGGCTGAGATTCTGGGTCCTGGAAAAGCTAACTGGATCCAAGAAGGAGGGCCCGCGGGGCAAGTCCCTCATGTTTGATCACTCCCTTGCTTCTCCCTTACTCACAGTCATCTCCCCGTTTTCTACTCTTCAGACTGCCCTTCCGGTATTTTCTTTTGCTGCCCCCTCTCTTGACTCCCTTGTGAGGAGCTCGGTTCTTGCCCCTCCTCATGCCATGACTCTTGAATCTGCGGCTGGTCGACATTGTAACTTCTGCCAAAATGAGGGGCTTTGCAGGGCCCGGAGGCCAGGGGTCTGGGTATTTAAGGCCTTAGCCATTGTGACCCTGAAGGGGTGTGGCTTGACAGGTGGGTGGGGCTCCCCTGTGATGTCCCTGGCCTTTGTTACACTTTGGTCATACATGAGAAATAAGGTGGCCCCTCTATAATGCAGCTCTAGACTGTCCTCAATTTTGAGGCCTTTTTTTATATTAAATAAGGTTTCCCAGACAGGTATCATTGAGCAACTAAGTTTCAGCTCTGTGCCAGGCATCTGGGGAGTACAAGAGACCATTAAAATAGGTATTTCCTGGAGGCGCCTGGGTGGCTCAGTCTGTTAAGCTCCTACTACTCTTGATTTAGACGCAGGTCATAATCTGACCATTTGTGAGTTGGAGTCCTGTGTGGGGCTCTGTGCTGACAGCCTGCTTGGGATTCTCTCTCTCCCTTTCTCTCTGCTCCTCGTGCTCTCTCTCTCAAAAATAAATAAATAACCCTAAAAAAAATAGGCATCTCCTGCCAGTAGGAATTTAATGGCTGTTGAGTGTGTGCACATGCATGTGTGTTTAAGTCTCTCACAGCATTGGAACATCACAAATGTATTTCCATAAGGACGTGACTCCGGGAAACCCAATTCAACACGAGCAAAATATAAATACTTCTCTTTCTTCTAACTGTGACACTATGGGCTGAGTACTTTTGTAGGACTGTCCTGTACATTATAGGAAGTCTGGCAGCATTCCTGGCCTCAACCCGTAGATGCCAGCAGCGGTGACAACCAAAAATATTTCCAAACATTGCCTCGGGGGGGAGGGGCACAATCACCCTCTGTGGAGAACCATCGGCTTAGCCATTTCAGAAAATTCAGTCATCAAATATTTGTGATCAGATAGTATGTAAGATGGTTATGGATAAAACCAGACAGACTCTGTTTTCATGGCGGCTTTCAGCCTGATCAGGGAGAAAGCCATCAGAAATTTGCACAAATCAGTAAATAATTACTTCCCAGCATGGTGCAGGATAATTACATCAGACACGGTGGAGGATGTGGTTGGAGAGAGAGGCAGAGGCCAGACTAGGCTCCAGTGCATTGGGAAGCCATGGAAAAATGTTTAAGAGGATAATGTGAGATTAGAGGCTGCTGGGTAGAGGCTGGATTGGTGGGGAGGTAGAGTGACTAGAGATTACACAATAGTAATGGTTCAGGAGAGAGAAATACTTGATGCTCGGGCCTGGGCCAGAAAGGGTGCTGATCAGGATGTATAGATGTAGACAGGAGATACAGACTTGGTGATGGATGGATTGGCTTTGGTTGGTGAGAGCAGAGGGTGTAGAAGGTGTGGCTTTTGTTTCTGTGTAATACTTCGACCCGGATGCTGGTGCCACTCACTGGGCTAAAGGCCAGGCATGGGGGCGGTGATCATCATGCATTTTGGTCTAAAACTTTTTCAGAGTTGAGGTGCCTTTGAGATCTCCAAATAGAGATACTGCATGATTGCTGGGCACCTGGGTGCGGAGCTCCAAGCAGAAGTGTGAGCTGGGGATGTCCCCGTCCCCAGCTTCCCCAGTAACGGATTCAACATCCAACCTTTTCTTCTTTGTCCTTCATAACTTATACTCATTCAGTCCCTTGGAAAAACATTTCGATGGAACTTGATCATTATTTTCTCTCTCTCTCCCTCCTTCTCTTTCCCCTGCCACCATCTCATTCAAGAACCAAACACCCTGCGTGCAGCAGGTTCATAGCAAAAGTTGGGTGAATAGAAAAGAGAACTCATTCAAGTTCCATTCTCTATATTTCTGATGTCTATAGAGACAAAATGACAAGTCTTGTTTTGAAACCCAGAGTCCTTGAAAAGCCATTATAAGTGACACTTTCCATTATCCTGTTTCCAGACGGGTTCTGTTGGAGTCTTTGATTTGTTCAAAGGGGGAGGAGCTTCAGGAAACAGGACCCAGCCTTCCCTTTTTGTATCTTGGGACTTCCTTATGTACCTCAGCCTAGTTCCTTTTATAAGCAGGCTCCATGAAAGCAGTTTAAAAATTGCGTTCCTTCCTATCTGTTCCCAAGGCCTTGAACAGTCCTGCCACAGAGCGGGAGCCCAATAAGCATTTGGGGACTATTTGTGGAATAAACTAAAAGTCCTTCTGTTTTTCTGACTATCTGATTCCTCCCCATTTTGTCCCACCTCTCCAGGAAAGGCTTCCCCAACTTTTCAAATTCTCATTGTTTTTCGTAATTTGTCCGAAGCCCGTGGTCCTTTAATACTGTTCTCAAAGTCAACCAAAGCTAGGTGTGTCATACCCTGTTCTGTTTCCCACATTGCTATGTGGTGTGTGTGAGTCTGATCTCAAGAGGAGGCCGCGTGTCTCAGTTCTGGTCCTGACTGTTGCATAAATGTCACTTCTCTGGACTTCAGCTCCTTTATTTTTTGTAAACAAGCTGGTTGGGTTAGGTGATCCCTGATGTTATCTGACTTTTACAGTAGGCTTCTTGTAGTCAGAGGCTTTGTTTTTTTTATTTCTACTGCATTTCTCATGGGCACTGACGCAGTCCACAGTAGGTGATCAATAAACATTTATTCATTCTTGCTACTTGGGGATTATGAGGACAGACAGTAAGACACAGAGTGACTCTGAATACCACATAGGAGCATTTCTAGACAGGGAAGGGTGAAAAAAACATTGTTTCCATCATAGGCCCTGTTGCTCCTGAGGCTGCTTGCTGGCTAAAGCATTGGCAGGAGAACTGGCCTCCTGAGTTGGAATGACATTTTCTGGATGGTCCTGGAGACTGGATAGTATTTCTGTACCCAACACCCACCCCCCAAACTCTCAAGTCCATCCCATCCCCAAAGACCTACCCTGCCAAGGGGAAGCTGAGATCACAGAGAATAAGGCAGCCAGGCTTGGGAACTGATGAAGAAACCAACAGAGTCCCCTTTGCATAGGGTTAAGGAGAAGTTCTGGTTTCAGAAACTCAATGCTGAGAACTCCAGCAGCAGAAAACCCAGTGTGGGGGGAGGTGCTCACAGGCCTGTCCCTTGTGGGGCTGGGGGTGTTTGGGTTGGCTTCTGGATCAGACCTCCTGGAGTGAGGACAGAGCACAGCTGAGCATTGGGCATTGCTGCCTGTCTCTGTTTCTCTTTCCATTTCAGCCCCAGTGTTGCTTAAGCCAAGGGCAATTTAGATAGAGCACAGTGAGTTCACTCCTGACACTTGGTAGACCTGAAGCCAACCTTTTTTTTTTTGAGAACTGTTTGTTAATTCAGTCTGCTGAGTGTCTCCTTATCTGTAATTTTACTCTTTCTCCCTTTCTCTTTCTTTCTTTCTTTCTTTCTTTCTTTTCTTCTTCTTCTTCTTCTTCTTCTTCTTCTTTCTTCTTCTTCAGATGAAGAAACTGAAACTGAGGCACAGAGTGGTTACATGAATCCCTTCAAATAACCCAGAGATCCCAATGAAACTATTTCCTCCATACTTTGGCTTCCCTGGTGGGTCTTAATTTTGTTTCTCTTCATGAAAGGGAATGAATGCTTTCTGATTGCTAAGGGGACATGGAGAGAGAACCGAATTCTTTGTCCTTTCAGAAGAGGAGCTATCAGCTCCCTCTCTCTAGGGCTGAGTGTTAGCTTGTCTGAAGACAGGTGGATAAACAGAATAGTGTCTTTATCTCCTAGAAGGGTGGCCAAAGTGGTGCTGGCACTCCCAATGGCCCCTCTCTTAGGTTAGGGAGGGGCAGGCTTTGGGCATCACTGTTTCTGACGTCAGGCCTCTAGTGGGGCCCCATCTCACCTCTCCCGCTCAAACTTACTCCATTAGTTTTCCTGGCTAGCCCAAGAGATGCCTTCCCAGGGATAGATCTTCCCGGCAGGCTGGGAATTGGGGCTTATGAAGAAGAAACATGGAAAAGTTGCTGACAGTCCTTACAAATGTTGATGACTCAGTCCAAATCCCTCTCTAAAACCTGAGTCTCTCCAGATGTTGACCTCAGCAGGGAAGTGGGGACCTTCTACCCTGTTCACATGCACACCCTGTCTTCTTTGCTCTTGCAGCTGCTGCTGTTTGGGTAGGTGAAGGGGGCTCAGGCAGGCCATGGGATGGGAAATCTGCCGAGAGAGGGGTCTCACCAGGGGCAGAGGTCTCTGAGCTCAGGACTTATCTCAGGTCTCCGGTAGGGAATAAAGAGAAACCAGGGCCCAAGACCAAAGAAGGAGGGAACTCAACTCCATTCGCCTCTTTCCATCCAGTTCTGGGAAACAAGGGAGCATCACGGTTTGGATGATGTCTGGGTTCTGCCTGAAGATGTGTTGGGATTCTTTCCCATTTATCCTCCAGGCTCCTTTCCCATCTTTTTTGACTGCTTTCCCAAAACTGTTTCTCCATAAACAATTTCTATTTTCCAAGAAGAGAGAGATTGGGCTGCTAAAAGACGGGAGACACAAGAGCGGTGGCCCTGGGTGGTTCCTCAGGAGTCACCTGGACCCCTTCTTTTAGAAGCCAAAAGGCTTATCCAAGGGCTGCACCCTCGTGGTGCAAGAGCCATGGCTGAACCCAAGATTTCTGATTCCCAAGACAAAGACTTTCCACTGCTCCACACTGCCTTCCCTGCTTGACTTAAAAGTAGATCTGGTCTCCACTCTCCACTGTATTTGCCTTTTCTTTCTTACATGTGCTTCTAGGATCACAGTGAAGGAATCTAATACTGAAGGAAGATGGAGAACCGGGGGGAAATAGTTCTTAGAGGCAGGGTGTGAATTTGGAGGTCTTCTGCACAAATATAAATTCTCATTTGGAGAGAACTCCAAGTTTTATTTTTGTTGTTATTTTCGGACTTAATGAAAAGTTACTTGAATATGTCAATTCCTCTCGTAACTATTAACAATAAGGCCACGTGGTGTAATATCACACAAAGTAAATCCAAATTTTATGCTTCAGAAACTTCCAAATAATGTTTTCACATTAACTACTCCCCTGACCACACTGACTATAACTCTGTCTATAACATTGTGAAGAAGATGCTGTCCCTTGCTGGAATTCACTGGGAGCACAGTTCCCTTCAGCCATAAGACGAAAACAGGGCTGTGTCCTCTGAATAGAAAGAGGGGTGTTAGTGTCCTCTGAATAGAAAGAGGGGTGTTATGGTATGAAAGTATCACACATATTCAATCATTTGGCTTCATGTGGTCTTTAGGAACAAACGTGTTTTATCCATCTACCAACTGGAGTAAGGAACTTTGAGTTGGTAGGGTTGCTAGAGAACAGTTTCATAATAAATAGGTCTGGGGATGAGGGTAACTTGGCCAAAGTCACGAATTATGGGCAAACTTAGATCTCAAGCCCAGATCTCCCCATCTCCAGTCTAGGCTTATTGCCACTGTGCCTTGAGGCACTACTATTGAGATTTCTGGCCTCTTTTTTTTTTTTCCTGTGCCCTTTCTCTGCTTTTCTCTTCACCCTTCATGTTCCGAGAGCCACATTCCAGGAAACTTTTCCCTCTTGAAATCATCCCACCTGCCAAGTACAATCATGTCACTGAGTTTGAGGACACCTGCCCTGTGAGGGGGAGAAGAGTTGCCACCAAAAGGGGCCAAGGACTGGAGTGACAGATTGTTGCCACCTTCAAGGGTCAATGCCTTTGTAATTGATTGCAAGGCATTGTGACCAACGTGCCAGTAGGGCCCATTGGTCAGAGGAGACTCCCCGTGTATCTGGAGTATTTTTAGCATAAATGCCTCTTATAGCTCCACTGACCAAGGTGAGGTCAAGAGAGAACATCGCACTCCAATTATATCTCTTTGGCCTGCTCTGATGAAACTCCACTTCCAGCTCTTAGTGGTGAGCAGAGAGGGTAAAGAAGAGGAGAGATGCTGGAGGAGCCATTTTACTGTCAAGAAGGCTTGCTCGACAGTCTCGTTGCCTGTTTGGCTCCCACATTGTTCTTTTGAGCAGAATTCTCACATTTTGAAGAGTAGATTCAGCTCTATTTACACTAACGAAGGGGAACAAAGCAATTCCTTCACAAATCCTGGAATTCTGTAGTCCAAAGCACAGAGATTTGGTGACACTTTGCCCCTCACACTCCCTATGCTGGGACAGCAGGGGTGACTGCCTAGTGAAATCTTCAGAACAGAGCCTTTGTTTTTTAGTAATAACCCCCTTCTCCCCGCCCCCCAAAAAGACCCAGATTCTTCTGAGTGTTGCAGTGATCCAATTTTATTGATCAAGAGATTCTCAATGCTGGGCAGCCTCATTTTTGTTCCGGGAGAAAATGTGGAAGGTAATACCGCAGAGATGTTCTGGAGTTCCAGTAAGGACTATGTCACCGTGCAGAAAGATTTGTATCCTCTCCAGAGCACCGTCCTGCACGAGTGCTCCGCAGTTTCTTCATGCTGTAAAGAAGCAAAGACAAAACTGAGGTTATAAGCTTCCCTGGTTAGGGTAGGAGAGTCTCAGAAGGTTCTTCAGGTGGGCACACGAAGCCAACTCGACATTTTCCAGAATTTCCCTTATGATTTTATTACCCTTTTCGCTATGGTTTGGCCTTACTTGAAACTTCCTGGGATGCTTGTGCTGGGCAAGTCGTGTCTCCCCAGAATAAGCTACGTTATTTGTGGGACCCAGCGCAAGATGATCATACCGGCCTCTTGTTAAAAAATACTTTTAGGATGATTATAGCAGAGCGTCAACTAAGCCTCAGGTCCCCTGAGTTACAGGGCGATTTGTAAGTCTCTGAACTTCCTTCTCACTTAAGGCACTTCTAATGGTAAACATTCAGATAACTACATCGAGAGATCTCTATCTAATTCATCCTTATAGTCCAGGAGAGCTGGTCAATGTCTTATTCATAATGCGGGCTTGATGGATACTTACAAATGGCTTGCTTCTCACTGAGGCCATTCCATGTGCCTGAGAATGAATGAAGGCTCTTCCGAAATGCCTCCGTCACCACCTCCTTCCTCCCCTCCCCCTACACATCCCCCAACTGCTCCCAGTATTCCTCCTACACTCCTTCAGGACCACACACTGAAGAACTGGCCAGTTGCTATCCTTTTCCTCCCCCGGGCTGTCCTTGGTGGTACTTTTTTCTGTGCTCCGGAAGAAAGACGGAGTCCTAAGGGATGGGCAGAAGTGCCGTATCCTAGGGTGGCTGCACCCAGTCACGGGAGATGTTAGAATCCCAGTGTGGGGTTTCTGGCTATTTACCTGAAAATGGTTTTCTGAGCCTTGAGATGAGGCAGGGAGGAGCATCTAAAGAAACCAGGCAACTGTGGACTTATACTTCCTCACTCTGGGATGTCACAAAGTCAGTATGAGGTCAGCGACCCAATCTACAGGAGAAGGGCTGAGCAGTGGGACCTGGGACGATTTCCTTCAACATTTAGTCAGACTGATTTTCTGGAGCCACGCCTCTCGATCTACTGAACTTAGGTTATTTTATTTCTCCTCGTCTAAGAAATCTTCTTTTAGTTAAAGCCAGAAGGATATGGAATTAATGGCAATCCTATTATTTTACTAATGAGGAAACTAAACGCCCAGGTAGAAATTACTTCCTTATAGGCTTCAGGAAATTGCTGAAGGACACATAAATACTAAATAGCAGAGGTGGGAATTAAATCTGCATCTACTTAATTTTAGCGATTCGGCAGTGTCTCCTCATGTATTCGCTGCTCTGGTAGATAGGGACAAGGAGGTTAATCACCTAGGGGGTGACATGTGCTTAATGTTTACCATGAAGACAGACATGGACAAAAGGCTTGAATATTAAGACCCAGAAGACACTGACCCAAGTCAGTGATGGGGATAGAGAAGGAGTGGATTATAAAACACTGAGGTGACAGAAGAGGTGAAAAGAATGAGCTTTGAAGGGAAAGATTGAACCCTAGCCTTCTGCCCTGAGTGAATAACCACCAATAGATACTGCAGCGGCAACTACATTTGGACAGAAAGTATTGGTTTTAGTGTTGCCCGGTTTGGGATGTCTACTGGACAGACACCATGTCTATTTAAGCGCTCAGTGGACAAATGAGATATAAGTAACTAGCTCAGGAGAGCAGTGGAGCTGGTGATGTAGATTTGAGCATTGGCAAAGTAGAGCGTTGTGTAGTTAAATGTCCAGGAACAGATGGGATGATCTAGGGGCAAAATGATAGGATTCGTCATCCACCTTTGGGTGTTTCGGGGAAGACAGCTGAGGAAAGAGAGCAGAGTAAAACTCAGCTAAGAACGAAGTTGCAAAGTAACAGTATGGAGTTCAACATGGAAGTGTCAGACTTGGGGAGGTCATATACCACTCACGGGGGACCTCCTGAGTGCCCGGAGCTGTGCAGAGCCCTTGGGGAGCCTGACTTCATTTTTCAAGTGCTTGCTTTATTTGATCCTGTAGAGTATTTGGCTCGTAGGTTCCTGCAGGGAGAGAGTAGGGGGTGCAGTCAAGAGTGCATTGGGTAGAGGAGAGACAGGAGGTGAGACGGGAGGGTGGAGGTTGTTTTTGAGCAGAAGGTGAGCCTCTCTCTAGCAACCACTCTCTCCTTTGCTTCACAGCCAAACTTCTTTAAGAGGAGGCTTTATTCAACCACGGTTGCTCTGATATGGAAAATGACAGGCCTCCTTCTTCTTCCAGGCTCACTTTACCCATGTGTGCTTCACCCCTACCTGACTTTAGCCTCCTCCTTTCGGGATAGATAAGTCCACAGTTTGGGATGGCCATCTGGTCTCGACTGGTCCTTGTTATTTTACCTTTGGCCTGCTGTCAGGCACCTTATACTCCGAGAGGACAGGGCCAAGATAATGGCTTGTGCTTGGAACAGTGCCAGGGATATGGTAAGCACTCTAGAGATATTAACTTATTTATTTAATCCTTACATCAACCCTGTGTGGTGGGTATTATTATGGCTGAATTCCAGGATCAGGGTGGTTAGGTAGCTTGTTCACGATCCTGCAGCTAGTAGATGGAGGAGCTGGGTTGTTCTTGCGTAAGAAATTAGAATAATTTCTCATGTAAGGCTGTTTCATACATATTTTGCATTTTTTGAAAAAAAAATATGGACCATCGAGAAAGGCACTCAAGAGATTTTCAATAAGTCCTCACCAATTGAGATGTGGATCACTATTATTTACTGAAACAAGGTTCTTTTGTTTTGTTTTGTTTTTTTTAAGTTTACTGATTTAGAGAGAAAAAGAGAGTATGAGTGGGGGAGGGGCAGAAAGAAAGGGAGAGAGAGAACCCCAAAAGCAGGCTCTGCATAGTCAGCACAGAGCCCGAGGGAGGGCTCGATCTCAGGAACCCCAAGATCATGACCTGAGCTGGAACCAAGAGCCAGACACTCAGTTGACTGAGCCCCCCAGGTGCCCCCATTGAAACAAAGTTCCTATATAAGGATATCTTGTTCACAAAGTGAGGATCTATTCAGGCATTTGGTGTGTGAGCGGGGGGGCGGGTATCCATGTTGATATACACCTAGGCTGGTGAGTTCTCAGGCATACTTTACTCATAATTGGGGATCTCATGAACACGGCCCCTTCACTTCCTTTGTGCCCATTCCGCACACTGAATGCATAGGAAAGAGCCACCATGAATGCCACCATGAATGCCTAGGAAAGAACACAGAAACACACAGGCCCAGAGGCAACTGCACATCCTCAGTACAAATCTGGATGCATAAATCCGTTGTTCTATCAAGCCATCCGTAGCACATAATATCACGATCACCAATGCCAATCCTTTTCGCTTAAAGATCTGAATTCTTTGGGTGTGGAAAGAACTGGATGGTTAGTAACTTTTTTAAAAAAATGTTCATTTATTATTTTGAGAGAGAGAGAGAGAGAGAGAGCGGGGTAGGGGCTGAGAGAGAGGGAGAGAGAGAAGCCCAAGCAGTCTCTGTCAGCACCGTCAGCACAGAGCCCGATGTGGGATTTGAACTCAGGAACAGTGAGATCATGACCTGAGCCAAAATCAAGAGTCAGATGCTCAACTGACCGAGCCACCCAGGTGCCCCTCTTAGTAACTTTTGATGAAAGAGGACACAGAATAAATTAAACTCAACTTCACAGATGTGTTAAAACACAACTCGATGTCCCTCTCTTTCTTCCTCTCTCTCTCTTCCCAACCTTTGTTGCGTCCCCCGGGATTAAAACCTTAGGTCTTATGTTAAAAGAACAACAGGGGCACTGTAGAATTCCCTCCCTCCTAGAGTCTGTAAGGGGCAAGAAACTAGAGGAACTGTGAGAGATGCTTGGATTATCACCTCCCTGGCCCCCACATGAGGTGGATCTCTTGGAGAGGGTGAACCATTACAGCCTTTGTTCAGGAAGTGTGCTTGAAACCAGGCTGTATTCCCTTCCTTCCTTCCTTCCTTCCTCCCTCCCTCCCTCCCTCCCTCCCTTCCTCCCTTCCTTCCTCCCTGCCTCCCTCCCTCCCTCCCTTCCTTCCTTCCTTCCTCCCTTCCTTCCTCTCTCCCTTCCTTCCTTACTTCCTTCCTTCCTCCCTCCCTCCCTTCCTTCTTCCCTTCCTCCCTCCCTCCCTTCCTTCCTCCCTGCCTCCCTCCCTTCCTCCCTCCCTCCCTCCCTCCCTCCCTTCCTTCCTTCCTCCCTGCCTCCCTCCCTCCCTTCCTTCCTTCCTTCCTCCCTTCCTTCCTCTCTTCCTTCCTTCCTTCCAAGAGAGCAGGGAAGGGGCACAGGGAAACGTTTGGGACAGGAGGGTGTACTTATTATCTTGATTTGTGTAGAAAGATTCATGGTTGTATACCTATGTCAAAACTTATCAAATTTCTATCACATTTGGGGTGCCTAGGTGGCTCAGACGGTTGGGCATCAGACTTCCACTCAGGTCATGATCTCACAGTTTGTGAGTCTGAGCCCTACGTGGGGCTCTGTGCTGACAGCTTGGAGCCTGGAGCCTGCTTTAGATTCTGTGTCTCCCCCTCCCTCTGCCCCTCCCCTGCTTTCACTCTATCTCTGTCTCTCAAAAATGAATAAACGCTAAAAAAATTGTCGCATTTAAAATATGTGAGTTTATTGTGTGTCAGTTATACCTCAGTGCATTCATTTAAAAGTTCCCATATTAGTTCAAATCCTTGCTGAAAAAGCTCTTTCTGAAAATAAGATGTCGGGACCAGGAACGCACATGTGAATGTGCCAGCCAATAAAGGCTTTGAAGGTGCTGGGTCTGAAAGGCCAGGACAATTTCACTTGGTTAGTATCATCCAGGGTGGTTCCCATGGGCTACACTGATCAGCAGACAGCTGATGAGCCAGCAGTCCTAATAGGTACTTTGTTGATTTTCCCCAAATGTCTCAGTACTCCCAAACCACCCAACCAAGCTCTTATGCTGACTCACAGCCATTGTGACAAGGCATCATTAATCATCAGGTCCTTTTGCCAGGAGCTCCCGTGTCATGGGCACTTGTCTCTGTATATAAAAGGAGTGAGGGGTGGGCTGCTTTGAATGAAGGGACCTGGGGTGGGGGAGGGGGGCAGCAGATAGATCCCTGCTGCTGGCCAGAATTGGGAAATATAAGAAGATGATGCAGTCCTGTAGATATAAGTGTTCAGCGTGCCATCTGAAGGATTTACTACAGAGACAGAAAGCAAAGAAGTTATGGAAGAAAAAGATCAGGAAGACAAGGTATTGATGACATTTTCGGATTCTCCAAAGGGGCCTCGCAAACCCGAAGAGCTGTCCTCCTGGCTTGCAGGTGTTCCAAAATGTGATGCCTTTGTCAAAGCAAAGCTCTCCACTTGCCTTTCAGAGACTGCCTTCCAACTCTCCCCTGGCTTCTCTGCTACCCACAAAAACCCAGCTCTCCCCCAGCTTCCCACCAATCCTGCAAAAAACCAGAATTTCTGTGTTCATTGCTTATCTTCTTTATGGTAGAGCCTCCCTCAAATCTTTTCATTCAGTAGAGAGGTTGACATAACCCCTGGACCTACCTTTTGGAAGGTGGGTTTCTTTCTTTCTCTCTCTTTTTTTTAAGGTTTGTTTATTTTGAGAGAGAGAGAGACAGAGACAGAGACAGAGACAGAGACAGAGAAAGCATGAGCTAGTGGGGAGGGGCAGAGAGAGAGAGAGAGAGAGAGAGCCAAATAGGCTGTGTACCAGCATGGAGCCTAATGCGGGGCTCGAACTCATGAACCCGTGAGATCGTGACCTGAGCTGACATCAGCAGTCAGACACTTAACCAACTAAGCCACCCCAGGTGCCCCTTGAAGGTGGGTTTCTCATACTCTCTGGCCTTATGTCTGATGAAATCTGAGAAATTGAGCTGAAGAGGTCCTTCTATAAAAAACACATGGGTTTCCTGCGTGTAAATCTTACATTTTCTCATTCTTGTCTCCTTAGTCAGCAGCATATGCCAATGATCTGGTTGAAGACACTGCTCGAACCCATGACTTTCGGCGTCACAGTTTTTCCCATGGCCAGCAATAAGAAAAGCCTCTTTTGGTGCAGGCCCCAGAACACCATAATCATCTTCGATTTTACCTCTCTGCCCAGGGTCTTTTAAGTAAAATTTCTCTCCTTTCACTGACAAATGGTGTTTTGTGTGTTTTTGCTTAGCTGAACAGTGATCTATGGCAACCTGGAGTACCCCTGCCTTTTTTCATGTAATAGGCTAAGTGGGGTAGAATAGGTAGAGGGATAATCAAGCGAGTCGGGAGGAAATGTGTAGTGCCTGTGTAAGAGACTTGCTAATAAAATATGATTGGGTTTCGGTATGGAATAGGTTGAGATATTTTCTGGATATGAAAAGCATTTACTTGGTCTGATAGACCTTCTAACCGGCTGCGTTGAGGTATAACAACCAGAAAACGCAAAACCAGATCATCAGCTCATACTTCCAGCTTTGTTTGTCGGTAATTAGTAACGAAGGCACCCAAAGATACCCCTTTTTCTAGAAACAAGCTCGGGTCATGTCAACACGGAGCCCAGGAACTGTAAACATGAGAAAGGGTGAAAACATAAAATAGGCCTAGACTGCATCTGTGTATTTGGGACTTTTTAAAGGACAACATCCCCAAGCCTCTCCTAATCGTGTGCTATAGATACAATGTAGTCTTGGACCCTGTGGGGTCAAATAATTCTGATAGCTGTGTGGAATCCCTTGTGTAATTGAACCTGGACCTTGTATAATTCACATAAAGGTATGACATCTCTTAGCCCTGTCGCATTACCCTTAAAGTGCAACAGTTCTGCCACCTTTAAAAATCATATGCCCGCCAGACCAAAGCTGATCTAGAAGTTTGCGGCCTTAGAACCCAATTCTCCTGTGAAAGATACAGAAACCATTGTCCAGCCGACTTAGGTAGGCCCCTGGGTTTTGTCAAATTTTCTAGATATCGATGAGCTTCTTGTTCCCAATGGAACGTGGGTTTCTCCCATGATGGTTGATTTGTTCTTGGTTGACACATTTGCTCTCAGTGTGGGAGTGGGGGAAGATTGTAGTTTCAAGACCTTATGGCAAGTGTCCCTGTGCCCAGGAGCAGAGGCATCCTGGGAATGTGGTAATGCTATACTCTATCTTGTAGTAATGTGTTGTAGTCACATGCTTTGCACACACTGGTGTAGTCTTGGGGAGAAGGCACAGACAAAGGAGGTCAGTAGCCTTTCCTGCTTCATTCTGTGCCAGTCATCCCTATCACACTCACCGTTTTTGCCACATTTACATAGAACTTGGCCTTGTTCACATACGCGTGTTATGTAAGAGCCGATAGTCTAGAGTCAAAGTAATGGCATCGGGAGACCCGCCTCCCAGGCACCCAAAGATTGAAAGTAAGTGTCCAACTTTGAATCTTAGTGTCCAAGGCGTTGAATATTTATTGGTGAAAGCCCTGTATGAAGTAAAAAATCATGACCCACGTTATACCTCACAGCAGCTTTTGTGAGGTATGGCACCTGATAGGGCTACTGGAGGGGGACCTTGAAAGTGACGGACAGATTGGTAGGCGTTTTAGTCTTCGCAGGCAAAAGCAGCCACGGTGAGTGGCCATGGCCACGTTCCAACAAGACTTAACCCAGAGCTTGTGTTAACTATTTCACTGATCTTGTAACAGTGATCTCAATTTTGCAACTGAAACACACACGGAAGGACTAACTTGACAAAATCACAGAAAGGCAGAGATAATGGAGTGGTCTTTCTACTCTCCTAGCCCCTCGAGACTGGTTCTGCCTGGGCCAGGATCTTCTTTCTTTGTGTCTTGTCTAAGGGTCAGCCTTACTCTTCCTTTTCCACCCTTTGTGGTAGTTTTTATTCATGAGTCTTCACCTTTTGCTGGATGTCTTTATGGACCATCTTTCTCCTTGTCTCGGTGGTAGTCTTCTTGTAAAAGAGTTAATTTTGAGGGGTGGGAGTCGGTGTGGGCGAGTGGGGTGAGGGCACAGAACCTGCTTGTCCTAAACCAGCTGTTCCTCAGGCAGGTAAGCCAGTGACAGGAAGAAGAAAGCTAACTGGCTATTCATAGGATCAGGACATTGTATGATGCAATGTGGTCATAATGCTACATAAAGCCGCCATTATCCTTATTCCTCATAATAGCAGATGTTGAAACTGGCCCCAAATTGAAGTTCATAAGTTTATGAATTTGAGTGCAGTCCCTTTTGCCTGTTTATAATTCAATCCTAAAGTCTTTTTCCATTCTTTCCGCTCTTTCAAAATCTTATAGTTGTCTGTTACTATGCTGTCTGATGTCGACTTCAATACATTTTCCAATGACAGTAGATTATGTCACTCCCATAATGTATGTCCACCTGATGGCTTAGGAGCCAACTGTAGTCCACAGACCTGTTTTGACTATGCAGGCCAACATGGGGTGAGCAAAAAACATTCGAACTAGTTGCCACCACTGAAACCAATGACTTTCATACACAATCTGGATTTTTGACTCCTTGGTGGCTCTTAAAAATTTGTCTAGCAACACTGCATCCCAATTGACTAGAGTTTAGAAGTACCGTTTAGATGGGGCATTTCGCCGTTGTCTCCACCAATCTCTGCTTGGTTCCCTTGTACTAATATTATTGGCATGAACCCTGAAGACATTGACTTTGTAACCTCAATCCTAAACCTTTGGAATCTACCACTACTGACCCTGTAGGTGCCACTTCCCTCTTGCCCACATTTATCAAATAGTCCAGGGGCCAGTTTGCCATTGTAGACAGGGGAGCTGGGGGTAAGAATCTGGGATTGTGTATAGGTAGCTTGCTCTCCTTTGGCTCTCTATACAGATCCCATGGGCTACACATTATTACAGCCAATTTATTCCTGGCCTCCAAATCCCTACTTTTGCTTGAAACATAGTTTTAAATCCAGGAGGAAAAAGGAGAAGAGATCCAGCTGTCTGTCTAGATGTGCCTTGGGTTCCATATGGGAATGAGAGACTCGGAATAAAACAGAGTCCTCCCGTCCCTGGTGCTCAGCACGACATTTCGGTGGGTTAATAGCACTATGGTCTCTAAAACACAGCCCCCTTCCAAATAGCTGGAGAGGCCGGGTAATTGTGTTAGGCAGAGGAACCGCCTGAAACTGGACCTAGCCCCACGAGTCTTTTCTGGTGATGTGACTCCCTACCCAGCTGGGACGCTGTCTGCCTTCTGTGCCTTTGGCATTTGATGGTAATAATGGCAGCAATGATGACAATGTTGTGACAGGATAATTCACTGAACTATGAGTTTGTGTATATCCTCTGAGCTTTTCCTCTCCCTTGTTTGAATCGGAAAGCCACACTTTCATTTTGTGGCCTTGCTTCAGCTGGGGGACGAAACAAAAGCCCTCTGAAGATAGATTCCTTCCTGAGTTTTTGATAGCTACAAAACCTGACCTCCAGAGGGTATTACATTTTGGGAGTGCCTTAGTTTTACTCATCCTCCAGTAGAGCCTGAGATAAGGACCTGAAAACAGGTTGTGTGTTATGAAGTAGATTCTAGGAAACAGGAATGGGGGAATAGGGTGTGAGCCTGGGAAGGGAGAGAATAGAGTGTGTTACTGAGCTGATGACTGTCCAGGGCAACTGAAGTTTAGTCCCACTGGAGACCCTCCAAGAAACTACAGGAAAGTTACCTTAGAATTGTCCCTCCCGATGCTAGGAGGCTGGGACATTTATCCATTGATTTTCATCCCCTACTAGTTGAAGCCTTCCTTTGGGAATGTGAACTGCTCCTCTCCGGAGCTGCCTACTGTCTTTGGTAGGTGGGAATCCCTGCTCCCCATTATTCTGTTCTCTGTTCCTTAGGGCCTCAGCCAAAAATGAGACAGAAAACGCATCATTTTAACCTTTAACATTGTGTGTATGTGATTGACCTATTTATATTTACCTATCTCTGCATTTTATTTATTTAAAAAAAATTTTTTTAACGTTTATTTTTTGAGAGACAGAGAGAGACAGAGCATGAGCAGGGGAGGGGCAGAGAGAGAGAGAGGGAGTCACAGAATCCAAAGCAGGCTCCAGGCTCTGAGCTGTCAGCACAGAACCCGACGCGGGGCTCAAACCCAAAAACCGTGAGATCATGACCTGAGCAGAAATCAAGAGTTGGATACTTAACCAACTGAGCCACCCAGGTGTCCCCTCCGCATTTTATATACACACATCTATAATTTCTGTATTATATATATTACCTATATGTTATATATAGCTACACTAAGGGATCTGCATAATATTCTTTGTATTTGCATAAACCAATTTTAATACATTGCTAATTATTTGCTTGTATTCAAAAATGGATTCAAAATGTACATATCTCTTCCATCTCGTTAGTCTTTTTTGTATTTTCTTAGGATACAGCTGTAGAAGCAAAGTTACAGGATCAAAGAGGATGATGTCCTTAAGACTCTTAGTACACTTTTTCCCCCAAATCATTTTTCTGAGAGGTTTCATTGACCTTTCCTCCTATCAGCAGTGTGCGAGAGCATTTGGGGTGAACTTTGGCAATGACCAGGAGTGGGTAAGTAGGAAAGTTTGTAAAATCTTATTGCCTAGAGAGCTTTTAGCACAGTGGAGATGTCTACTCATTTAAGATAAGTTAGGGGGTTATTCTACTTAAACAGAAAAGGGATGGATAACTTTTATTCTGGATTCCTCATCTTCCTTACTCTGAAAATGCTTTTTTTTTTTTTAATTGTATCAGCTGAAAAGAGCACATGCCCATACATGTGCACGTGTGTAAACACACTCAACACAGAGGAAGGATTCTTAGTAAAGAGTCCCAGTCTGGGGATATTTGAGTTTTCAAAAGTTCTGAATTTACCACCATTTGTTCCACCTTATTTTCGGTTTAGCCACGTAATAAATGAACTGCCAGGTATTCTGTGTTCAAATTTCCCTGAGTATGTGGTAAAGGATAAGCCCAAAGAATGTTAGGGTTCTTGGACTTTCAATATGCATTACCAAATGCTTTGAGGAAAGTCTGACAAGGAAAAGGCTCAGGCTATTCATCATCAAACTTGGGAAGGACCTGATTTTCTTTGTCCCTTCTCTTTCCCAGGAGTTGACTAGTATTCAAAGAAAGAGATGTAAAAGAAAATGGAGATAAAGAAAAGAGGGAAAACAAAGATGTAGAGAATTTGGATTTCAGTTCAGCTCTCGGATTAGTGCACAGGGGCCATATTTCTGGATCAGAACTCAGGTGAATAATGATCTGCAGCCACATCTATGTGTTTTCCAGTGCCTCTTCTGTCTTTTTGTTTGACCTCCTTGCCTTTCTTATCTTACAGGCCCAGGGCATGATCACATCTGTCACCAATAAAAAATGAGCTTGGTTGTCACCCCAAACAAGGAGAACAGGATCTAAGGATTCTTAAGCCCAGGATTCTCAAGCTCTGACTTCCTCATTTCTTCTGAGGCTTCCCACTAGATCTTTTAAAGTGCTCAACAAGGAGATGGTTGGTTAGTTTCATGAAAGAACTCAGTAAACAATGATTTCCAACCTTTGTAGGTCCCCACCCCTTCTGAGACAGGCCATTCCTCCAGAACACCAGGGGGAGCTGTTGTGCTGCCCAGTCCCAGCACCAAGATGGCTCCCATGAGTGTGGCTATAGACATATGTGTATTCAAACCATCAGGACCCTGCTAGTCACAGAGAGCCGAATGTTTGAAATTGGGATGGTCCTAGAGTTTCCAGAACTGTGGTGGCCAATGACCATGGAGGGAAATGTAGTTTCTATCATATCTGGAAGCTGCTATCTCCCCAAACTTCCCCCTTTCACCTCAGTCCCCTGCTGTGTTTCAATTCTTGATGAGGTCTACAATAAAATAAGTGAAAAGTGAAGCCATCCTAAAGTAATACCGGAGAGCATCTTGGAAGGAAAAGATGTAGACAGAAACATCTCTGCCACCATGTAGCTTACATTGTGTGGCTCCTACTTCCTGGAATGTCTTATTAACTGATGTTTTCCAAGGTTTCCTAAACCTGGGGTCAGAACGGGAGATGCTCAATAAATACTTGTTGAATGAAGGGATGACTCCGGTTCCAGGGCTGGGCCTGCCACTCTCTGACCACTTGGTTCCTCTGGGATTCAGTCTACTCAGCTGGGTACTAGTGGGTAGGAGGAGAAAGTGAGGTTCTACTAACTAATCACTGGGGTCCTCTCTATTTGGGATGTTTTACAGTTTCCATATTCAAGGACCTGGTTAGTTAAGACTTAACTAGTTAGAGTCTTAAGTAAGGCTCTTCTTTATTGTCGCCCAGAATAAACTAACCCGTATATGAAAGAGAAACCGTTCTCTTCTTGAGCACGTGTGACAACAAAAGGTCTCTTTTTCAGTTTTGGCTCTGCCTCTGTTAATTTCAAGTTGCTTCTGGAACTCATGTACATTGCAGATAAAGTGAGTCTAACGTCTGCGGGTGGGTGCATTTAATTCGCTCTGCAAGGCAGCCCCCAGTTTGGCGTGGCCAGCGCTCTTCCCTGTTTGCTTTCTGTTGCTCGATGCACCCGCTGCTCCTGCGGGCATCACTTAGCAATGCTTTTCCACACTGGCAGCTCCTTCCAGGAGCAGCTGGTGCTCCAGTTTCCAGTTTTTCCAACACTCGCGGAACCAGGCCCATTGTTTCCCCCTCAAAAATGCCATCATAAGTTGGCCGGCACCCCCTGCTCCGGGGTCTGGGTCCCAGCGCCATGGGGCCCTTCCTCCAGCAAAGCAGCAGCCCCTTAGAGAGGGCTGAAGTTTAGCTCTGGGGGTGTCTCCCTCCAGGCCTGTAAGTTTCCATGATTCTAATAATAGTCCCTTTTGTTCCCTCATTCTGAGTGAGCTGCTTCCAATCATTGCAACCTCTTTGCTACTTTAATATTCCCCTTGGCCTTTTCTGTTCTTGGTACTGAGTTAATTATTCTTTAAATTCATTCCGTGAAAATGAGTCGTGTGGTTTTCTGTCTCCCAAGTCTGGATCCTGACTGATATATGTGTGGACATAGGAAAATCCAGTTTACAACACACAGAGGCTTGAGGGCCAGATGTGTGATCTGGGCAACTGGTGCTCTGGGAGCTCGGGGAGGGGAAACATCAGTCAAGTCAAGGAGGATCAGAAAATTTCTCGGAGAGGTGGACATAGAGACGTGGACGGTGTTTTCCAGGTGGAAAACCAGGGACGAGAATGGTCAAGACAAGTCCAGGGGCGCAGACTCTACTTGAAGGAGGCCAAGGAACTTGCTTGAGTCTTTACTTTGCTTCTGTGTGTTGGCATCATTTCACAATGTCATCCTCAAGTAACAAGGACATGTGGTTCGGGCTCGACGTGCACCACCCAGCAGGTCTGGGCAAAAAGTTGGGGTTGAAACAAAAAGATTTGCTTGCTTAAGAAAGGGACCAGCCTGCCCTGTACTGGCTTTTGCTGAACCTGGGATGGCTCTTCCTGGAAAGGACTTGGTTTCTTTTTTAGGTAAATCTGCTATTGATGACAGGATGTCAGACAGTAGGAGGATTGTGATGTATGACCTAGAGAAGGGGACCCTTGGATTTCCACTGCATGTCACCTTGATTTTCTTAGCTAAACAACGAAGCAATTGGACCCATCTTGTCCCAACTACTCCAGATCTTTCCCAGATCTGCTCAGGGACAGTGCACTTGATCTCCACACGTAACAGATATTCCAGGATGGCCCCAAGTGCAAATAAATACATTGTTGGGGAGTGTGGTCGCAGTGGCCTTGTACCACCCCGTCAAAAGGCACAAGGCTTCCTCTCGCGAAGCCTGTGGTTAGTGGGCGAAGCCACCTTGTCTTATCACGTGGTGCCTTCACGGCAGGTGTATGCAGCTACCATACGGGTCCAGGCACATGGCCTTCCTTGGTCCTGGTGAGTGATGGGGAAAGACATGGAAAAATGCAAATAAAGTGTGTATGGTGGTGGTGGTAGCCTGGAGAAATGGGGTTGTTTTGTTGCCCACGAGTGGCCGCTGGGCCCCCGCAGGCTCGCTCCCTTGGGAGGAAGCAGGCTGGAGAATGAGCCTTTACTCTGTAATTTCCTTTCTGGCTGGAGAGGGTGGGCCAGGGGGGCTGCAGAACCACCGGCAGAAGTGAGGCTCCCTCCGTTACTCTGTTCCAGACCCCGCTCGGAGGGACCAAGTTCAGGCCCAGATCCGAATTTGTCCTTGACTGCTTGGCTATGAAGCCTGGAACCATAGTGGGGCAGGGTCAGGTGGAGGAAGAGAAGTTCCAAGGAGGGAACAGAAGAACCTGAGGCGTGTGGCAGGAGAGGAGAAGAGGGAGGAGAAAAGAAAGGCTTGCAAAGGCAGAGGCACAGTGGTGGCGAGATGAGGAGGAAAGGCAGGACACATTCAGGACCCTTTGTTCTCCGCCTGGGGTTGGGGGCGGGCAAAGGAGGCTGGGGTGGGCCCGGCACCCCCGGGGGGGGGGCCTGCGGGGGGAGGAGGAGGCTTGTGGCAGGAGAGGCTGCCAGGGGGAGGCCAGGCTGCCCCTGGGCACCCCCGCCCCTGAATCCCTCCAGGCTAGGGCAAGAGCACAACCTGCCAGCCCGCAGGCCAGCACTGGGCCAGCTCCGCTTCCCAACGAGCACACTTGCAAACCAGCTGTTGGCCTGTTTTTCTCTTCCCCGCTTAGCTCCCCCCTCCCAGCTTCCAGTTCTCAGAACTCACTCCCATTGGATTCCAGGAAGTGGCTGGTGCAACTCTGTAACCAAATCCCTTCCAATCCTTTTGTATACCTTTTATGCCCCTCTGCCCCTCCGCGCGCGGTGTCCTTCACGACTGGGTCTGGGTCGGGTTACAGAGAACTTGGGACCGGCCTGAGGCCCTGGTACAGTCCTGGGATCACGGAGCCTCAGGGAGCAATCCCCGCCCACCGCCAGCAGGCAGCCCTCCTGGACTGGCCCTGGCCTGCAGACCTGGCCCATCGCACCCACCTCCCAGACGATGGGTGGGCCTGCTGTACGGCCAGCCAGCCACCCCTCCCCTGACCCAGGTATCACCAGGCCTTTCTCTGCTTCCTCCCTCCCTCCCTTGGTCCTGGGTCCTGGTAGCCCATTTCCCCCAGCCAATCCTTTTCTAGAGTTTTCACTGTCCTCAGAGAAATCTGATGTCTAACCGCAGGCTGAAGGCTGGTTTCCTTTTCCTGCATCTTTGTTGTCTAGATCCTTCCTCCTCTCTGTGGAGGATACTTTTGACCAACATCTTATAGAGAGGTGGGATGACAGGTCAGGGGTTGGTGAGGTTTTTCTGTAAAGGAAAAGTTAGTAAATATTTTAGGCGTTGCAGGAACACATACATTTTTGTTACATATGCCTTTCCTTTCCTTTTCTTCCCCTGCCCCTCAGCTCTTCAACACTGTTTTGTTTTTTTTTTTAAATTCCTAGTTAAAAGGCCATACAAAAATAGGCCATAGCCACATTTGCCCATCGTTTGTTGACCCCTGGACTAGATGATCTCTCAGACTGTTATTTGTTTAAAATGTCTTAAAAATTAATTCTGGGCCTAGATACACAGAGCTGTGCTGAGCCTTAATTCCACAGAATCATCCTGAGAGTGTGGACCAGGAGTGCCAGAATCCGATGAGTTTGGGAAGCAGATCCCTTCCTACAGGACTGCACAGAGCCTTTGGAACTGGGGACTGTGTCTCTTGCACACCAGACTGCTGGAGATTCCAGTATGTCTGTCCCTGGAACTCTGTGTTCGGGGACAGTTGCTGGTGTTCTGTGAGATATCCTTGGAGAGACATTTTTAGATATGAACCTTCTCCCAGGTCTGCTTTTGACTTTGAAGAATCTACTTTTTATCTGGAGTTTGGACCCTGTCTGCAGCCCAGCGGAAAGTAGCATGAACCCCAGGAGGATGCACCTGTTCACTGAGCAGCCTCCTCTGGCTTGAAGAAAGGGCAGCAGGGTGTTGGGTGGGAAGCGGTTTGGGACCTTGCGCTTAGGAGGTGGGGAGGGGCCCAAGAGCCTGGGATGGGACAGCAGGCTCCGTGAGAGTGGACTGCAGGATGTTTCCTATTCCCTAGCTGGGGGTCTTGGAGAACTCATTCATTATTGCCCACTGAGCAGTGAGATCTGCTCAGGCCCCGGGTTCACCGATGTGGGCACCTGCGATTAGATTAGTCAGGCAACATCCCCAAGGGCCAACCTGCTGTGAGGGAAAGTACATGTTCAAGTCCAGGAGACCTGGGCTCTGTTCTCAGTTCCACTAATTAGCTATGCAATGTTGGAGAAGTGTCTTTTCCTCTCGGACCTCAGCTTTTTCTCCCCTGCCGTGCTAGGACATGTGCCTTCAGCCAGTTTCATGACTTGTTGGTGACCCTCAAATAAAGAAAGCACATGTGTCTGGTAAGATATGTGCAGAAGGGATTGGAAGGGATTGTCCCCGAGCAACCTTCGTGTGGTGACCCATAGACCCACGGAATTTCAGCCCAGGTGACGGTCTGTGGTCCCCACGCATCTCTGCCCTGTGAGAACGGAAGCTGAGATTTATAGCCCGCATTCTGTAAGTTCCCTTCCAGATTTCATGCAGGAGGTACGTGCGAACAGCATTCGAGACAGAGGAGAAAGTACAGTTTTATGAAGAAGAGTTCGTGGGCCTCTGCCCCGTGGCTGTCATCTGAAAGCAAGAATGGGGATGGGAGGTAGGGCGTCTGCCTGCAGGACTGTCACTGCTCTGGGAAATCTGTGGGGGGTTGAATGGCAGAGATCTTGCCGGCGATCCAGACGGTGGGATTTGGGTGGCCAGGGCTCCCCTCTGTGATTCAGCTCGCGGTAGGGACCAGGGTAGTGGGTGGCTTCTGGTGTAGCCTGGGTGACTAGTAGTGGCTGGGACAGACGACTGTGGGCAAGGCCCCATTCTGCCAGGGCACCAAAGCGAGGAGAGGGCCCCGGGTAAAGGGCGGTGAGATGAGATGGCAAAAAGTGGATCAAACACCTTCATCACCAGAAGGAGTATTTTGCTCAAGCCTTAAATCCAGGGAAGAAGGGCGCGGAGAGGCGGAGGGTGGTGGGAAAGCCCCAAACGGGTAAGGTCTTCGGACGGGGACTTGGCGGTTTGGCAGTGAGTGGACCCGCGGTTTGCGGTTTGGGAGCTGAGTGTTGCACACGATGAAGTCCTCGCCTGCTTCGTGCGATGCCCAGGCTAACGGAGAGGAGGAAGTTGGCCCCCGGCAAGCAAACGTGCAGGTGGAGCGAGGCCACCTTTTTGCTTTCAGGGCCCTGGGACACTCTGGTGCAGGAAGGAGCTTGCCTAAATGTGGCTTAGTCCAACCTCCTCACCTGACAAACGGGGAAGGTGAGGCCCAGGGAGGTCGCACAGCTCGTTTATAAGAACGCGTCGGGTGCTTAGGCCTCCCTGGATGGTGGGGAGAGGAGTAGCTGTCCTTCCCCCTTGTAGGGGCTGTCTCACGTGTGCGGTCTCCTGTGATCTCTGTCTCCTGACAGTGGTGAGGGAGGTGGTTGAGGGAGACGGATTTGAGGATGTAGGTCTCGTCAAGAGCCCATAGCAGGCGTCCTCAAAGTGTGGTCCTTGGACCAGCAGCCTCAGAGTCACCTGGAAACTTAGCCATTCAAGTTCCCTCCCCAGACTACTGACCCACATGGGTTGTATCAGGCCCTCCAGGGGACTCTGACATTCCCCGGAGACGGAGAGCCCCTGGCCGAGCGGGTTCAGCTGGTGCGTGGAGGGAGGGCCAGCATCCTCATCTTGACCACAGGCCACTTGAGACCCGCAGCAGGCCTTCAGAGGAGGAACGTGAGAGCGCTCTCCCTTCCCTGTCCTCCCCTCAGCTACGGTGTGCCTCAGGTCTCCTTCCCTCTGGGCACATCCCCCAGTCACCCCTCTGGGCTCCAGGCCTTATCTGCTGGCCCCAGATAACGAGTGAATTGGCCTAATCAGTCTGACTCGACTGACTGGCTCCAGGGAGGTCTGCGGGTGGTGCCACGGCCAGAAATGGAGCAGCTCACGTGGCTGGCCCCCCTCCCCACATGTCGTGGGCCCCCTCGCCACCCCATCTCCCCTTCAGGAAACACCAGTCCCGGGCTGGGCTCGCCCTCCTTCTGAAACAGCCCCCAGCGACTTTATTCCCCAGAGAGATAAGGGTGGCCTATCTAGGGTTTCTGTGAAAATCGCGGTGGCCGAGCCTCTCTGTCAAGGTCAGGCTGTCTTATGGGTGGCTGCCTGGGGGAGAGAGAGAGGAACTGGGCTGAAATGATCTCAGCCTGCCACAGAGCGAAACAATACGCCTTTGTAGCTCTTGCCAGCGTTGCGAGATAACTGGCATTTTGAATTACCGCTAATTCTCTGCCTTTATTGAGGAAATGGACCATCTTTGAAGCCACCACTCTGCTGATTATTATAATGCATGGTTAAGTAAATTGATAGGGCAGGGTCGCCCCACATTGCAAAGACGTGGAAACGGGGCTCGGAGACGTTGGCCGACTCTCCTCGGGCACTGAGTCAGTCCTTGGCTGCAGCAGGGACCCAAAACCCCATTCCCGGTGTTGTGGCGGGAACCCGGGCTGATGCCCGCGAAGGCTCCATCTGCGAGGGAGGCCGGCTGATGGACCAGATGTCCTCCCAGATGTTCCTCCCAGGCTCAGCCTGTGTGGCATGATGGCTCCACTAAAGGCAGTTTTAATCCTGGGGAAAATGGTTGTCATTCAGGGCTGGCTCAAAATTTGGCAAAGTCGGCTGTGAGCGACACCAAGAAATAGGGCCAAACAGCAAAGAGGGGTTTCCGTGAGATCTTTGGCTCAGGATCAGCTCAGGCTGCGGCTGTCAGATTGCCAGAGGCTGACGGCACTTGTCCGGGCATCCGGCCTCCACTGCCTCTCCTTCCTGGGTCCGAGGGCTCTCCGTCCGCCCTCTTGCTCCTTAACTGGGTGGTAGATGGACCGAGTGTGTGAGGAGGAACTTCTGGTCAACTGCCCAATTCAGGGCAAAGGCTCTTGAATAGCACTATGACTTTATGATTACATTGCTATTTACTCACTGTTACTCAGGGAGATGAGTTTCGGAGGTGGCTGGATGTCTGGAGGGACCAGAGGGAAACCCTGGAGTCCTGGCTGTGTTAGAAATGTGTTTGTCGTTCCAGCTCTCACATCAGTCCTCGTATGTAGAGCCTCCTCCCTAAGCCAGGCCCCACCAGTGGCTGTGGATCCGTTTCCCATGGGGAAGGGGAGGTGAGGGTTGACAGGGCAAAGAAGCAGGAGCTAAGCCAAGAAGAGCAGCTGCTTTCCTGGACCAGCCTTTCTACTCCTCTGATTTTTCTCCACTTGGGTCTCAATAACCCAGACTTAGAAGCAGTATCCCCACAGCGGCTTGAGAACATCAGACTCTTTGGACCTTCACCTTAGGACTCCTACCCACTTTTTAACCCTGCCATCCATAGAGCAAGTTTGGGAAACGCTACAGCCTGTAACCCCCGTATGGTGGCCCATAGCCCCCAGGAGCCCGGCCAGGGTCCTGAGAAGTCCTGCATGAAAGAGATGTCTTCTGTTTTGCATAACCGTGCCTTATGTTTTTTGGGGGAAGCACCTGTTTAGTATCCCTAGGGATTAGGTTCTGTGTCAAGTTCTTTCTCATCTTGAAGTCAAGTTTGTTTACTCATAACATCCTCCACCCCTGGGGTTCTTCTTTGCTGTGTATTGAGTCTCTCCCTTAATGGAATTGGATGGTCCTAAGAGCAGGGACTTTAGCTGAGAACGGTGCTTAGCCCACAGCGGACCATGAATGCTTGTCGGAAGGAAGTGTCAGTGAGTGGTCTGGGTGCTGGGGGAAGGCAGCTGTTCTAATGATGCCCTTACCTGTGCCGTCCCCCCAACCCTGGGACACCCTCCCTGACCTCTGCTCTTCCCATTCTGTGCCTATCGCTTCTCTCTGGTCTCTGACTCACCCCATCTATGGAGTCTTCTTGGCAACCCACCACCAGCCACCATCCGTCCTTGGCCACACTCCCTTAGGACACCTGTTCCTACTTTATCAGACTCGGCTTACTTGGCCTTCCTCTTTGGGTAAACTAAGGAGAGCAGGTTCAATTCAGGGAGCAGGCTGTAGGCTGGACTGTGATGGCTGCTGGGCCAGGCCCGGGTAGGTGCTACGGACAGAGGCGATCTGAGGCCCTACTCTCTGGAGCCTGCTGCCCGGTGGGGAGTCGGCTCCTACCGGATCTCGAGAGCCAAGTGTTGAACTTTCAGGGATTTTTCCAAGCTGGTTGTCCAGGACAGCCCTTTACTAAATCATGGTTGAATGGCAGCCGTAGGCTTGACACAGAGATAGAGTCTGGCAACCATGGACTAAAGCATTCCGGGAGAATCAACTGACTACGTGGAATTTACAATAAAGAGCATTGTATGTTGTCTTATTTGCAAATTGTCTGCTTTACATCAGCAACATTTATTTCATGTATCCTTTTGTTCTTGAAGAGCCAGTTGTGAACCGTGACCCTGACCCCGAGTCAGGGTACCGAGCTCTGTATCTTGCTGGTCAAAACTCTGCGTTGGGACTCTTCTGTGTTCAAATGCTCTGTTATGGGAGCGTAGGTGCTGCGTGGTCACGGGGAAGAGAAATTTGTTTGGCCCCACGGGATCATAAAACTCTTCCCAGAGTTGGCAAGCTGAGACTGTGAGCTAGAAATTAACTTAGAGGATGTGGGAGGCCCAGAGACTTATAATCACAGACTTTGCTGGTGGAATAATAAAGTCTAGAACCCCGTGCCTTGGCGTACATATATCACACTATCACACTGGCCTCTTTCATGCTCTCCCGGTCCCCAGATCCCCTGCTCCCTTTCCTGGTTCCCATGGGCTGTGAAGATGTTCTTAGCTTCTTTGCAGGCCTTTCCCAGGAGGGGGAGGGGAGAAAGAAAGGGAAGGGGTAAGCAAAATCCGTGCGAGCCTCGCTCAGAGAGCATCTTGAGGCAACATCTGCCACAGCTGGGCTCCCGGCCGTCCAGACACCCTTCAGTCATGCTCTGACAGACGCATTCAAATAAATCAGCTCCCAGCAGGAAAGGGCTTCGAGAGTTCCAGGCCTGGTGAAACCAGATCTGGTGTGGAGGGACAGACAGAAGTCATGTCTGAGCCAGGAGGGGCATGCCCCAGGCCAGCCCCGGGTGCTGGAGCTCTGAAGGGAGCCCGAGAGGCAGCTCCCCAGTGGGGGTCTTTCGTTACCTTCCCCTGGGACCCCTCTCTTCTTCTCCTCTATCAGCTGGACTTGAGTTGTACCCTCTTTGTGTGAGAGCGTGCGGCTGTGTGGTTCCCAGACCCGCAGCGCTCCGGGGTCAGCGCCACGTCCCCCGAAGGCTGCAGGGCAGGGTGAGTCACAGGGTCGGCGTGGAGGGGGTCGGCAGGTCTGGGTAAGTCTCCCCTGTTGACTGGACGGAGGAATTTGAAGCCCACTGTTTCCAGTCACCAGAGGCGGGCATAAGAGGACCTACTGTCCCAGTGGGTGCTGTGTGTTCCAAGCAGGCACGGAGACAAGAAGGGGCTTATTTTCATGGCGCCAAGAATCAACACATATTCCCTTCTCGGGAACGTTCCTTCTGGGCCACTGGATTCCCTTTTCTTCTGGGTCATGAAGTACAAGGGGGCTTTGGGCCTCCTTTACGGACGTCTCCCCTTCTCTGTGGTCCACGTGCCGGGGTCACGAGGGCAGTGTGTGAGGCTCTTCTTTAACTGTGACTCTAACACGTTCCCTCTTGTGGACCAAAGGGACCTTGAGCCTGGGGTAGCTTGTTCCTTTGTGCAAGTTTTATTTCTCAGATTCAGAGGAAAGCCTAAGCCTTATTTCCCCTTAGGCTGGGTCTGCCACTGGTGTCGGTGGTGGTGACAGCAGGGGAGGTGTGGGTCATTCAGGCTCATGGGGCATCTAAGACGGGCCGCTGAGCCTTGGATGGGAAGGCTGGGCCCAGGGTCCAGGAGCCCCGGAGTCCAGAGACACGGCTAGCGCAGCACTGGAGAGCCAGGTGGGGAGCGCACATTCCGGGGCAGAGCCAGCTAGCTCTCTGTCTGCCCTCTCACGGACGTATGGAATCCGGTCACCGCTTTGAAGCCAGGAGCTACATGGAACAAACCTGTCTCGTTACTCACGCCCCAGCCAGCCTGCTGGGAGGTGCTCACCGCCAGAGAGAGGCCAGAAGCCAGCAGGTGAATGGTGCCCCCAACGGAGGCTTACCTCACCAGGCTGGCATCAGGGCTGACTCAGAGGACAGGGTCTCGTATCACTGCTGCCTCCCGTGCTCCCCTTGGCAGTTACCTCTCCAAGGAGAGACCGGGCCAAGCTGTGCCGCGCTTACATAACGAGGCCTGATTACGCCTGGTATGCGCGCACTGGCAAAGGCCAAAAATACGTGCTATTGACCGATAAGGATTTGAGATGCAGTTTGCGGGGGTCGGTGGGAAACGGGCAGTCTGATGGCGGCAGGTATTATTAATGCCAGTGAGGGGCAAGAACTATGCAAAGGCCAGCTGAGGCCTTTTCTTCCCTGACCTGGTGCGCCCCTCATGACAGCTTCCTCCCATCTCTTCCCGTCCGTAACAATAAGTCCACCACCTGCTGGGCGTATATTCCTATATGGTTCCCACACAATGTCCCACAGAGGGATGTGCTGCAAAGCATAATCTGAGAGGGGGAGAGGTGGCTGGGTGGGGATTGTCATTGCCATTTTCTACAGTAGGAAGCTAAGGCACAGCGGTTTAATGATGGGCCCAGCCTGTAATAGGCACATCTGGTTCTAGAACAGGGTACTCTGATCCCAAATCTGGAGGCTCCTCTGTTACAGCTTTCCTCCATCCGCTCCTCTGACTTATGTCCCATCCTTCATAAAGCATCACTGCTTGGGTTAATGGCCGGTAGACCTGATAAACTGACCTCCGACACGCCTTATTAGACTTATGAATAATATACATGGTCAAAAGGAGACACTTTTGAGTGGGTTACATGGTGGCTTTTAACGTTCAGTTGCTAGATTTAGCTAATAAAAATATGGATGCTTGATTCAATTTGGATTTCAGACAAACATTGAAGGCAGTGTTTTTTGTTTGTTTGTGTTTAGTTTAAATATGTCCCAAATATTACATAAGACATATCTTTTACTAAAAATTCAAAGTTCAAATTGAACTGGGTGCTCTGTATTTTATCTGGAAACCCCTTTTTACTGGTCCCTAGGCAATGGGAACACAATTTTCTTTAATACTAAGACCAGCGCCATATTAGAATGTTATAACTTGTTAGTTAAGGAAGATACCTTAGGAAGAGGTTGAGAGCTGCCCCTCTGGGTGTGTTTGACATGAATTCAGTGGAGCTAACTAGGGGATAGGTGGAGATGGGTTGAACTGAAAACCTCAGGGTCTGCCAAGTTTATGTAGCCACCATATTTCCAGCCATTGGCTCATATGGTCCCACAGCTCTTGGACACTCTGTCCTGTTTTTGTTTCATTTTGTTTTGTGTTCCATTTTCTTTTTGCCTTGATGTTTTCATTTGTTTAATTTCCACTGAGCTATCTTCAGGTCCACTGATTCTTTCCTCAGCTGTGTCTAGACTGTGTCAAGTCTATGAAGGAATCCACCACTGGCTTTCAGCGCCAACAACTGGCTTTCCAGAAAAGGACTGAGGCTGTAGCTGTGAGGGACTGGCCATAGGACAGAAGGAGGATGCAAAGCCCTAGGAAGAGAAGACTGGGGGCATCTGGCCTCCAAACACAGCTTCTATGGAGTTCTGGGGGAGGAGGAGGCAAGGGTCCAGGTAGGTCAAGTCCTTTCTATCCTAAGCATTTCATCTACTGCGGCTTTGGAGTGAAAGGAGGGTTTTCCTGCTCTTTTTCCTAAGATACTAAGGCAAATCCTACATGGAAACCAGGCAAAGCCTGGAGCCCAATGAGAGGTAACTGGGAAATGAAAAACATTAGAAAGAGAAATGGTGAGCAGATGTCCACCCTTAGGGAAGGGTCAGATACTAGGAAACACTAGGTCTGCTGGCCTGAGGCCCTAAGCACTTGGCTCCGTTGTGATTTCAGGGCTGGTTCAGGGAGACTTGCAACGCGAGAAGATGCTAGTTGGGTCCTGGAGATAATTGTTCCCATCCTAAAGGCCACAAGCACTTTGATTGGAACCACAGCCGTTGTATTTTACTCCCATTAATGAGAGCCCACATTTATTGAGGTGAGGCCCCATGATAATCATTCTGGGGACTATAATGTTAAATAGGACTCACTCCTGGATTTATGGAGCTTTGAGTCAAGAAATACCCAGAATGCTTCCCTAGGTTTGCATGAATAGTTTTTGGGTTTTGTGTTTGTCATTCAAGTTTCCACTTAAATGTTAACCATGATGACGGGTCTTTCTTATTTATTTATTTATTTTTTTTTTCAACATTTATTTATTTTTGGGACAGAGAGAGACAGAGCATGAACGGGGGAGGGGCAGAGAGAGAGGGAGACACAGAACCGGAAACAGGCTCCAGGCTCTGAGCTGTCAGCCCAGAGCCCGACGCGGGGCTCGAACTCATGGACCGCGAGATCGCGACCTGGCTGAAGTCGGACGCTTAACCGACTGCGCCACCCAGGCGCCCCACGGGTCTTTCTTAAAGGTCTAACCTAACATACCCACTCCAGCATTCACATGGTCTTATTGGCATCATTGAGACCTAGTGCTTTCTTGTTTATTTGTTGGCTTGTTTACTCATTGTCCATCTTTCCCTTCTAGAATGTAAGCTCTGGCAAGGAACTCGTAGCAGATTCCCTCCACCCGTTCCTGGCTATATTTCCCTTGTCTGGTAAAAGGTATTTTTTTTTTTAATTTTTTTTTAAACGTTTATTTATTTTTGGGACAGAGAGAGACAGAGCATGAACGGGGGAGGGGCAGAGAGAGAGGGAGACACAGAATCGGAAACAGGCTCCAGGCTCCGAGCCGTCAGCCCAGAGCCCGACGCGGGGCTCGAACTCACGGACCGCGAGATCGTGACCTGGCTGAAGTCGGACGCTTAACCGACTGCGCCACCCAGGCGCCCCGGTGAAAGGTATTTAATACAATACATTCATTTGTTTAATGAATAAAGAAAAGTTCTTTGGTCCTAGTTTGGTTGCTCTACAATGAGCTAACCTCTGACCTAAAGAGGACTCCAGTACTCCTTTTATTATTATTTTTTTAATTTTTAACGCTTGTTTATTTTTTAGAGAGAGAGAGAGAGACAGTGTGAGTGGGGGAGGGGCAGAAAGAGAGGGAGACACAGAATCCAAAACAGGCTCCAGGCTGTGAGCTGTCAGCACACAGCCCGACGCGGGGCTCGAACTCACCAACCGTGAGATGACGCTCTGAGCCGAAGTCGGATGCTTAAGCGACCGAGCCACCCAGGTGCCCCTCTAGGACCCCTTTAACATGCTGCTGGGTTTCTGTCTAATTTCTTGTTAAACAGTCTAACAAGTGAGAGGCAGAATAGTCTCAGGCTCTGAGCTTTTACAGAACCGTGTCTGTGTAATTTTTTTTCCTTTCGGGGACTAATGCAGCAGGGCTTAACGGATGCTTTTCTGACTGTCTGATGAATTAAGGTTTGAGCTCGGGGAGGTTCTGACACAGTGGGACATTCCTTTGTGAGCGCTCCTCGTTCTCTCCTCCCGTTGTTGTGAACACCAGCTCCGTGTGGTAGATGAGTGTTTCGTTTCTGGAAACCTTAACGAACAAAGCACATGAATTCACAAAATAAATACACAGAGGAATATATTTATCCGATCGAAAGAGCTGTAACTTCATATTTAAACAAATCAATTTATGGCAATGCTTTGCGAAGCATATGTCTTACAGGAAGTGACTATGATTGTAGACACCCAAACAAATAATAAAATCCAGCAATGGTTGTCAGTTCTGTTAAGTTTCTCTCTTGAGTGCCTGGCTCAGCTGCCGGAGGAAGCAGAGCCCTTTGCGGCTTTAGGGTCAAAGGTCCTGTGTCCACAGGTGCTGGGGTCACAACAGAGTTTGACCTCAGATCTTTCTAAGCTAAATAGACCTGACTTTGTCCAAAAGTAATAGGACAAAGGAGTGTGGTGGGGTGAGCAAGAGAGGATTGTGTTTTCGTGTGTGTGCATGTGAGAGAGAGAGAGAGAGACACAGAGAGAGAGAGGGAGACAGAGAGAGAGAGAGACACACAGAGAGAGAACGAGAGAGGGAGAGCACGCACGCAGGAGAGAGAAAGAGAGGTAGTTGATTAATTCATTCGGTGATTAATTCTGCCACATTTATTAACCTCTTACAAGGGTCAGACAGATTTCTAAGCCTTGTAGGGCCTGGCGGCGTGAATCAGATAAGGCCTCTGACGCTGCATGGTGGTGTTAACCAGGAAGGGATGCCTGGGTTGGATCGGTCTGAGGGAGATAATGGGCTTGGACTGAGCTTTGTTGGGGTTGACAAGCCAGCGGGACGCTGAGTTGGAAGCATCTAGACATCAGTTTACCAGCTATAAACCAGGCTTTTTCTCGGGGCTCTAGATTCACAGACCCAACTGCCTAGAGACATTTCCTCCTGGATTTTTTAAATTCAGTGTATCTGAAGGTGATCTTCACCCCCACATTGTGACACTGCCACTAGCACAGTCCCGTAGCCTCTTCCTCATTCTCCACTTCGTTTTCGCCCAGTTCCACGTTGGCTGCATCTCCAAAATGTTCCTCGAATCTCCATGTCCCTCTTTCTGTCTAAGCCCCAGTCTGGATTTCTATCACTTCCCACCTGGCCTCCGGCTGCAACACCCCCTTGCACTGGACCACCTGCCCCCACTTTGCCTCCTTCCCCGCTCTTTCCCTGTTGCACAGCTGCCAGGGCGGCCTTTCAGAATGCCACCGTGATCACTCCAGTGTCCCCCAGTGCCCTGTTAGCATGCTTCAGTGGCTTCCCCTTGCTCTTGGAAGATGACAAAATTTCTAACGGTTTTCGAGGCTCACCATGTCTGACCGCACCGGCCTCGCCTCCTGTCTACTTCTCCATTTTCTCTGTTTTGACCACATGGACCTTCTTTAGCTCTATACTTCCATTTTTTTTTTTTCCTGAAGGGCTTTTGCACATGCTGTCTATAATAGGCAGAATAATGACTCTCCAAAGATGTCCATATCTTAATCCCCAGAACCTGTGAATATGTTACATTACATGGCAAAGGTGAAGTAAGGAATAGAATGGATGGAATTAAGAGTGTTAGAGAGCTGACCTCCATGTAGGGAGGTCATCCTGGATTGTCTGGGTGGGCCCAATAAAATCATAACGGTCCTTATAGGTGGAAGACGGAGACAGAAAAGGTTGGAGATGATTTGATGTGAGAAGGACTCGACTGATCACTGCAGCTTGGAAGATGGAAGAGAGCCACAAGCCAGAGAATGCAAGAAACTTCTAGAAAGTAGATGAGGCAAGGATATTTCAGAAAGGAATGGAGCCCCGCCATCACTGTGACTTGAGCTCAGTAAGCCCCATGTCACTCTTCTAGCCTATGGAAGTGTCTCACAATACATGTGTGTTGTTTTAAGCCACTGAGTTCTTGGTGATTTGTTACAGCAGCTGTAGGAAACTAATACACGTACTGTCCCTTTGCCTGGAATGTTCTCCTTTCCTTTTGCTGTCTAGTTAACTCTTCAGGTTGTAGCCTAACTGCCATTTCCTCAAGAACCGCACCCCCCCCCCAACTAGGTTACAGCCCCCTTTTATGATTGGCACTTAATGGCTTTGGCTTTGTCGTTTTAAAAAGTGATTTGAGGGGCGCCTGGGTGGCGCAGTCGGTTAAGCGTCCGACTTCAGCCAGGTCACGATCTCGCGGTCCGTGAGTTCGAGCCCCGCGTCGGGCTCTGGGCTGATGGCTCAGAGCCTGGAGCCTGTTTCCGATTCTGTGTCTCCCTCTCTCTCTGCCCCTCCCCCGTTCATGCTCTGTCTCTCTCTGTCCCAAGAAAAAATAAATAAACGTTGAAAAAAAAAATTAAAAAAAAAAAGTGATTTGAATGTGTTATAATTCCAGTTGTGTATTTCTGTGAGATGTAGCATAGTGGCTGGTTAGCAGCACAGATGGACCCTGGAGCCCAATGGTCTGGGTTTGAATCTTGCCTCCTCATTATCTGTGTGACCTTGTGCAAGCCACTTAACCTCTCTACATATGCCTTGGTTATCTCGCTGGTAAAATGGGAATAATAGTATCTATCTCACAGAACAGTTGTAAGAACTAAGTGAGTTCGTGACATGCTTAGAGCAGTGTCTGCCCTATAATAAGACACTTCGAGTGCGGTTAACCCTTGAACAACGTGGGGGTTGGGGTGTTGACCTCCTGTGCCGTCAAAAATCCACATATAATCCTGACTCCCCCCCCCCACCTCCCAAACTGAACTACTAACAGCCTACTGTTGACTGGAAGCTTTACTGATAACATCAAGACTCTATTAACACATATTTTGTCTGTTATGTGAATTATATACTATATTCTTCTAACAAGGAAGCTAGGCAAAAGAAAACATTGTTAAGACATTCATAAGGAAAAGAAAATACATTTACAGTGGCACATGCACATTTATTGGAAAAGTCTGCATGTATGTGGACCTGTGCAGATCAAACCCATGTTGTTCAAGAGACAACCGTATACGCTCTTAATGTTAATTCCTCCCTGCAACCCTGCATTTTCTTAATTTTTATTTTCTTATTTTTGTAACGTTTATTTATTTTTGAGAGAGAGTGAGAGAGAGGGCATGAGCAGGGGAGGGGCAGAGAGAGAGAGAGAGAGGGAGACAGAGAATCCCAAGCAGGCTCTGCACTCTCAGCACAGAGCCTGGCGCAGGGTGAACTCACGAGCCATGAGGTCATGAGAGCATGACCTGAGCCGAAATCAAGAGTCGGCCACTTCAAGCGACCGAGCCACCCAGGCGCCCCGACACTGCCTTTTTTGAAACCATGAAGACAAAAAGCTGTAGGACCAAAGCTACGTCTGCTTGCCATTTTAGGTGGCACCTTCACAGAGTTTGGCATATTATAGTAGGTGCTCGATATTTGCATACAGAATAAATGCATGGAAGGACGAATTCCGAATTGAAGCTTGGGAAAGCATGGGTCTGAAAGTCCTTATCAGAAGCGACTCTTTTCCCAAATTGGTTACGCTGAGGCAGGATTTCTCCATCTCATCATCACTGACATCTTGAGCTGGACAATTCTTTGCTGTGAGGGCTGCCCTGTGTGTTACAGGGTATTTAACAGCATCCTTAATAGCTACTCGCTAGACGCTAATAGCACACCCCCTCCACGCCACTTGCGATAAACAAAAATGTATCCAGACATTACCGCATGGCCCCTGGGGGCAAAATCACCCGCAGTGGAAAAGCCCCACTCTAAGGACGCAGCCACCACACCAAATAGCAAAGCAAGGGGTGAGTGCCGTATTGTCCTTTGCCATCTTGGCGGCCGGACTCTAGGACGCACCTGCTGCACAGAACCCCCAGCTTATCTCAGCTGCTCAGCTGCTCAAGGCCTCTGAATGCAAGAGTGTGACTTGATGGGAGGAGGGTGGGACTGCCCTTCTTAAAGCCACAACATCATCAGTTGCTGAAAGCAGGAAGGCTTTATCTCCAAGCAGATAGTTCTTGAACTTTGCAGAAGACAGATTTTCATGCTAATCTAAATGCCAGAAAGATTGGAGGAAATGGGATAAAATTTGGGCAAGGCCGCTGACCTTCACCTTTGGCTTCCTTCATTATCAGCTTGAAAATGAAAGCAGTACATTATACCCTCCCCTCCTTGCCCTGCAAAGTGGTGCTCTTTAAGTTTGGGTTATTCTCCGGAAGGGGTTATTTGGCTAAAGCCTGGCAGATGAATGCGAATCTCTTGTACTGAGGGCAGAAAAGGGGTGGCTGACGGAGGTGGTGAGGATCTCCTGTCCAGAGAGTTTTACGGAAGGACCGCGGTGTTGTCCCAATGGACTGAGCCTCCTAGAGGTGGAGACAGAGACAGGGACGCCAGGCGTCCCCCAGTCTGAGGAATCTGCTGTACAGCTGTGAGGTCCGGCTGGACAGGGCGATGGCCAGTCCTCAGGGGCCGAGGGCCCACATTCCTTTCCGTGTAATCCTGACACAGTGACCTGCAAGCCCTTACCCAATAGAAAAGAAACCTGAAAACAGAGCGTTTAAGTGGGAAGCGAGAGAATTCTGACCTCTCCTCTAAAAGCAGTCCTGGGGAGGCGGGGAGGGGGGGTGTTGAACCAAGAGCAAAGTCAAAGGTGCCCCAGAGAATATCAGGAAAAACCAGTCTCTCCACTTTCTGAGGCAGCTGGAAAGGATGGGGAAGATAAACCCAGACAGCTTGGAAGAAAAGAAGCCCCTAAATAAGACTGAGTCTATTTTTCAAGTAGAGGTGGGGCCCACTTGGCACTGTGGGTCCGGTGCCCCCAAGAGAGGCCTAGTGACAGGCCACTGTCCTCAGGGACCATTCCCATCGACTACATTTATTATTGTCCCAAGAAGCCCAACGGAACTCGGCAGCGCACGAACTAATCTCACCCACAATTACAGATCTGTGTTTTATCATGTGACAAATCCCAGTTCCGGTTTGTTAGTGCAGTTTCTTTGTCCTTGCAAATTGGTGCATTGTCGGGTGCGGGGTTTCCGTGCGAGCCGCAGAAGAAAGTAAAATGAAAGAACCAGATCCAGAGAAAGGGGGACCCTGGTAGGAGGGTGAATGTAATATTAAAGGTAGGACTGAGAACACGCAGTTGGTTACGAAGACCAGGGGGTGTTTTGGGCAGAGAGGCAGGGATGCGTCGTCGCTGATGAAACTACGTACGATGGAACTTGGAGATGTCAGAGTTCAGCAGGTGCCTTTGCGGCTGAGGAGAGGAGGCCACGGAGGGAAGGGTTTGCTTAAGGCCAACCATCCGAGTCAGTACAGAGACGCATGTCACAGGGCCAAGTGTTCCTCTGTAGCTGTCACCTACTGTCCTCTCCAGCTTCCTTGATATTCCACCCACTTTATGAGTGATGTCTGAAGGAACAATTCGAGGTAGACAGAGAGTAAAGTAGAATAATTTTAGCCTTTACTATTTGGCTATCAGTAGAAATTGACAAGAAATTATGGAATTCTGGGGCGCCTGGGTGGCTCAGTCGGTTAAGCGTCTGACTCTTGATTTCGGCTCAGGTCATGATCTCACGGGTTCGTGAGTTCAAGCCCCTCATTGGGCTCTGTGCAGACAGTGCACAGGCTGCTTGGGACTCTCTCTTTCTCTGTCCCTTCCCCCTTGCTCTCTCTCTCTCTTGTTCTCAAAATAAATAAATGACTAAACTTTAAATAATTATAGAATTCCTTGCAGTCAATAGCTCACACATTATTTTCCCGTGTGGTTAGTTTTCTTTTCAAAGAAAGGGAACCATTTGTCTAATACAATAGAGATACATTGGTCTCTATAAATGTATTATTATATTAATAAGAGCCTGCAGTTAGCTGGGTTTGGCTGCTGGAAAGGGGGCTTAGATGAATCTGTATGAAGTCTTTTCCATAAGCAATCTGCTGGGTCAGCAATGGAGCAACAGCAGTGATATTGTTCTCTCTTGTTCTCCTGGTACCTGAATTCTCTCTTAGCTCATCAACAAGAGTGATCCTGCATGCTTTCCATTCTACTTGCTCTCAATGTATATGACTGACCTCTGGGCACCATACTTTAGGAGACACACATTTTGACATTTAAAAAGTCGGTTGAGAGGCACCTGGGTGGTTCAGTTGGTTAAGCATCTGACTCTTTGTTTCAGCTCAGATCATGATCTCACGGTTGGTGAATTTGAGCCCCACAGCAGGCTCTGTGCTGACAGTGTGGAGCCTGCTTGGGATTCTCTTTCTCCCTCTCTCTCTGCTCTTCCCATGCTCCCATGCTCGCTCTCTCTCTCTCTCTCAAAATAAATAAATAAACCTTTAAAAAATTTTTTTAAAAGTATTAAACAAATGAAAATTTGGCTGAAAGATTCGCTGGAGGAGACCGAATGCCCTCCGGAGTGAGAAGAGGTGACCATGGTTTGTAGACCCCTCCCTCCTCCTCAAAGCCTATTTTTATTTTTATCGATTGGTTGTTTTAGTGACACAGAGTCAGATGCTGCCAAAAGGTCTGTTGGGAGTCCTGAGACATGTTCTTTGGATTTTTGAAATTAGGATGTCAGGGGGAACTTAGAACTTCTGGTAGGAAGGAGATGGAGGGGTTGTAGACAGCAGGAACAAGGTGCTACACGTCGAGGAGTCTGCAAGAAAACGTGTGAAAGTAGTTCAAGTCAACTCTATGATCCTTTTGAAATTGGTGACTTTATCCTCTGTCCTCACAATAATTGACTTCTCTTTTAAGCCCACTGGCCGAAGGTCTTCCGTGTCTGCTTCTCTCAAGGGGACGCCACAGCATCTAGGCCTGTATGGCTTTCTTTGCCTCCCTGCCAGGTTGGTCTTGAATTCCCACCTGCTTGATCTGGCTTCAGGTTGGTGGACCATCAAGCTGTATTCCCCAGAACACTCTCCTGGGAGCTGAGGATGCTGGGTATGGCCTGCCCTCTACTACATCTCCCTTATAGGGAACCCACCAGAAGGTTTCCTTCGGTAGCCGTAAAAGCTGAAAATGTAAAATTAAAGACAGCTCTCCAGATGCATATTTAAAAATGCTCCTTGTAGTGCAAACCTAAGTGTTAACATGGTCTGAACAAGTCATAAAAGTGAGACCTTAATCTTTAACTCCATACGTTTCCTCAACTTCTGCATAACTTTGATTTGCCATCCCAAAGACAAATGTGTTCTTGTGTTCTAGCTCTCTGCGTGCTTCACTCTCTTCTCCCTTCCTTCTCTCCTTCCTTTATCTCTCCCTGTTTTCTTCCAATTTACATTCATTCTTGCTTCCTTAAGCCCTAATAAGTCTTTGAAAAATGATGTCCACCAGTAGTATGTGAAAGCAGTGTCATGTGGAAAGAGGTGTCAATAATATGGATCTTTGGTTCCTTTCCTAGATGCAACCACATTTACTGGGATTTGGGACAAGGTCTCTATATCGTTGTGACTCCAAGTGAGGTCTGAGAAAGGTCAGCATCGATACCCTTGGGAGCAGCTTTTGAAATGAAGAATCTCAGCCCCATCTAAGTCTCACTAATTCAGAATCTGCGTTTTAATAAGGTCCCCAGGTGATTCCTTTGCACATTAAATTTTCAGGAGTGCTTTTGCTCTGTATCTGTAGCTTCCAAACCTTTTGGATTACTCACTCCCATATGTAAAAAAGAGTTTGAGTGCATACCTTTAATATGTATATACATAATTTGTATACATGCTTTTCCATCAATATTTAATATCAGTAAAGCTTCTCGAAGACCACACATCGTTGGGTTTTGTATTTCAGTCCATTCTGACACTTTCTTTTAATGGGTGTATTTAAACCATTTACATTTAAAGTGATTACCTATACATTTGAATTAATATTTGCCTTATTATCAATGTTTTCCATTCATTATCTTTACTTTATGTTCCTTTTTTGTCTTCTACTTTTTTCTGCCCTTTCTAATTTTTTTAAGTTTATTTATTTATTTTGAAAAGAGACAGCAGTGGAGGAGGGGCAAAGAGAGAGGGAGAGAGTCTGTCTCTCTCTCTCTCAGCACAGAGCCTGATGCAGGGCTTGATCTCACAAAGCTTGAGATCACGACCTAAGCCCAAATCAAGAGTCAGATGATTAACAGACTAAGCCACCCAGATGCCCTGCTTTTTCTAGTTTTTCATTAAGCTTGTTATATGATTCTATTTTCTCTCTTTTCTTGCATACCCACTATATTTTTTAAAACCTTTTATTTAGTGGTTGCCCCAGAATTTGTTAGATACATTTACAACTAATGCAAATCCACTTTCTTTCTTTCTTTTTTTAAAATTATAATTAGGCTCCACACCCAATGTGGAACTCGAACTCATAACCCTGAGATTAAGAGTCACTTGTTCTACTGACTGAATCAGCTAGCCTCCTCAACAAATCCACTTTTAAATGACACTAAACCACTTCATAGGAAGCATAAGTATCTTATAATAACAAAATACTCCCAACTCCTCCTCCCATCCCTTATAACATTACTGTCATTCATTTTGCTTATTCATAAACTATAATTACTGAATATATTGTGAGTATTATAATTTTGAACAAACTGCTAGGTGGTAGATCAATGAAGAATAATAAAGATGAAAGATTTACTTTGCCTTCATTTATTCCTTCTCAAACCCTCTAATGCTTCTTTTCTTTATTGTTTAAAAAAAATGTTTTTTTGCTTCTTTTCTTTTTGTAGATCTGATTTTCTGACCTATATAGTTTTCCTTCTTTCTGAAGAACTTTTAACATTTCTTGCAAGGCAGGTCACTTGGTGACAAATTCCTTCAGTTTTTATTTGTCTAAGAATGTCTAGTTTTCATGTCTTCTTCCTTTTGAAAGATAGTTTTGCTGGGTATGGAATTCTAAGTTGGTGGTGTTTTCCTTCAAAACTTAAAATATTTCACTCCATTCTCTTCTTACTTGCATGGTTTCTGAGAGGAGTCCAGTGTAATTCTTACTCTTGTTCTTCTGTAGATAAGGCCTTTGTTTGTTTGCTTCCTTCCTTGTTTACTTGTTTTTTCTCTCTGGCTTCTTTCAAGATTTCTTATTTCTGCAGTTTGAATATGATGTGCCTGCATGTATTTTTTTGGGGGGGGTATTTTTCCTGCTTGATGGCACCAGCAGCCAGCTTCTATTCCTGGGCTTCTTCTCTCCTTCAGCTGTGTTTCTCTGTGTCTACCTGTCTCTCCAGAGTTGGTGCTACAGTCTTTCCTGTGGTCTCAATTCTCTGAAGGATCTAAGAAGAGTTGTTGATTTTCAATTCCTTCTTGTTTTTCTTGTTGTGAGGATGAGGGTGATGATTTCCAGGCTCTTTAAATGTCAGACCAAAGCTTCTTTTCTCTTTTATTTTTAAACTTAAAAATACATTTTTCTAGAAGTTTTAAGATTTTCTTCCCATATTTCAGTAGATGGTCTTTCACGCAGCCCTGGGGTGAACCCAACACATCTTATAGATTATTGCTCCTGACCAGGCACTCTCAACTTGACTGCACACTAGAGAATTCTGGAAATTAAAAGCAAAGGTAAAAATGAAAATGAAAGCAGATGCCTATGTCCCACTGTAGACCAATTAAATCTGGATCTCTGGGAGGGCATTTATATTTATGTGAAAATATCCTTAGATGATTCTAGCAGGCAGCCAAGGACAAGAACCTCTGTTTTTCTAAACTGAGATTTTAAACTCTCTGCCAGGGGCAAATTTCTGCTTCTTAGCATTCTAACATCGGCTGCCTACAATGCCATAGGGCACTGTCAAGGCAGAGCAGAGCCAGTGATTCTCTGTTCTAGGCTTGTGCTTTTTGTGATTGCATCGCCTATAGCCACAGCCCAAAGGAGGTAGTGTGGTGGACTAATTAATTCTGAGATGATGCCATGACTCCTGCCTCCCTGGTGTTCATGTCCTGTATAGTTTCCTCCCCTAAAGTATGGAGGAGACCTGTGAGTTATTTCTCACAAATAGAATATAGCAGATGTAACGAAGGTCCTATTCAGTTGATTTTGAATTAATGAAAAGGAAGATTATCTCAGGTGGTCCTGACTTAATCAGGCAAAATCTTTAAAAGAGGGACCGGACCCCACCTAAAGTGAGAGATGCTCTTTGTTGGTTTGATAACGTTCCCTAGTCAAGCCCCTGGATGAGAACACAGCCCAGCTGATACCTTGCTTGCAGCTTGGTGAGACCCTGAACGGAGGATCCAGCTAAGCTGTGCTCAGGCTCTGACTCACAGAAACCAGGAGGTAGTAAATATGTGTTGTTTTAAGCTGCCCAGTCTGTGGTCACTGGTTACATAGCAATCAAAAGCCAAGGCACGTAGTGAGCATAACAGAGAACAAACGTTGTAGTGAGACATGCTTGGGCCCAACTCCTAGCTCTGCCATAGCTGTGTCACTTCCGATGAATTGTGCAGGAGCACGGAGTTTCAGTGTTCTGTGTGAAAAGACAAATCCCTGCCTTGCACAAGTAGGAAGGGGATTGTGAAGAATTCAGATATACGCATAAAAGCTTGTTACTGATACGCTCAGTGTGGTAAGTTCTCAAGAGCTTGAAGCTGTCACTCTCATGTGCAGCATAGTTATTAGTGCAAAATGAGTAAGACCAGCGTTGTTTGGAGGGTGCCTTGATCTGAAAATTTCCGTCTTGCCGATCTTTTTTCCGAAGAGAACAGCTTTATGTTACTCCCTTAGAAGTGAGATGATCTCATGCAAAGGAAGGGCCCTGAAGTGGCAGGGTTGATAACCTTCTGCCAACTATTCTACTTTTCAGCAGGCTCATTGGGGTGGGGGTGGGGGTGGGGGTGGGGGGTGGGGGGAGGTTTTCTGATGGCCAATTTGAATCTCTCTTGCCTACAGTAGAAAGTCATCCATTCATGTTGTTTTCTAATATAAATAGAAAAGTCATTATCTCTTTTCAGATTCCAAACTGACAGAGGTTTGGGTTTAGCCATCAGAATAACTGTCAAGCAATTTATAACTCACAAGCCACTTTCCATAAACATCATTTCATTTAATCCTTACCACAGCACTGTGAATTAATCATTATTTTCTTAACTTTATAAGCAAAGGCATGAAAGCTCAGAGAATGTAAATATCTTACCCAAAGTTCCAAGGCTGTGGAGGGCTAGAAAGGAAAATTGCTTTCAGGTTCAAAACTCCAGTGAGCTGTGTTTCTAAGTGTCCCACACTGCCCGGCTTTCTCATTTTATGAACTAATTTGCTCCCTTTTCTCCCTGACATAACCAGCCCGTTTGGTTCTCTGCCTCTGAGGGGCTTAGCCCCAGCATTATTCCTGTGTCTTACAAACTGAAGAGCTAGTTAAAACTATTACTAGTCTATTAAACCAGCCACCTGGACATCATGTTGCTTGGGTCAGATCTCACTTCAGATCTGGGCATATGTGAGCCACCAGCATGAGGCTTTTGCCATTCTTTAATTATCCAGGTTCGTTACTGATGAATCATACTCTTGATTTATCTTAGTGGTAGGTGAGTATGTGTGTCTGAATGAATGTGTGTAAGTACGCTTGTCTGCCTCAAGAAGAAGGCACGTTTTCTGAAAAAAAATAAATAAATAAACAAACACGCAAGAACAGTCACCAAATTTACTGACTTACTATTAAGGAACTTAAGCACTTGAATGGAAATAAATGGAGTGTGGGCTCTGAGGTTACACGACCCTTCACAAAGGATTTGGTAATAAATGAATACGTTCTCTGAAATAAAACATGGCGCCTTCAGTGTTCTCTCTTTGTTAAAGACATTTTCCACATCTTCCTGGGACAGTATATCCATTTAATTTCCATTTCTTTCCCTCATTTGCTAGAACTTTTCAGGATTTTGCCCCCCTGCTGTTTTAATGACAGGCTTCACAATCATTTCGCTTTGCGGCTGATAATGAGCGTGCTAAAAGGCGCATTTTCGGCATCTGCTCTCCACACAAATGGCCAATGTGATCTTACAACTGGGGATTCGAGCTCAGTCTCTGGAAGCAGAGAGGGCCCAGGCAAGCTGGAATGCTTGAATGCTTCCGTTCACTTTTACTGAACTTACTCAGAAGAGCGAAGCACTCTTTCTCAATTTGCCTCCACACATGGAGTTTCAAAGTCTTAGGTCTGTCCTCCCTCCACCCGTCACCTCCCTTCTTCCTGACACTCCCTACACGAGGGTTCTAAGAGGAGATTTAAAACTTTGCCCTCAATGGACATAAAGTTTCTGTTAAGAAAGAGAAGAAAGTTCTAGAGATGTGTTGTGCAACAGTGTGCCCAGAGTTAATCATACCGTGCCGTCGACTAAAACGTGTGTGAAGACAGAGGATCTCGTGTGAAGTGCTCTTATCACAAGAAGATAAGACAAAATAAAATCTGATAAACTTTGCCCTCTGCCTCTCTTCTCTCATCTATGATTTCAGTGCAAACTCCTCAGTGTTCCTCCAACAATTTCATTCCTTTATCCACATCTCACAAAAAGTAAGCACTTTTCCTGAGTATCCAATGGAGAAACTCACAATTCATGACCACTGGAATTCAAGACCTCATCAATGAGGAAAACGTAGATCCTAAAAAGATCCTTGCACCATATATTCCAATGCTGTACTAAGGAGAACTGGAGGTTTTAAAAATATTTGATGTTTTGACCAGTTATATACAAAAAAAAAAAAAATCAACATTTGGTAAAATGTTATAATGTCCTTATGCTTTTCAAATAGATTTCAATACCTCTCTAACTATTTTAAACAGAATTGCTTTTGGAATACACCACATTACAAAATTTAGTGTCGTTACTGGCGAAAATATAATATTTGAGATTTCTAAAGATTCGAAACGAAGAAAGCACGACACTTTGATGAATCGAGGTGACATGAATGAGCCCACGGTTGGCTTCGTTATGACACTTGTATGTCTTATCGGTAATAAGCAGAGAGGACAGAGCGCCGGGCAGGATGCTGGGCTGGGCGATTCGGCCTCCGCCAGCTGAACCGCGCAGGGCAGGCCCTTGGAACATCTCTGGCGTCAGGTGATTCATTTGTAGAATGAGAGTTGGATGCTATGACCCCTTGAATCTGTGGGACTCCAAGACTGGTGTCCTTTTTTTGTAAGGTTGAACAAACTTAACAATGGGTTCTGTACCCCTGAGCCCTTCCTGTCTTTCTCTCTGTTGCCACACCTGAGAGGAGCTCCCCCTGTGAAGAGGGACAGCAGGACGTGGACTGGCTAAAGAAGAGGCTGCTGTTGTATTTAGAGTCCCTTTCGCCTTCCTCTGCTGCTCGACTGCTCTCACGGCCCGGGGCCCGGGCTTCCTCTCTCCTCCCTCTGAGCTCGGCCCGCTCTCCGGAACCTGCACACGCACCCCCGCGTGTCGGCACCGCTTTGGCTGAGGGCCGCTGGGCCAGCTGCCGCTCGGGCGGGCTCTGCTCACGCCCTAAGCTGACACATGACAACTTGTATTAGGCTGAGATCCTCCGTGGGAAGCCAGTGGGCCCTACCAGCCATCTCCCTTCTGTTTCCCCATCTGCTGGCTCCCAGGGAGGCGGTGGCAGGACTCAGGTTAAGAGTGCATCCGAAGTGAGGACACGGCATCGAGCTGGAGCACTCACCCTCTCCTCTCTGTCGCATGCTGCCTGGCAGGGGCGGAATCTGTCCCCTAGGAGAAGATGGGGTGACTGAGGCTCGCCTGGCCCCTGCGGAGGGTGTCCCGTCTGCCCCGCCGCCCTCCCCGCCAGGCGTCTCACACGGAAATCATCTTTTCGGCTAGGGTTAAGCGTGGCCAGGTGTTTCGTGCGAGGCAGTGCCAGAATTCTTGGCGTGTCCTTTACACTTGTTTGAATGCCGTGGCTTTTAATATCTGTTCTGATCCTGAAGTTCCAGACAGGAAGAGTGACAGCACGTGTGGGGTGGGGCCAGGGCGGGCTGGGGTCCCGACAGGGCCAGGCCATGTGTTCTGCTGGTTAGTGCATTGGGCTGGCAAGCGGGGAGGCTGCTGGGCTGGGGCCCCACGCACTCCTAGACGCTACAGCTTAAAGGGAGGGGTCTGAGAGGTGGCGTGGCACAAGTCTCATTTTCTTTTTTTTTTTTTTTTTTAATTTTTTTTCAACGTTTTTTTATTTATTTTTTTTGGGACAGAGAGAGACAGAGCATGAACGGGGGAAGGGCAGAGAGAGAGGGAGACACAGAATCGGAAACAGGCTCCAGGCTCCGAGCCATCAGCCCAGAGCCTGACGCGGGGCTTGAACTCATGGACCGCGAGATCGTGACCTGGCTGAAGTCGGACGCTTAACCGACTGCGCCACCCAGGCGCCCCAACTCATTTTCTGAAGATGAAAATGAGGCCCCGAGAGAGGCAGTAGACTGTGAAAGGCGCATCTAGTTGGTGGTAGGGGCTGGACCATCAAATTCTAGGCTCTGTGTGTGCAGGTGCTTACCCACTTGTCACAGCTTTGGGGCCCAGGTAGCATCTACTGCCGGATGGGCACGCCAGCTCGGGCCTTCTGGGTCCTAGGCCCATGCTTACCCGATGCTTCTTCCTCCACCAAGAAAGACCCGAACATTTCTTATGGTTACGATGACCTTCTGTCCCTGTTTCTCCTGGTTTGGCCTTTTTCCCACGATTTACCAGTTTAGACAAAAAAATCACACGGTTTTTTTGCTTAGAATCTTCTCATCTTTCCAGAATGCCTCTTCGTCAAACATAAACATTCTTGGATCAGAGGTGCCCCGGAGGCTGCCGGCTCAGAGCTTCACGGAAGGTTCTGGCGAGTCTCTGGCTGCAGGTAGCGGAAGGCCTAGTGCAAGCCGGCGTGAACTAGGTTAACCAGGACATTCAGCCTGACAAAGGGTTTTATTTTTTTTTTTTTTATTTTATTTTTAAAAAAAATTTTTTTTTCAACGTTTATTTATTTTTGGGACAGAGAGAGACAGAGCATGAACGGGGGAGGGCAGAGAGAGAGGGAGACACAGAGTCGGAAACAGGCTCCAGGCTCCGAGCCATCAGCCCAGAGCCTGACGCGGGGCTCGAACTCACGGACCGCGAGATCGTGACCTGGCTGAAGTCGGACGCTCAACCGACTGCGCCACCCAGGCGCCCCTGACAAAGGGTTTTAAAAGTAATTCTCTAGAATTCCTTTTTCTCATCTGTAAAATGAAGGAACTCTGCTGGCTGATTCTGAAGGCTTCTGGTCACATGAAAATCTGCATCTCTAAGTTAATTTCCATGGGCGTCTTCCTCTCCATGCTTGTCCCTTCTTCACTAACTTCCACACTGATGTGATTAGGGACACATCTGATGGCACCTTAGAGCTTGTACAGTCCAGATGCCCCGTTAGAAGGAGAGTAGCTTTATAGCCAAGAGTGTAGATGCCTGGCCCGCCCCCTTCCTTCTGGCTCCCAATCACATTGGGTTTGAGGAGAGCCTCTGGACACACGGAGAGTCTGGAATCCCATTTCCCAGTAGGAAACTTCTTACCCTTTGTCCCCCTTGTCACCATGCCTGGCAAGAAAAATTGGAGGCTCCCTGTAAGGAAGGGCATGGGTCGGATGGGAATGTTGCTGACATCCCAGTAGATGGCTGGTCTCTCAATGGTGCTACCCCAGAAAGGAGGGTGGTGAAGGGGTCCCCTTCACTTTTAGGCCCTTAAACTGATTTGATCCTTGATTTTGGGAGAACGTGGTCTCCCTGGGGGAGCTTGTTCTTAAAGACATCTGATGGGTAAGTCACGGCTCTGTCCTTCCAAACAGGAAGAAGCTGCCGGCAGCTGCCCTTATGGGGGGTGGCGGGGGCAGGGGTGGGGGGAGCTGTGCAACACCACTGGTCTCACACGTGGCTTTCAGGAGAGTCAGGCCGCCTGGGTCCAAACCGTAGTTCACTCACTCTAGTGTGTCACTAGACACGGCAAGTTTCTTTCCTAATCTCCTTGCCTCTCGGTGTTCTCATTTGTGAGGGAGAGAGGGGATAAAAATAGCAATCCTCACGGCGCTATTCTGAGGATTAAATGAGGTAATCCCCAACGCAAGCAGAATACAGTGGCTACAGTGATGGATGCTTTGTAATCGTAGCGAACACATTGGACTTTTGGTGCTTAAAGTACTTTGATCCACCGAAAGGAGTTCGTGGCTTAATAGAGGAGTTGTAAACCCATTCTATGCCTTTGAGCAGGCAGGGTTTGGGCCCTGCGTCAGTGTGGCAGGAGGAGAAAGAATCCTGAAGTCGGCTCTGGGACACTGCAGGTCTCAGGGATCCTGGGCTGAGAAAGTGGAGCATGTACCTGAGCCTCGAGCAAACTTGACCCTGGTGGGTGGATCCCAGGTTCCCCTCTCACTGCCAAAGAGGAGAGATCCGGAGAGGCCGTGAGGGCCATCAAGTTCTTATTATTGTCATGTGTTTATGGCAATGTTGACCTTCAAATAAATACTGCCCATTATTTTATCAGCAAAAGATGGGCTTATTTACAAATAAAAAAAGAATGGCCGTTGGGGACGAACAAGCTATGTGGCAAAGCCATAGGCAAGTCCCAGGAACAACAGAGAGACATGTTTTTTTTTTTTTAAGGAAAAAATGGGGGAAGTTAGGAAGATGTAATAAACTAAAAGTCCACTGGAGTAAACTGGGCATTTGAAGTATGGTAGCTTTTCATTGGCACAGCTGCCGTCTGGGTATAAGGAAAGCGTCTCCTCCCCCGACTGGGATAGCTGAGCAGTATCCACCTGCAGGGTCAAGTCTGTGTAACGTCAAGTCTGTCTCTTCCTGTTATGTCTGCAATTGACTACTAGGGGTAGGGTGTGAGAGCTCTCCCTGCCCAAACCTCGTGACTCCATTTTAGTGAGGTTTCCTGTTCTTAATTTTCACATTAGTAAGTAAAATCTGTAGGTCATTTATGAACTTTGCTTCCATTCTCACATAGCTGGTTCTCTTCAGCCAGCCTGTACATACTCCGGAAAGAATTTGGCATGGGCAGAGGCTCCCCTCCTCCAGATCGAGGAGGTTCAGAGAGGAGCTGCAGGCGAGGATGCTGGTATTCTCTCTCAGCACATGGGCTGACCCTGAGGGGCTAACAGCTTTCTCCTTCAGGCCATAGTCATGGGAGAGGATGACTAGGGTCAGAACTGACCGATTCAACTGCTTGACCTACTTAACTGGTCCTGAGTCCCAGTGAGCTCTGGGGTCTAAACGTTCTCACCTCTGATATTTCTCTGATGAATCCGTAGTCCTAATGGAGTCTCCCTCCATAAAGAAACCTTTAGTCCACAAAGGGCATTGGGAGGATAATTGTCCAAAGGTTGGGGTAAAGGAAGTCAACTCTGGTGGTCCTTGTCCATTCAACCCTCATAGGGTTCTGACAATTATTTCTTTTATTGGTTAAAGAAAGGATTTGTTTTACCCCAAACTTACTTAAGGTACTGTGAGGCAAGGCTTAAGAATTGTTCAAGGCTCAATGTAAAACATACCAGGGCCCGATCTGACATATACCAGCTATAGACACTGAGCCTACACCTTCTCTGCTATGCAAGGAGGATAATGACCTTCACAGAGGTCTGCTAGGGAGAGTCAGTGAGATAACGCGTTAGGTGCTAAGCACAATGCCAAGTTCAATTTCAGATAACTCAGTCCTCTCTCTTTTCTTAATTCGTTGTAGTTTTCTCTATCTTCTTCAGGATCTTTTGGAACAGATGGTCCACGGTCAAAAAAGGGTCAAAGGGCAAGTCCGTAAGAGAATGAGCCGCATTAGAGGGGGCAGCCAAGCACAACCTCCTCATGTCTGAAGTAGACACCACTGGTCTCTTGATTAAAAGAAATCCGTCTCCCCAACTACTCAAGGGGCCAGTTCCTCCACGTCAAGCTACATAAAGGTTATTAGAGAGATAAGCCTGGAAAAATCATTCTCTGGTGCCAGCAAGACCAGGCACAGATAAGAAGGGACAAGGCTTTAGTGGAACAGATGAAGGTTGGACTCCAGGAAGCTTTGCTGACAGGGGAAGGGTCACGTATTGGCATGGATGTGATCGGAAGAAGAGGTGTCCTCCCCAGGAGGGTTACGATACAAGGTTCACATACGTGGGCTGAGGGGGGTTTTCCATAAGGAGGTGTGGGTTGACTTTCCAAGGCACTTAGCCACCCAAGCAGTCTGTCAGCAACTCTTCAAAGACACTAAGTCATGGCTCTTATCAACGAGGGAACCATCTTATTCACTTTGTGATAGAATGAAAGTCCCAGAAGCCCCATGCCCAGAAAGTGGCAGAGGCTGCACCAGCTAGAGGGCACATTCCCTTACTTGTGGCCTCTGTATGTGGAAGGCAGAATCCCATATGGCCCCCAGTGGTCCCTGCCTCCTGGTATTCACACCCTTGCATGATTATGGATTATGGAGCATGGATTTGGCAACTTGCTTCTAGGGAAGAGAATACATCTGAAGCAATGGGATGTCACTTCTTAGATTAGGTTGCAAAAAAGACTGAGGCTTCAGTTTTCGATCTTTTCTGTCTCCTAGGCATTCAATAAAGATGTGATGACTGACCCAGGAATTGTTCCATCCATAAACTGAAACTTTGGTATGAAAGGAAAAAATGGTGCAGGGCTAGTTCCCATCTCTGCAGTGGGGGTAGACTAAGACGTGTGGTAAGCAATGAAACTCTCCGGATTGGGGATTCTGTGGGCAATATTCACTTGCACGTATATGACTTCAGGTTCCCTACCCCCACTCTCAGTATATAAAGTCATCTAGCGTCTAAGCTGCTGTCCTCCAAAGTGGTACCCCAACTGTTTGCTCAGTAGCCAGAATAATCAAAGCCGCCCCGTCTCTGCCTTAGATGGAAAAGGGTGAAAGGCTGGGGGCTAAGTTCACCAGCTGGGAGAGCCATGTTAGTCTTTCGGCTTTGTGCTCACCCTGAATGACAAAGCACCACCAACTTCAGGCTGCCCCTGAGGCATCTGACCTTTTCATCCCTGGGAGCCTGTGGTCTTAAGGGAAGAATGACATAATGGTCCTCTGTTCTTAGTTGGGCTTAGCTGGGCTAATGGGAGAATTGTAAAAGCCTTGGGGTGGGCAAGGGTCCTCTGGAGGTCAACTTGTCCATTCTCCAACCTCCAGGAAGGGCAGCTAATTATCAATTTAGTAGGTCAGAGATACAATGAAGAGAAGGTGAGTCTGACTCTCGTGTCAGATATAGGTTGTACAGGAAGGAAAATTCTAGTTTGCTTGGTCAGTAATCTGGTACTTCATGTTCCCAGCGGTCAGCTCTTCCTGCCTCTATTTTCATCAATGGGTCGCTGTTTCAGCCCGTGCCTTCTTATTCTGCCTTATGTTCAGTTGATTCTGGAGACAAAAGATTTAATACCCATTAAATAATTGTTTTGGGCCTCTACCACACTCCTGCTTTTTCAGATTTCTCTTTCATCTGGGAGATTTTCACGAAGAACAGAATTTACCTTACTGACATCTGGGCAAGGCATGGAGGGTGGGAAGGTGATGGCAAACATAGACATTAGGAATTCAGAAGCTTCAATGCTGGGAGGGTTCTCTGGTTTTAAACATCTCTCTCTGCCACCTGAGGAGTTTGGGTGATTGAATAGGCCCTGAGGAGGTGAGTCATCCGGAGAAGATCACGCAGGTCAGGGTAGATCAGAGTCCAACACCTCAACTTTTGCCTTCTCGTCTCGTGCTCTTTTCAAAGCTCTGAGTTTCACAGGCCTGAAATTACATATAAGATAAGACTGCTTGCTTTTCTGGAGAGGAAAAAAATCCTATCCCCTCCTAAAAAATAAAGAAGAGTAAAAAAGCTCTTTGGGTTCACTAAACAGGCTGTTACAAGGCTTCTTGGACTCCAAATAATTCTTACCAAATAACATTTTGATGAGTTAAGTATAAACGAATCAGAAACATATGGATAAGATTTCCTTGAAAATACACAAGGGTTTCAGAATTGAGGAGAGTCACCCTTACCCCCAGCCCATCTCCTTCCCCTTCGGCTCTGAGTTTGGGCGTTGGGAACTTCCTTCCCTCTGTGGATTCACTGATGGGACTGCCCATCCAGTGTGCTCCTAGCCTCTGCCCTGGGGTTCCGCCTCAGCTCCTGTGGCTTAGTGGCCAAGTGGCTGGGGTGGGCTGAGAGAGGAAAGGTCAGCTGGTGAGAGAGATGAGGGAGAAAAAGCAGGGAGGTGCAGGGTAGGCAACCCAAGTGCTTAGAAAGCCAGCCATGTGCCGCGTGCAGGGATGGATGGTGTTTGTGGCTACGGGCTGGTTTCAGATTTAGGACTCTTTGGAAAGCAGTTCAAAATGTTTTCTTTCTTTCTAAGCAACAGGAAACTCTCTTGACCCATGCTCAGCTTTGTGTTTTCCAGGTTGCCAAGGTTTTCTGGAGCTTGCTCCTAAGTCTTTGTAGGGTCCAGGATAGGCAACACTGAGTTCCCCAAGATGAGGCGCTTACGAATGGAAATCGTGCCTCAGGATTGCCTTCTAGATTGCCTCAGGATTGCTTCTTCTAAATTTTTTTTTTCAACGTTTATTTATTTTTGGGACAGAGAGAGACAGAGCATGAACGGGGGAGGGGCAGAGAGAGAGGGAGACACAGAATCGGAAACAGGCTCCAGGCTCTGAGCCATCAGCCCAGAGCCCGACGCGGGGCTCGCACTCACGGACCGCGAGATCGTGACCTGGCTGAAGTCGGACGCTTAACCGACTGCGCCACCCAGGCGCCCCTGGATTGCTTCTTCTAGAAGCACCATTCATTTCCCTCAGACAAATTCACTCTGCCTTTCTGTGCCAGGCAAAAGTGGCCCAGGGTGGATGAAGTGACCCCTCTGCGTACCTGGGAGTTCTGCCGCCCCACACAGCTTCCTGGTGAAGAATACTGGAGGTGAGCCATGTCTGCGGGGTCCGGTTTCCACTCTCCTCCTGTCCTACTCCTCTTTGCTGCTTGGCTGTTGCCCTGGCATAGCCAGTAGGGGCGTCTAGTAACAGACTCCACGCAGAAGTGTGAATAGTTCTCATATCTTACTCTTTTTTAAAACAATTTTTAATGTTTATTGATTTTTGAGAGACAGAGCGTGAGCAGGGGAGGGGCAGAAAGAGAGAGAGGAGAGAGAGAGAGAGACAGAATCTGAAGCAGGCTCCAGGCTCGGAGCTGTAGGCACAGAGTCTGACGCGGGGCTCGAACCCACCCACTGTAGGATCATGACCTGAGCCGAAGTCGGAGGCTTCACTGACTGAGCCACCCAGGCTCATATTTCACTCTTTAATCCACATGCATAGTTTGTTTCCCCCAAAGCATCCCTTGAACCCACGATTTGGGGGCAAGAGTTGATCTGTGACGTGATTCCAAGCAGCATGGTAAGGAAGAAGAAAAATAAGATAGAGAAAGGAAGGAAAGTCAGTAAAAGGTGTGGGTGTTAGTAAGCCGCTTGCCTTTGCGAGCAGCTGGGTTCCGTCGTGTTGGGGACCCTCTGAGAGACACTCACCTCATGAGGAAGCCAGGGTGGGTTTCTACCAGCTGTCACCCCTCACTGGTTGCTTTCAGAGCACTGACTCCCTAGAGCTTTCAGCTGACTCCCTGTGTGGGCAAATCAAGTTCCTGAAGCCAGAGAAAGCCCTGGGGGGAGAGAGGCGAGGGTGACTGAGGCAGGAAGCGGTTGCAGTATGGCTGGCCTTGGAGAGGCAGGTGGGAATATGGTCAGGGCTAGGTCATTTCCTCCTACAGATACCCAGAGATGCCCCCACTCCCCTCTCTCTGCCTCTTCATACTGACCCACATCTGGCTTAAGTCTTGGATACAGGAGGGAAGAGGGGAGTAAAACAAAGCAGGTGCCTCCCACCCCTACCCCAGCGCATTTGTTTGTAGGCACGAGAGAGCTAAAGGGATAAATGTGTGTTTGCATTGCCGCGGGACTGTTGGGCAGAGTTTCTAACCCAAGGGTGGCCACACTCCCAGGCCCCACAGATCCCCTGAAAAATAGAGCGGGGACTGAGCTCTCCCTCCTGTCCCGGGCTTCAGCATGTCAAGCCCGGCACAATCATCTAAAAACCTTGCGTTGGGGGTCTTTTTATTTTCTCTCCCGTCCTTCCTGGGAACACTTCCTGGGATCAGAGCCCGGTTGTTGCTCTGAGAGGCCCAGGAAACAGGAAGAGAGGAAAGTGGGCTAAGGCAATCAAATCGAGACCTTCTGATGGGGTAAATAGTGTTATGCCAAGAGCCTTAGCGAAGTGTGCTGCGTATTCAGAGAAGACAAGAAACGAGAGAGGTGGGACCGCCAGACTGAAAGCTGCCAGGTCGCAACTTTTTCATCTTTAAGAGGATCCTGTCCAGATGTTCGGGCTTCTGAGCCGCCTTCCTGCCCTACAAGCATAAAGTGCTCCTATCACCAACATTGAAGTCCTGCTTTAAGGCCATCACACGGACCCATTCTTCATTCCTTCAATATCGTATCACGTCTCTTAGCCCTATAAAAAATAAAAAGCCACAAGCTTTCAAAGTCCAGAGGCAGCCTCACCCCTTCTTGAAGGCGACTGAGCCGGGCAGGCTGGTCGGCAGTGGGTCCTAGCAGGATTTCAGTCAGATGAGCAGCCCTTGGCTCTGGGTCATCAGGACAGAGTAGGAAGAGGAACAAGAAGGGAGATCCCCAGGAGCGGGGTGGAAGAAGAAAGCATTGTGCCTTGGCCACCTCCTCCTCTCTCTCCTTCCCAGATGATTCACGCCGCCATCATTTCCCATCTCTGTCCCCTGGGCTCAGAGCCATCCCAAAGCCCTTCCTGCCCAGCTCGGCTGGAAACAGATGCAGACTGACAGATGTCTCCTTCAGGAACTGAGACTTCTTCACACCCATCCCAGGACGGCCACTCCCTTCCAGGCTGGTGGAAAGAACAACACTTCACAGAGCTTCCCCGAGATGCCCTGCGGCCACTGCAGCACTGGGCAACCTCCTCCAGGCTCTCACCTCCAGGCTCTCACCTCCTGCCTACTGCTCTCCACCATCCGCCCTCGCGGCCGCTGCCCTCCTTTCCCGGGAAAGCCCCCGGCCTGCAGTTCCCTCAGTCCCGTTGGCTTCCAAAGTCTTAGCTCGACTTCCTGCCAGGTGCTCTCCTGACCTCCTCATCCCCTCCTCTTGAGGTGACGATTTGGGTAAGGGAGTGATGTGTCCTCTTTGGAGACTTCTTCGACCTTCCAGCACCCACCCTCTGCCCACCCTTCCTCTGTTAGCAGTGTCCCTTTCCACAGCTCAGGGTGGCCATTGGAAGCAAACAAGACCATCTGGACGCAAGTGCACTGGGAACCACAAAATCCCTAGAAATGAAAGGAATTACGCAATCTGTTTTTACAGGGAAGAAAATGGAGGTTCTAAGAAGATCACCCCTTTTGCGGTGGACAGAGGACTGGGATCCTTCTGGTACTCACACCTGACGGTGCTTGGAATGCCGGGAGGAGCCAGGTGAAGGGCAGGGTCTCGGGACCTCCTAATAAACTCGATCTGGTGGGTCTGAGGAATCTAGACTTAAAACACACATCCCAGGGGGGTCTGACGCAGAAGGTCCTACTAACAAAACTCTCACCAAGGCAGTCTGACGCCTGGCCCATTGCTCTGACCGTCATCCGCACAGACCTAGGTCAGCTTTTGCTGGATCCCACCAAGGAGCATTTAATTCCCCGCCTGTACATTTGTAAGTGCATTTTCTACATTGCAGAGAACTCAGTTTGGGGCTCAGGCCTGTGAACTAACAGTGAAGAAGTAATTGGTAGCTGGCTCCTCAAACCTCCGCCTCTGAACCTCTGGAGGGCGAAGTGAGGGTTCTCAAAGCAGGTGTAGGCGGAGCGGTGAGGGGAACGTGTCCTGCCCCCCAACAAGGCTGAGAAAGCCCCTCTGAGCACAGGTGACTGAGAGTCATGAAAACTGTCCTCTAGGCCAGCCGAGAGTGGCTCGGGGCACTGATGGCTGCTCACTTTCTGTCCAGACCCATCCCTCCCAGGCTGTTCTTCACCTCCTGCCTTCCCGGCAGCGTTCACAATGTTTCCACCTCACACACGCATGCAGGGCTCTTCCCAGGGCCTGTGGGACACTGTTCCTTGCTCACCTGTGGGATCCTCCCCTGAATGCCCCAGGGGCTCCCCAGGGCAGTGGTGGGGCCTGGAAAAACCTCCCACTGCTGGGGACGGGGGTCACTTCTGAGACATGTGCAGAGAAGCAGCTGGGCCAAGGTGTTGCGAGCTGATACTGACCACGTGATGGGGGGTGGCCAATTCTCGGAAATGAGCTGGGCCCACAGCGGAGGTGCAAGGGGCCCAACGTTGAGCCTGGAGGGAGCCAAACAGCTGGGAGGACCGGCCACGGGAGGGGTGGAACACGGCAGTGGACAGTGACAAAGCAGATGGGAAGAAGGGGGACCCGAAACTCGGATTCTTCTCCTGGATCTTCGGGAGCCAGCTGTGTGCGTTCCAGACGATACCTCCGTGGGCCTCTGCTTGACTGACGGAATGGGGTTGGGGTGTCGTGAGCACCAGCCGCCCAGGACAACACATCTTTAAAGCAAGTTGATTGGCCGGAATCAAGGCTTCTCCAACTGTTCTCTACGGAGAGAGGTTTCTGCTGCTCTAGCATCCTTCCAAGGACCTTGAGAGGAGGAGTGCAATTTTGACCACAGTCACTTGCTTCCCTGCCTTCAGTCATCCCAGGGGTTCCTTGGGGGGAATTTCTGGGCTTTTCCTGAGCTGAAGAGGGCCTTTGATCTGGGATAGTGGTTTTCGGTGAGTAAGCACACCATGAGTCTCCGCCTGGCTTTGGTGGGTCAGCCAGCCAGGGATGGGACAGCCATTGGTGGTCCAAAGGCCTGAGGCATGGAGGGCTTTAGGGCGGGCCAGGCTCATGAGTCGGCTTGGAAAGTGGGTGTCTGTTTAGCGTTTCCAGAAAATACTCATAGCCCCCAATGGCGCACAGTGCCTGAGATTCTGAGTTTTTGACTGCTGGGCACAGTACCGTGACTCATAATTTCTCATTAGATGAGCTAATGAACACATTGATTTATTTACTGGGTCCTGAGGACTTCCTGTCTGTGGGCCCTCAAAGAAAAACCTTTGTGCTGAAAGTCGCTCCAGCCGACGTCTTAGCTGGGCTTAGCTTTTCCCGTCACCTTCTCGCCCTTCTTTCTAGGCAGCTGGTTTGGGAAGAGGTTCTGGGGTAGAACAAGAGCTGCTCAGTGAGCCGGGGATCGGGGGGCTGAAGAGTGGCAGGCAGGGGGGAGGGGCACGCTCTTCAGTGAAGGCGTTTCCCTCACACGGACGACCGGGACACATGCCGCCCAGATGCCCCTCTTGCGAAGGGCTTGCTGCCCAGCTGTGGGTGTGCGGTCAGCAGACGCTTTCCAGCTGTCAGGTCCGTCAGGGCCAGCCTTGGCTGCAGAGAACGATTTTGCCACAAGTCACCCGCTTGTTACCGCGTCCAGTGACCGAGCAGGGATGAAGTACCCAGGCCTGGCGGGTTCTGCTTGACCCAGGCCACCAGTGAGGAGCGGTGCTTACTCAGGGCTCCCCATCGGCTTGGCCAAGGCCTTGTAGGGCTACATTGTAGTTCTTCTGCCCATTCCTGCCTGGGTCTCCCCACGGGTGGTTCGGAGTCATGATCTGGGCCCAGTTCCAGCCCTCAGGTGGCTTACTGCCCCAAAGGTCACTAAGGTGGGTGTGTGGCCGTCCAAATTACAACCTGGCAAATCAAATGAGTAGCTACAAGTATATGCTGATTGGTGGGACGTTATTGTTGTCGCCCCTTATCTATGGTTATTCAGCTGCCTGAAACAATCACATCAATCCCATTCCTGCCTCAGGGCCTTTGCACTTTCTGTTCTCTCAGTCAGGAAGGCTGTGCCCAAATGTCACCTTCTCAGGGAGGTCTTCCTTGATCCCTTAACTGAAAGGGTCCCCTGTCCCAACTCTCAGGCATTCTCTCATGTACTGTGTTGTCTGTTATTTTCTGTTACAATCAACATCGAAGATAATTTGGACATCTTATTCTTGGATGTCTTTGGATGCTTATTTTTCAGGGTCTGTCCTTTCCCACTAGAACATAAACCCCATGAAAACAGGAACCTTTCTATCTTGTTTGCCTCTATGTCCCAGGACCTTGCAGAGTGTTTTGAGAAAGTACTTGATAGATGATGAATGAACGAATGAACGAATGAATGAATGAATGAAATGAACAAGTATTTGTGTGAAAAACAGCAGAATATAACTAGAATTTAACACTATTTTATTTCCAGTACATCAATGATTGCTTTTCCCTTTTCGTTCAGTGATACAGGTTTTCACTTAGAGCACAGGTAGACAAATTTTTCTGCAAAGAGCTGGTTTTGGTAACTATTTTTGCCTCTCCAGGTCATAAGTTGTCTATTGCAGCTACTTAACTCTGCTGTTGATGTGCAAAAGCAGCCATAGAAAATATGTCAAGAAATAGGCGTGGCTGCATTAGAATAAAATTGTATTTGAAAAAACAGGTGGCTGGCCAGATTTGGTCATTGTTTGCTGTCCCTGCCTGAGAACAATAATATAAAATTTCCTATAAAATAAAATTTACTGAAGTAAAAAAGGAAAGTCTATTGAAACAATAATATTACTAAATAGCTTTGCAGAAACCATATGCAAATCCCCGAAGTTGGAGAGAACTCGGCTCTAATTTTGCGTGCATCATCTGTGGCCACGGTCATGGGGGTGAAAGAGTCTGGAAGAGAGAACTCACAGTTGTGAGCCCCACTGTGGGAGGCTCACGCTGAGATATTCCCGAGCGCCTGGCCGGACCAGAGTTCAGCTTTCTTTCCTCTTGCTGTTATTTTCCTATATCCTTCCTGCCCCCAACTCTGGTCCCAGAACTAGGAGCTTTCATAAAATGCTCTTGCTTGGGTAACTTCACCTTCCATGGGCTTTAGCTATCCCCAGGGCAGGAGTTGGTCATGGCCACACTTACCTTGCTCATAAATATACACTGAGCTTCAGCATAAATGAATGTGGCACAAGGCACACGTCAGTCTGGAATTCCTGAGCCTCTGGGAACAAGAAAGGCGCAGATCAACTTAGTGTTTCCCATAAATCAGGGCTGCTCTAAGCACTTCACGTATATTCATTGATTTGATCATTGGTCATCATATAATAATATTATTATTATCCCCACTTTACAGATGGGAAAGCTGAGGCACAGGAGCCTAAGTAAGTTGCCCAGGGTTATTCAGCTAGCGGGACGCAGAGTCGGGATCGTAAACCCGGATGGTCAGTGCTAGAGTCCACACTGCTGACGGGTTCACTGTGACACTACGGTCTCTGGCACAGCACTGCTGGGGGCTCTCACGAGTACACAGACATATTCTGTAGTCCTTGCCCATAGCTTTTTTTTCTTAAAGTATTCATTGTTATCTTTTTAAAAAAGTATTCATTATTATTTTTACTGAAGTGTAGTTCATACAACATATGCATTCCTCCAAGAGCACATCCAAGACCCATCAAGGAATCACTCCTGTTCCACCTCCCCTCACCCACTGGCACCCTCTCCTTTGCCTTCTGTCTCTACGGATTTGCCTATTCTGGACATTTCCTATGCAGAGACTCATGCAATATGTGATCTTTGTGTTCAGCTTCTTTTACTTAGAGTGTATTCAGGGTTCGTCCAAGTCATAGCGTGGATCAGGGCTTCATTCCTTTTTGTGCCTGAATACTACGTGTGTGTGTGTATGTGTGTGTGTGTGTGTGTGTGTGTGTGTGTGTGTGTGTTTTACCGCAATCTGTTTATCCATTCATCTGTTGACTGGCATTTGGGTTGGGTCCATCTTCTGAAGGCTGTGAATATTCCTGTGATGATCATTTATGAACAGCTATGGATATGAGGACTTGTTTTTGTTTTTTATTCTTTCGGGAATATACCTATGAGGGAATTGATAGGTCACATGTTTAACTTTTTTGGGAACCATCGGTTTTCCACAGTGGCTGCACCATTTTGGATTGCCATCAGCAGTGTGTGAGGGTTCCTATCTCTCTACATTCTCTCCAACCATTGTGATTTTCTTCATATTTTTTTTTCATCATGGTAGCCATCCCAGTGGGTTTGAGGTTGTGTATCATTGTGACTTTGATTTGCGTTTTCTTTACAACCGGTGATGTTGAGCCTCTTTTTATGTGCTTACGTGTCACCTGTATATCTTCTTTGGGGAAATGTCTTTTTCAGTTCTTTGCCCATTTTTAAAATTGGGTTGTTTGCTTCTTGTAGTTGAGTTGTCTTTTTTATATTCTAGATATTTGGCCCATATCAGATATGTAATTTGCAAGTATTTTCTCCCATCCTTAGCTTGCCTTTTTATTTTCTTGATAATATCCGTTGATGCTCAAATGTTTTTAATTTTTGTAAAGCCCAATTTATCTACTTTTTTTCTTTTGTCCCTCGTGCTTTTGGTGTTAAAGTTAAGACTCCGTTGCCGAATCCAAAGTCATGAATATTTACCTCTCTGCTTTCTTCTAATGGTTTTACTTCTAGTTCTTATATTTAGGTACTTATACATTTCTTACATTGAGGTTATTAAGCCACCCTCACCCTTTTAGCTTATTTCTAGCACCCAGAAGGTCTCCAGCGTCAGGGCTATCTCCATGAGTATGTAACCTTGGCAGTTGTACGGAGTCCCACACTTTGGAGGGTCACACGCTTGCTTAAATGTTCTGCTGTCACTGTCTTGAAATTCTTCATTTTTTTTCAGCAAAAGAAATTTGGAATGCTTTACTTTTTTTATGAATATAATTTATTGTCAAATTGGCTTACATACAACACCCAGTGCTCATCCCAACCAGTGCCCTCCTCAATGCCCATCACCCATTTTCCCTCTCCCCACCCCCCCATCCACCCTTAGTTTGTTCTCTGTATTTAATAGTCTCTGTGGTTTGCCTCCCTCCCTCTCTGTATCTTTTTGTTCTCCCCTTCCCTTCCCCCTTGGTCCATCAGAGAAGGGCAGGTATCATATGTTTTCACTCATATGTGGATCTTGAGAACGTAAAATGAATTGAAATCCTTAAATTTTGAGCACCAGACTTTACATTTTCATGTTGCACCAGGCCCAGGTAATCCTCATCCTTTTCTTTCCATGGGTACGTCCTTCAAGCTTCAACTCAAGTCCTACCTCCTTCAGGAAGCCCTCTATGACCGTTTCCCACTCTACGGATAGTCTCTTCTCCTCAATTTCCCTAAGAGTTGTGGCCCATCCACACCACTCGGTTCTTAGTCACATTGATCACCCTCTGCCCTTGCTGGTCTCTTATCTTTCTGTGCATGGAAGTTTTGTCTCTCCCATCTGGTTACAGACTCACTGGAGCATGGGGAGATGCCATTTCAGCAGGCAGTACGATGTGGGACAGAAGATCGTGCGTGTGTCGCATCTCTTCTTCCTAATGGCAAGTTCCTGTATTCATCTCGGTGTCCTACAGCACACCAAGCCCAGGCTCTGTCAGGTGGCAGTTCGATAAATGATGGCTGACCTCTTTTTGCTCTTTTACCCCATCTGTCTTTGACTGGGTGGCTCTGCTCTACCCAACGTTTCTAGAATGTTAAGAAGAGAAAGGATCTCAGAACTCATCTGGTCAGATCCATCCATATCTTTGGATGAAGATGTCTCAGGAAGGTCTAGTGTCTTACTCAAGGAGCTCATGGGGCACAGCAGGGGGTGCAGGACACTTTCCTGGGCAGTCGCCTCTACCCCTTCCTGCCTTCCTCTTTGGACAGATGTAGACCCTTCCTGTGAGTGCAGGTGGGAAGTAGCCCTTTCCCTGTCTGGAGCAGTTGACTGGGTTCTCACTGAGACCGGCAGTCCATCAACCCAATTGGCTTGCGGCTTCCTCCGTGGAATGGCTCCCTGGAGCCCCCACTGAGAAGCTCCAGGAACCAGCTGCCTGTCAGCCACTTTATAAAACTGGTTTCCAGATGTCTCCACCTCAAATTGAGGAAGCCGGAGGAGACCCGGCTGGGAGTTTGTCTGTTAAATGAAGTCTTCGGGGTCTGTCATAAATAATGTCGCGTACTAATGGAGCAGGTGGTCTCCCGAGACCTGGTGATGCAGAGGCTGTCCTCAGTGTGAGGCCACATAAGGATGAGAGAGGCTAAGACGTAGACAGACCGACCATCTGGGGACAGGGACAAGAGAGAAGAGATAGATGGACACACAACTGGAGACTGAGTGGAGGGGGGGGGGCCCAGGCCACTGTGTCAGAGACAGGACAGAGAAAGAAAAGGAAGCAGAGAAAGAGAGACAGAGACACAGGGCCCAAACTGGCCATTGTATTCACTTGCCAGGGTCTGTCTGTCTCCTTCAGAACAGCTACTAAAGACCACAGGCAGCTCTTGGGGACTCTGTCTGTGCAAGCCCTGTGCCAGTGCTCTGTAGGAACGGGCTCTTTCGCTTTTTGGCCACAGCCTCACGAGGAAGCTCCTGCCACGATGGCCGTTTCACAGACAAGGAAAGTGAGGCTCAGAGGACTCAGGGAACCTGCTCAAAGTCACCCAGTGGCACCCCGGGCCCTTCACCATCCCATTCTCCTAGGCAGTCACGTTTAGGGGAACGATCTTTCCAGACCCGGCTCCTTCCACTGACAAGCACAGAAACTGTAGCTGGTTGGCTCTACCCAAATCTAATATCATCCTCATAGGCAATTCTTCTCTCTTTTTTAAGTTTCTTTATTTATTTTGAGACAGAGAGAAAGTGTGAGTGGTGGAGGGGCAGAAAGAGAGGGGAGAGCCAGAATCCCAAGCAGGCTCCGCACCAGCAGTGCAAAGCCCCTTGCGGGGCTCAGACTCATGAACCACGAGACCACGACCTGAGCTGAAGTCAGACACTTAACTGACTGAGCCACCCAGGCGTCACGTCCTTATGGAGAATTCTGAATCTGTTTGCACGTGGGCAGAGGGAGAAACACAAACACCTCCTTCCTCTAAGCACTTACTTTGAAACATGTTGCACATCTACAGTTGCACAGACTTCGTTTCCTCCAACCCATGACGGAATCCACAAGCTTAAGTGCCACTTTTCTGCCTTATTCACTGTGAGGGAGCATTTATACGCATGGGAACCTCAGGGTATTGGTTTCCCGGGGCTGCCGTCACAAATTGTCACACATACAAAAAAACCAAACCAAAACAATTACAAAATTGGTGGCTTAAAAAAACATGGGAGCACTTGGGTGGCCTCGTGGGTTAAGCGTCTGCCTCTTGATTTGAGCTTAGGTCACGATCTCATGGTTCATGAGATCGAGCCCCGAATGTCAGCATGGAGCCTGCTTGGGATTCTCTCTCTCTTTCTCTCTCTCTCTGCCCCTCTCCCTCTCGCTCTCACTCTCTCTCAAAATAAATAAACAAACATTAAAACATAAAGAAAAACGTGAATTTATTCTTTCATGGTTCTGGAGGCCGGAAGTCTGTAAACAAAGTACAGGCAGGACCTTGCTCCCTTGGAAGGCTCTAGAGAAGAACCCTTCCTTGCTCTTTCCTAGCTTTGGAAGCTTCCACCAGTCTTTGGTGGCTTGTAGCTACATCTCCAGTCTCCGCCTCCTTCATTCTTCCTTCTTCCTTGTCTCTGATTCTATATCCAAATCCCTCTCTCCGTACTCTTCTACAGACACCAGTCATTGGACCAAGGGCTCACTCTAATCCAAAATGACTTATCCTTAACTTGATTAAAACTGTAAAAACCCTCTTTCCAAATAAGGTCACATTCACGGGCATGAGGGGTGAAAACTTGAACATACCTTTTTGGGGGACACGATTCAACTCCACCACAATGAAGGTACATACAACATATTGGCAATAAAAGGGACAAGTGTGTAACACACTAGTGCTCAGGCATTTCCCTCAACAGATGGGATTTTAGCAGGGTTTATACCTCTTGCCTCATTCCTGGTTCCTTTTCCCCAGACCCCATGTGTTGCTACCTGCCCTCCTTTGCCTCTCGCACATCGTCCATTTGCTTTGACGATAATGCCACTGTGCTTTGGAGTTGGGTGCTTCTAAAACTGTTTGAAATTTACAAAAGGACACCATATTTGAGGCAAATATCCTGTTTTACTCAGAGAGGCAGAGTTGACTCTTATCCCTTAGCTTGGGTTTGTTTCCTAGATCAAAGCTACCTGACTACCCAACGTGTAAGGAATGTAGTGAAATGGCCTTAAAATAAAATATGAGATCAGGGGATATGGAATTATCAGCAGGGGATAATTATGAGCAGTGTGTAAGGGGACGCTCTGGGTGTCTGATTCACCACGGACATTGGGCTCAGGATGCCCTTCTCTCCGTGGACTTTTCTTAAATCTGAGATGATCCTCCAATGTTATTTAGGACTCTTGGTGGCAAGGGATAGAAATATATCACCGATTACTTTTTACCCCAGATGGCATCTGCTGGCTCACGTTATTGGGTATTCTAAGGAGTGGTCTAGCCTCAGGTATAGCTAAACCTGGGAGTTCATTGATGACATCAAAATGTTGTATCTCTCTCTCCCTCTGGCACCAAGATGCCCCCATGGGTTCCAGAGAAAGAGAGAACCTAAGCACATTTCAGGAAGTGATTCTGTTAGGCCAGCTGGAGTTCTACATATATCACTGGCACGACCTCGTGGCCCAAAGGAAGAGAGTCTCTGATTGGCTAGGCTGGAGTCTCTAACCACAATGGAATAGTAGGGATGCTCTAGCTACGGTAACAACAAACCCTGCCAATCTCAGTGGCTTGATACAATGAAGTTGATTTTTTAATCACTTAAGTTGAACCAAAAGACAATTCTCAAGCACACAACTTGAGGGAAGTTCTGCCATCTTCAACATGTGGCTTCCAAGGTCACCAAGAACATCCACATTCAACCAACACACAGGGGAAGAGAAAATGGACCCACAAGCAGGACTTTCTTTTGTGGGCCAGGCCCACATTCATTGGCCAGAACTTGGCCATATGCATAGACCATAACATTGTCTGAGGAATACAAACTAGCTGTGAGCTCAGCAGGGGAGGAAATAGGTTTGTTCAATGGGTAGCCATTTCTGCCCCCAGCTGTTCTGCTCGTATTATGCCGGCAGCATCGTCAGGGAATGAGGGAGGAGTGGCTTCCCAAACGAAGGGCTTCAGAACAGATTCGTAAAAAATATCCTCCGATCTAACGAGATGATTCATACACGTCTGACTTTGTTGCTCTTGGCGATACTGGTATCTGATACAGACACTATTGTCTATTGTTGTATGATAAACTCTCCCAAAACTTAATCGTTTACGACAAGAATTTTGTTACACCTTTCTTTTATCTCATGGTTTCATGGGTCAGGAATTTGGGCAGGGCTCAGCTGGGTGATTCTTTTGCTTCACAGAGTGGCAGCTAGGGTCGCTCAGTGGTATTCAGCTGGAGGGTCCAGGATAGCCTTACTCCCACGTCTGGTGCCTTGCAGAGATGGGCAGAAGTCTGGGCTCAGCCGGAGCCCCCTTCCTCTCCATGTAGTCTCAGGCCCCACCGCATGGTCTCTGCAGAAGGGTAATCAGACGTCTTCTGTGGTGGCTCAAAGCCAAAGAGTGTTCCAAGAAACCCGAGAACAAGCCTGTATGAGGCTTCTCGAGGTCTAGCTTCCAAAGCCCTAAAGTGTCACTCTGCCACGTTCTGTTGTCCAGCAGGTCATGAGGCCAGTCCAGCCTTAAGCAGAGGGAAATGATACCTTCCTTCTCAGTTACGGCCAACTTTCATGGGCCGCGGATCTTTTCCAGCCATGTGACTTTTCCACATGGGGTCTTTGAATTCGGGAGCCTTTCCTTCTCCGTGAGAGGCTGTAGGATCAGAGCCCTTACTGCCCTGCCTCCGGCCAGCGTCTTGGCATTTTTGCAGTTCCCGCCTGGAGCTGGGCCTCTAGAGGCAGGAATCTAGACTCTGAAGAGTGAAGCAGGTGTTCTGGGTTTCCATGGGCAGGACAAGAGGATCCTACATGGAGGGGTAATCGGAAGGGCGGGCCCCACTCCTGGAAGTGGTATCCAGCTAGAGTCAGCAGCAAATATGATCGCTGATATCTACACCAGCCCTCATTCTAACAGGTTTACACGTACATGTATTGCTGAATATTTTTGGCAACCCTCCGGCATAAGTGCTGGAATTACGCCCATTTTGCAAAATGGGAAACTGAGGCACAAAGAGTTTAAGTAACTTACCTGGGCTCATGCGGCTGGAAAGTGAGAAACCAGTGCTCAGAGCCAGGGAGCCAAGCACCAGAGGCTCTGAGATCCTAGCAACACAGACTAATAGTTGCCTTTGGAACACAAGGAGCCTGCGGCTCCCAGTCACCTATGGGGCTCACCGTTCTATCACCAGCACTATCAGGCTGACTTCCTCTCTGGAGGAAACCAAACGTATCCTTTCTGGGTCTGCAGAAGTCTGTGCTAATGAAGGATTCTTACCTTCAGTTACCTCTTTGAGTTCCGGTGACACCCATTCATTTTCCATGGTGCCTTGGGCTCATATGCAAATGAAGCCAAATAAGTCTGGGTTACATTAGAACTGTGTTATTACACCAACTATGGGCTGTTGACGTGAAGTCAAATGAATAGTTTTTTAGACGATCCAGTGGGTGTGTGGGGCAGTGCTAAGCACCTTAATGTGGAAATCCAAGGGCTGAGTTTTCTGAGTCAGCAGGGCCTAGAAACCATGCAAAACCAGACTTTCCCAAGGGAAGAAAAAAAACAACAACAAAAAAACTGCTATGGATTCCCGTCAAGGCCTCTCATCTCTCCTAATCCCACATCCTGACCCCTCGCTCCTCGCTGCGTGCACTTTGCTTCTGCCCTTTGAATTCAATTTTCTTCTGAGCAGAAACAGAAAGTCCCCGGGGAAGAAAGAGCTGGAATCTTCTGGGCATTTTCTAGGATTAGATGGTTGAGGCTGTTTGGCAAAGGTGAGCACGATGGTCCTGGCGTCACGTAGGATCTGTTTGTGGCCCTCCGGCCGTCTCCTTCCTCCTACAGGGATGGCAGATGGCCTGTATTTTTAATAATTAAAAAAAAAAGTTGGAGGGAAATCGGGCTCAGCAGGAGGAATTTGGCAGCATCCAGGCAGCACAATTGAGCTGTGAATTTGTTTGGAGACTGGAAATGGTGTCTTCCCATTAAGCATGCCTGTAGCCTCAGCCCTTCCAGGAATCTGCGAGGGCCCCACGTAATGATTTTCATCAGCAGGTCCCGGCCGGGGGTGGTAGGTGGCGGGGGGGGGGCACCTCCTTGTCCTCCCAGGACTGTACCTCCCAGGGGCCGCGACCGAAACTTTGTGAAACCTACCTCCACTCCCCACCCCACCCCCTTCTCCTTTCAGCCTCACTGTAGCTCTGGGAGGCAGAGATCCGAAATGATTGCCCATATCAAGCCAGCGAGACCAGCCTGGGCTGTTTAGCCAAAAAAAAAGAGGCAATGTCTGGCTCTAAGGGGAAAGATAAGGGGCTCTAAGAAGACATGGTGGAGGTCCCATACCCTGCTAGATTAGACTGTGGAGGGTGTGGACGTAACTCACTTTATCTGTCCTCCAGGTAACGGAAACGGAGAGGGGCAGAGGAGGGAGGGCTAGAACCCGAAATCCAAAGCCCCGACTTCCAACCTCAGCCTGACACTGACAGCCAAGCGGGTTATCTTCCTTCGCTGGGTCTCAGTTTCGCCGTTTGTAAAAGGGCAGACGTGGACTCTGTAGCCGGAAGGGGCTGGAGGAACGCTAACACCTGTAGATGACCCGACTTCTCTGTGGAGACACGGACAGGTCTCCCGGGGAAAGGCGGCTGTCGACCGTGGGGAGGTGACTGAAGAGGCGGGGACAGCCTGCTCTGGAGAGACTGCTGACCGGTGGGTAAACACGGGCAGCATGCGGTGGCTGAGCACGCTTGGATGTGGAGGCCCTGAGGCCATCTTGTACTCCTGGACGGACCGCAGAAGAGCTGGGGCCCCGGAGGACATTTCCTGGACTCCTCGACCCCCTTCAGGAACCCTCTTCTCTTACTGATGTTGAGTCAGGCCTCTCTGGAGAGTGGGTGGAATCAGCTGTGTTCAGAGCAGAGGGTCCACACGGTACCGGCTCTACCCAGCTGGAGCCCGCCAGGCCTCACCTACTCGGGTCGGGGCAGGAAGCGCTGGGAGGGGCCGTTCATTCCAGGGGCTGAGGAAGCAGAGAAAGCTCCCTGCTCCCACCCCTCCCCTCCGTTCTGGCCTGGTCAACGCTGGGCCCCACTGACCAGCTGCCACCAGGGGCGAATCAGCCCGGCAGATGGTGTGAGGCCGGGAGGGGACCGCGGCAGCCAGCAACACAGACATAGCGGTGACTGTGAACGCGGGGTGTTCTGTTCCCAAGTCTCCCGCTCTCTCCCTCTGCTCCCTCCGACTCTCCATTATTCATCCACCTCCTGGGGTCTTTCTTCTTTCCTTCCTACCCCACTTCTCCTTTCCCCTCCCCATTTCTCTCGTCTTTACCCTCCCTTCTTCTTCTTCTTCTTCTTCTCTTCTTCATCTTCTTCTTCTTCTTCTTTTTATTCTCTCACTCAGCCTTTGCAGTGCAAAGTGAGAGGTAGGACCCTTCCGTGTTAATAAGTGGAGGGCCGGCATCCTGTCTTCCTGGCTACAGAGTCCCGGGGGTGAAGGAGGGGCTCCCCACTCCTGGCGAAAACTGCAGCTGAATACTGGTTGGAAGGCTGAGGGCAATACCGTCAGCTCCGAGCAGTGGGGCCAAGGCTGGTGAGGCCTCAGATAGGTTATCTGTACAGAGAAGGCCAAGGCCAAAGCTCCAGTGTTCCAGGGCTTCATTCCAGATTACAAAGGGCCCCTTGCCCTACTCACTCCATTCCTCCTACCACTTGGAAGTGGATGTGGCCAGGCCTGTGTTCATCCTTTCTTTCTGTCAGGACCCTGGCTGGGGACAGAGGCCGAGCCTGAGGCCTAGGATGTTTGTTGCCTGTCTCCTCATGAGGAGCCCCGGGTCTGTGGGAGACTGGCCAGTACAATGGCCATGCTAAGAGTGATCTCCCCTGGCTTTCCTTAGCCCCCTCCCTCCCAGATCACACACCCCACGATGTAGGCTGCAGTCAGAATAGGTCCAGGCTTTTCTCCCAGGAATTCACTCTGTTCCTGGTCCAGATCAAGAATCCAGAGATGGCCCCGAAGGGAAAGAAAGAAAAAGGATTGTTCAAGGAGCCCAGTACTCAGCTCTTCCTACTTTTCAGGGATGCCCTAGACTCCTAACTTCCACTCTAGATCCTAAAACTACACACTATCCATAGTGTGTTTTAAGAAGGTAGAAATGTTCTGTATCTGTGCGAATACAGTAGCCACTAACCACATGTAGCTGTTGAGCCTTGAAAATGTGGCTAGTATGACCAACGAACTGATTTTTTAAAAAATGTTTTATTTATTTGTGAGCGCGATGGAGAGACAGAGTGTGAGCAGGGGAGGGGCAGAGAGAGGGAGACGCAGAATCCGAAGCGGGCTCCAGGCTCCGAGCTGCCAGGACAGAGCCCCACGCGGCGGGGCTCGAACTCACAAACCGCGAGATCGTGACCTGAGCCGAAGTCGGACGCTTAACCGACGGAGTCACCCAGGCGCCCTAACCAAAGAACTGATTCTTCAATTTTATCTAATTCCAAGTAATTTAAGCTCAAGTAGCCATATGTGGCTGGTGGGGCCACAGTGAGCAATTCTAAACTCTGAGGGGAACCTGGTGAATGGTGGCAACACAGTAAGTGAAGAGAGCATTTGACAAACCACGTTGACAAATATCACTTCAGTTAGTTCTCTTAATAAAAGGCTCAGCATCTGGCACAAGGACAGAGGTCCATAAACGGGTTCTTTTCTTTTAATCCACAAAGCACCAGTTGGATGGAGGTGTCGTTATTACCCACATTCTACAGATGAAGAAGGGCGACCCGGAGATTAAGGTATTTGCCCAAAGTCACACAGCCAGTTGGTGCTGGGACAGGATCTGCAGCTGGTCCACGTGACCCCGGAGCTGTGCTTTAGCACATCCGATCGTACCCAAAGCACGAAGACTTGGATTCTAATTCTGCCTCTGCCACCGGACAGCTCTGTGACCTTGGGTAAGTCATTCTTCCTTCTTTGGCTTCAGTTGGATCATCTGCGGTAAGAGTAGATGGGAGTGTCCATCCCGAGTTCCTCTTCAGCTCTGACAGTCTGTGGTTCTACTTGGTTCAGCCCAGGTTGGCCGTCGGGGTTGTGTCTAAACACACTCTGAGGAAGACATTTCCTAGCGTGGGATGCTGTGACCTTCTGTGAGGACAGCGTGAGGGCAGGAGCTGGGCACTGAGGAAGCCTCAGGGGGTGGGGTGCAGGTGGCTTTTGCTGTGGATTTTGAGGGGAGGGTGGGATACGAGCATCAGGAGGCACAGAGGCAAGATGGCGGGCCACGGCCCATTGGAGGAAGGGGGCACTTTTTCTTCAAGTGACTCTTCTGAGACCCACTTAAGCAGTGTCTCCCTATGAGCCATGGGATAGCAGGAAACCCCGAAATAACAAAGGCTAGAACGCAAGATGCGGTGTTTGTTTTGCTCCTGCCAAGTATACACTGCCTTCTTTCTTCTGAGCTGGCTCTAATATTTCCAGCTCCTTCCCTTCCGCCAGCCAGGGGGTTAGTCTCTCGGGGCTGACAGCACACTAGGCATTTTCTGTGGGACTTTAGACGTGTCCCAGTGCACGGAGCATCCACCCTGCCCTGTCTCCAGGCGCGCCCAAGCTGCTGTCTCAAATTGCCCGGGCGAGCATTCTTGGCCCTGACACCCCTCCTGGGCTCTCCTTCTGGGGCTGTATTATTCCCTTGGAGCTGCCTCCACCCGCTTCTCGCTGGCAGATGCTGCCGCTGTAGAAGTCAAGTTGCGACTTCAGCCAGGTCTGTGTGCTTTATCCACTCAGAATGAGAGACCCTGGAGAGCCTCGTGTGTGCAGAGCCCTGCAGGGTGCCCCCAGAGGAATAAGTAAGGTCTTCCTTCAAGAAGCCTGTGGCCCAGGACGGTGTAGCTAAGGTGTCCCACCTCAAATGTCTATGCGTCCAGCAGGTGACCCAAATGGGCCCGATGCGAGATACTAGGGAAGAGCGGAGATCAGCTGAATTGGAAAGGCTTGCCTGCCCCATCAATTTAGCTCCAACTTGTTACTACCACACAAAGCCATGGGCTGAATGTGCCGCGTGCTCCTTTTTGTAAAGAGAAACTCGAATTTGGATTTTAATTCAAAATCTCCCAACTTTTACGAATGGCCTACTGGCCAGATAAAATCCATCTGTGGGTCAAAAACATTCCCGGTTCTTTCTTACGCATTGGCCAATTCCCGAGGACGTGTTTGTTGAGTGGTTCAGAAAGGAAGAAGTGAGACACGCTGGCTCCTGGAAGTTGCTGTCCCTTATGTGTGCACATGTCAGTTGTTACACTGTTTCCCTGTCTTCAGTGAGGGCCCAGGCCTTGTTTTTACCCTAGTAATTCACTGAATAATGATCCCCTTGGAACTTTAATCACAAAGACCAAGTCAACATAGGAGTGGTGGCCACTTGGGCATTTGCACCCTGGAGCTTTCACTGGGTGGATTCCTGCTGCCCTGTCTCCTTTGTCCCCAGGGGCAAAAAAAGGATACTGGTAAATATTTTCTAGAGAACATGAAGCCTGCGGTTTCTGGGCCAAGGTAAAGTTTAGAATGGGGCTTAGGACTCCCCAGAGCTCCCCGTCTCACCAACACACCAACATCTACTCCGTGTGAAATGTACGTCTTTATACGATGGCTTAGTCCCACTAAGAGATTGTAGGTACATAAGTGCCTTGTGTTGTGTTCTTGGCTGTTGTATTAGTCAATGTTCTCTGGAGAAACAGAACCAACAGGATGTATACATACACGTGTGTGTGTTCATGTGCACATACATACACGCACATGTACACACATGTATATATACAGACACATACATAAATCCATATAGGTGGAGGAAGGAATTGCAAATGAGAGCGGGACATTTTAAGGAATTAGTTCATGCAATTGTTGGCTTCTGCTAGTCTTCAGGGAAGGCTGGCAGGCTGAAGACCCAGGGAAGAGTTAATGTGGCAGTCTTGAGTCTGAAAGCATCCTGGAGGCAGAATTCCTTTTACTTCCAAGGATCTCAGTCTTTTATCCTGTGATCTTCAGCTGATTAATGAGGCCCACCCACAGATGGAAGGTAATTTACTCAAAGTCTACTGACTTAAATGTTAATCACATCACATCTTCACAGCGTCATTTAGACTGATGTTTGACCAAACAACTGGACACCATAGCCTATCCAAGTGGATACAGAAAATTAGCTATCAGAGCAGAATTTCCATCTCAGACTGAATTCTGTCAAAGGGTTCTAAACAACACAATAAGCAACCTGATGCCTGAGAAAGGCCGCTGGATGGCCATGGCCAATGGCCATCAAGACACTTGTCGGGATAATGATCTTTTCAGCATCATTTTGTTTTGTTGACTTTTTTTTTTCATCATCTGAGTTATCGATCAGAAATCCGATTTGATGATTAGCTCAAACTGAGGTAGCCCAAAGGTTTGATTTTCTGTGACAGTTTTGATCAAAGGTTGGCGCCTCCTTGGTATAATACGTTGTAAAGAAGCCCGATGCTGACCTCAGCTCAGTGGGAAAGAATGTCGTGTTTAAGGAGCCACATCTGCGGTGGGAAACAGGCATAGGTAATAGTGGTATATATGCTTCCCATTTGTCCTTCGTGAGCGATACCAAATCTTCACTGGAGAAGAAGGAGAGGATCAGAGAGAACCGATTTTGCGAAGCTCACAATCAAGCAAATGCCAGATGGAGGGTGAGATACTAGGAGTTAGGTCTTCTAACTCATGGTGTCGTTTCCTTACCAAGAAATATCTGATGTACACCTATCAAATGACTGGTTACCCAAATAATTTTCCCATTTTCTCTATGGCTTATTTTTTTGTATTAGAAAAAGTTTTCTCTCTCCTAAAGGAAAACTCCATATCATAAAACGACTGAATATATCCTAACTTTGGACTTCTGAATTTTCCTTGTATTCATTTTAATGGTACTAAGCCTTAATATAATTTTCTAATCTAGAACGGTGATGTCCAATATGGCAGCCACGAGCTCCATGTGGCTACTGGGGCTTGAAATGTAGCTAGTGTTACTGAGGAACTGAATTTTAAAGGTTATTTAAATAAGAAATTTTAAATTTGAATAGTCATGCTTGACTAGTAGCTATTGGATTGGGTAGCACAGATGTAGAGCGTTTTAATCATTGCAGCAAGTTCTGGTGAACAGCACTAACCTAAAAAAGTCCAACTTACTTTTTCTTCGTTCCCCTTTCCTGTTCCTAACAACCTAACTTTTTCAAAGGCTTGATATAAATATGACTCATTTAGTAGCCCTAATTCCCAATTTCCTTTGACCGTCTCCTATTTTATTTTAAGTTATTTCTTTTAAAAAGGCTTCTTTTAGTTTGGGTTTAAACCAGTGCTGGTTTGAGGCAGGATCTGAAGAGCTGTTACAGGCAGCCCTTTCCTTTGGGGCAGGGGCTGGAAATGCAGGGATGCTGATGTTGGTGGGGAGGGGGCCTGTGGGAAGAAGGGCAAAGCCAGTGCATTTTGGCCTGCCAAGCTGAATTTTTGTATCTTTCTGGTTTTAAAATGCCAAATCTTAATTCCTGTTCCATTTCTATACTTCTTAGTTTAAACGTCCTGACTCTTTTTCTAAGTCAGCTCGCGATTTAGTGGTCTCAGTATTTGTCTACTCTTTTCCAATACTCAGCTTTGATGTAAGGAAAGGGCTTCTGAGCTTCCCTTTCTGAAATCTTACGGACCCATCCTTCCTTTTTGTCGTGAACTTGACTACTGCAGTAATAGTGGCACAGTATCATAAGAATACAGGTTTTTAGGGGCACCTGGGTGGCTCAGTCGGTTGGGCATCGGACTTCGGCTCAGGTCATGATCTCGTGTTCCATGAGTTCGAGCCCCGCGTCGGGCTCTGTGCTGACAACTCAGAGCCCGGAGCCTGCTTCGGATTCTGTGCCTCCTTCTCTGCCCCTCCCCCGCTCACACCCTGCCCCCCTCTCTCTCAAAACATAAATAAACCTCAAAAAAAAAATAAAAAAAAAAGAATACAGGTTTTTAACGCTTCTCTACTGCTCACACCTGGATGATACAGACCATGTTACTTAACATCCCAGTGCCTCAGTTTCCTCATTTGTAAAATGAGAGTGATGCTAATGGTAGCACTTGCCTTCTAGAGCATTGGGAGGATTAATGCACGGGGAGTGGTTAGAAGTCTGCCCTGCCTCAGCAGGTCTTATGTGGACAGTAGATGGAATTGCTACGGCAGGTTCTTGTTTCTCTCGCCTAATAGACTGTAAGCTCCTGGAGGGCAGGGGCTCCGCATAATGCCTGGTGGGTGGTAGGATTGCTATAAATATTTGCTGAACAAACAAGGGAGTGAGTTGCTGCGGTCTGATAATCACTTCCCACTTCTTTCAAATGTCCCGGCAAGAACTCCCGGGTCAGCTTTAAACTCCTCTCCTGCGACTACCACTCCCTGCCTCCTGTATCTTTTACCTCTTTTGTCTCCGTTTATTCTCCTTTCCTAAGTTCCTCTGCTAATTGCGTCCTTTAGGGGTCATTAAATCCAGTCCCCTATTTTCAGCAAGTTCTGACACCCATTTAACCTCTTCTCTAACTTGGAAGCTGGGCCTGGGGAAGACATCCAACACAAAGACTTTAAAAATTCCCCAAACACCAAAATCCTCTCTCCCTTCAGGAAAGTCCCGGGGCTGCAGACATGAGGCCATTGCTCTGTCTTCCATGACACATCCCTGGGCACCTCGGCAAGGAAGTGGGTGGGTAAGAGGTGACAGTGTCACTGGCCCTTCCTGGAGGGAGTTTGGTGGGGGATCCTCCTTCTTGCCATCTTGGCTGTGATTATGTGAAACTAAAACCAGCCTCATCCTCTGGGTTTTATCATGTGGCCCATCTCCCCTTCCTACCATCTCCTTTCCTGGAAAAGAGGTGGTTTTGTCCTGTCTTTGGCCCTTTCTGAAATATAAAACTCCATTGCATCATGGTGCACCAACCAACAGCTTGTCCAGGCCAGGAACTGAGGGAACATGGCAGCTTCTTAAATTCTCCAGAGATTCCTATTCCAGAAACACACTCATAACTGTCTTGTGTCAACGTGGCCTTTAAGATACATTGCGAAGGAGGAATCCCATTAACTCATAGCCTTCCGGGCTCAACGTTCAAACCGTCCCCTGGCTTGCCTGGTAGCTCCACAGGGCACGGTTCTCATGAACTATAACTTCCCGTTAGACCCCACCCATAAGTCTGCGCCCCCCACCTCCATCCCAGCTGTCTACTGCCCCGTGTCCCTTTTGGAAGTCACAGTCTCTAAAGTGAGCAGTGAGAGGGAAGTGATGCCTGATATCTGATAAGACGGCAAGTCAAGTATGAGCTTCGCTTGGCTCTAGATGCTGCCTTCTTGGCCAGAATGAGGTCGTCTGGCTCAGATGCCCACGCTAAGGGGCCCTTCCACTTCTAAGGATTAAAGCCAGAAATACAAATTTTAGAGAGATTTTTGTCTGTGGCAAACACCAGTTCTTTGGTTTTTTCCTGCTTTCCTATCTTCCTGCCTTCCTTCTTTTCTCCCCCTCCTTCCACAATTATTTACTGCTTTGGTCTCACGTGCCAGACAAGGGCCAAAGAAACAAAATCAAATATTGAAAGGGTCTCAGTTCCTGTTTTCTAGAAGTTGCACTAGAGTCGGGGAAATATGCTCATAACCAGATAACTAGAAATAAAGATGAAAAGGGAAGCCATTCAAATAAGCACAGGGTGCTGTGGGGGGGGACCTAAGCCAGGGTGTGCAGATGGCCTTTTGACTTAAAGGAAAAGTGGTTCCCAAGCCCTGATGTGCAGTTCCACGCCGTCCTCCGCAAAACTTTTTCATAGGCCAGAAGAGAAATGATAAAAACGTGGACCGTGTAATATGAGTTTATGAATTCATGTTTCTTGGAAAATAACATCTTCATTCCAAGATGCCACATGCTTTGGGGGTCATAAATAATGACGGTGATATTAGGTGGTAAATACAGTCATGTTAGTAGTTGTTAGTTTTGTGTCTCTATATTTACTTGATAAAATTAAACAAAGCAATCACCCATCTGTCCTCCAAAATTTTTGGAAGTGTTCCTGATCCATGAAACCTTAAAGGTCAGGAGTTTCTAGTTGAGGGTTCCAGAACTGGGTTACTGGTGTAAATGTCCTGGCTTAGTGCACACACTGTTGTATGTGTAGGGAAAGCACAATGTCTCTCCTCATGTCCAAAGACGGTGTCACAGGACCAACACATAGACTGTGTTTGTATTACTTCCCCAGTAGAAGTGATGGAATTTTCACTGAGCCTTCCATACCTTTACGCCTACTCTTCCTGTTGGTCAAAGAATGTATCTGTGAGATGGCTTATTGGGGTTGGGGAGTCACTTGTGGTCACAGAACGGAAAGGGAACGTGGTTCCAATTAGAGTTCAAATTCTTGAGCTTGGCTTGTTAGCTACCTTTGCTAACAAGATGACATAAGCAGTTATGTACAAGCTGGTTGTTCTAGGAAAATGGCGGAAGTGACAATATGTTGGGAGGGATCAGTAGACAGAGGACCAAGTCATAGACTAGAGTCTTCTCTGCAGCCCATTGTGATCTGCTCCTGAGACCCACCGTTTCCTAGCTGTGTAGGCTTGACTGTATTGCTTCTCTTTTCTGCCCTCAGTTTCCTCATCTACCAAAAAGGGGGCCAGACAACTTTAGACCAGTGGTTCTTATACTTTAGCATGTGTTAGAGACACATGGAGGGTTGGTTAAAACCCAGACGACTGGGTTCCACTCTCTGAGTTTCTGATGTAGTAAATCTGGGTAAGGTCCAAGATTCTGCATTTCCAAACCTTCCCACACGCTGCTGCTCCTGCTGGTGTAGGCACTACACTTTGAGAACCACCGGATTAGGTACGATTTCAAACCTTTCATTTCTAAAGTGCTATTAATCATTCTTTCCTTCACAGAGTTTATAATCAGACACCTGGGTGGCTCAGTCAGTTACGTGTCCGACTCCTGATGGCAGCTCAGGTCATGATCTCACGGTCTGTGAGTTCGAGCCCCAAGTAGGGCTCTGCGCTGATGACATGGAACCTGCTTGGGTTCTCTCTCTCTCCCTTTCTTTCTTCCCTTCCCCCACTTGTACACACACACTCTCTCAAAATAAATAAATAAATAAACAAATAAATAGTTTATAATTTGATTAACATTTTTCCTGTGAGGAGATTGATGACTTCTTTTCTCAATTTCTTTTAGAAGTTTTTTTTTTTTTTTAACATTTATTTATGTTTTGAGAGACAAAAAGAGACAGAGCACTGGTGGGGGGCGGGGCGGGGGAGAGAGAGAGAGAGTCACAGATCCCGAAACAGGCACCAGGCTCCCAGCTATCAGCACAGAGCCCAACACGGGGCTCACACCCACAAACCTCGAGATCGTGACCTGAGCCGAAGTCGGACTCTTGACCGACTGAGCCACTCAGGTGCCCCAAGTCTAATTGAAATATTCAACTATTTATTTGGCACCTTCTGTGTCCACACGACCGCGAGTCAGAGAAAGGATGGCTACCACACTCTTCCCATCAATGCTTCCCTAATCTCCGCATTGTGCAAGAGCCTTGATTCCTGTAAGGTGCTTGGTGCAACATTATCTACTATTTGCGAGCCTAGGGACAGAGAAAGTCTGGAAAATCGAGATCAGGAGGTAGTGGTAGGTCTACCACCAGTAGAGAATGATGACGCAGGGAGAGGCCTGTTTATATATATACCCCAGAATGGAGGGCGCGTGTCAAAGAGGACTGCCTGCAGACGAGTGTGCCCCAGGGGGGTCACCATCGCCTCCTCCATGTCCCCAGCTCCAAGCTTTTGTTGCGTAATCTCGTCTCACAGAGTCATGGTGGGCGCCAGGCCAGAGGGCAAAGGCAAATGTGGCTCTGGCCCCCTGCAGTAGAGCCCCTGATGTGGACAGTGTTGAGATCAGTAGGCACGTAAAGGCAAAGCTTAATTGGCACAATGTAGACTTGGGAGGTGTTTATGTTCCCCAAAGGCTTTTTGGATTTGGGGACTTGAGAGATGTTTTTAACTCAACCAACAACAGATTTGTATTTAGAATATATAAAGAACTATAAGAAAATGATCAACAATCCACGTTTTAAGTTGGGCAAATAACACAAATGAGCAGGGGTGCCTGCCCGGCTCGTTCCGTGGAGGATGCCGCTCTTGATTTGGCGGTCACGAGTTCGAGGCCCACAATGGGGACAGAGTTTACTTAAAAAAAAAAAAAATCAAAACTCTTCCTTAAAAAAGAATAAAACGAATGAGCATTTTGCGAAAGAGGTAATATAATTGAAATAAGGTGCAACCTCATCAGCCATCAGAGAAATGCAAATTAATACCAAAAGAATGTGTTTTACATCCTCTGGATGGGCAGAGATGGAACCGACAATACCAAATGTTGGTGAGAACACAGAGCTCGGGAAATTCTCATGCAGCCGGTGGACTTGAAGTTGGTCAGATCCACCAGGGACCTTGGCTTTACATTAGCTACTGAAGGGGAACCTGAATAGCATTTGTTTCCCCTTTCGTCTGCCTCCACCTCCGTACTTAACGGGATCCCTGGTACCGATGCGGGAAGAGGCGTCAGCAAAATCAGCCACAGCGTCACGGTTCACAACGATCCAAGCCTCGAAACAACCAGAAACCCACCCAAGAGAGAAGGGCTGCAAAAATTACAGGGTTTTCTTATAATGTAATTCCCTACATGAATGAAGAGATAAACGTTCATATGCATTTCAGTGTGGATGAACCCCGAAAGCGTACCACTGGGCCAGCAAACAAGTCATAGCCTAAATGCAGTATGACACCCGTTGTGCGAAGTTCAAAAGCAGGCGAAGCTAAACAACGTACTGTTTAGAGATATATTCGTGTGTGGTAAAATTACAAAGGGAAGGAAAGAACATGATGAGGACAAAATCCGGCACAGAGGTTGCTTTGAGATTGAGAGGGGTAGATAGAGTAGGGCAGGAACACATCCGGGGTTCAAAGTGGTGGGGGGGGGGTCTGTTTCGTAAGGTGAACGGGACATACAGGTGTTTTTCGTATGATTATTTTAACTCTATGTGCACATTATTTGTGCTCTTTCCACGTACATTATCCTTTACAACATAAGAAAAACTGGTTGGAATCGTGTTTTACAGCAGGGCTTTTTTTTTTTTTTTTTTTTTTTTTTTTCAACGTTTATTTATTTTTGGGACAGAGAGAGACAGAGCATGAACGGGGGAGGGGCAGAGAGAGAGGGAGACACAGTATCGGAAACAGGCTCCAGGCTCCGAGCCATCAGCCCAGAGCCTGACGCGGGGCTCGAACTCACGGACCGCGAGATCGTGACCTGGCTGAAGTCGGACGCTTAACCGACTGCGCCACCCAGGCGCCCCCAGCAGGGCTTTTTGATGGCTGGAATTCACCGGGTTCACGGGTGGTTGCGCCGTGAGCGGGAGTTTCCATCGGGGGACCCCCGAATCCCGGTATCTGTAACACCTCTTCTCTGGATCCATTCGGTCTTTCAAAGGATTCTCCGGCCTCTTGCGTGAGAAGTGCATGGCAGGCTTGCAGCGGCTTGCAGCAGTCCCAGGGTCCGGGGGTAAAGGGACTGGAGGGGTGGGCGCCTGCAGGTATATGCAGAATTCAACTCAGACTCTGCACCTCTGCCTCGCCCCCTTTGGAGAGGAAGTTGCCTTGCTGTGTGGGGCGGAGGAGGGGAGCTGAGGTTTGCTTGCTTCTCACAGGCTTCTGAGCAGTTTGTTGTCTTCAGTTCCAGGCTTTGCCCTTACCTTCCACAGGACCTGGTCCCCAAATTTCAGAGCCTCTCTAATTTCTTGGGAACCACATGGATTTGTCTCTCATTGCACCCCGCCCGCCACAGCCCAGCCTATGCCCTTACTGCTGAGTTAGATTTTCCCCCCGCTGTTTGTTTTCCCTCTACCAGCGTGCTCTTGATGCCTTTGACCCGTGTGTTGCTTCTTCCATTCCTTTGCTCCTTGATTCTCGTTTCAGTGAGGTTTTGAGGATAAGCGCATGTATTTAGTCTGCTGCATTTAACCAGAATTACTGCTATCAACAACCTCTCCACATTGGCTGATCTTCCCCATTTTACAGTGAAAGAAACTGAGAACAAAGAGGGGGCCTGCATGTCACTTGCTGAGCAAAGACTCCATCTGGGGTGTGAATGACTCCAGGGTGGATACTTTTCCTCCTACACTGCCTCTCTCTCCCAGCAGGAAGGCTCCAGGGTCTCATAACCCTTCTGGCTTGAGCGGCATCCCCTCGTCTAACCCACAGCCCTCCTGCTGCAGGCTCCCAGGACCACTGTCCGCTGGGTGTAATGAACAACCCGCCACAGGACCCCGAGCGCCTCGGTGGCTCCCCGCGCAGGGCTGTGCTCTCAGCCAGGTGTGTGAATAGCAGCAAAGCCTCCCTTGGGTGCAAGCGGAGTGACCTTGCTTCTCAATGTTAATGGCTTCACACAGGCAGGGAGAGTTTCCTTTGGAAGCAGCAGATATTCATCGGGGCCATAGGCCCGCTTCATACTGAGAAGCACTTGGAATGAAACTTTATCCCGCGGTGGGGGAGAGAAAGAGGCCAGCAAGCAATGGGAAAGAGTTGCTTCAATTTTCTTTTTCTTTGACGACCACAAGTTTCCTACGCTCCCTTGGAACCTCATTTCTGTTTTGACTAAGTGGAAAGTCTCCAAGGAACACGGGCCGATGGGGGAGCTTTGTCTCAAAAGCACCCTCTGTGGCCTTCCATCAATTTCCCCTCTCCCCTCCTCCGCTTGTCCCACTTGTACCTCTTTCTTCTGCACTATCTGACCCCTGTCTTCACCCCTTCCATCAGCTGTCCCCGGCAGAAGCCCCAGCACCTGGCAGGCTGGGGCACCACCAGAGGCCAGGCCCCAGGGGATCGGTGGGGAAGCTCAGGGCGGGGGGGGGGGGGGGGGGCGGGAGGAGGCAGGCCTAGCCTTGGGCTGGCAGGCAAGGGGCAAGCTGGAAGGGCCTGAGCCCTCAAGTCCCAGGATGGGCACTTTCCCGTAGCACTTCCCAGCCTCCTGTCCCCTCCCTGTGTTCCATCAGCATTCCGGCAGATTTAGGACAAACTCTGGCCTTTTTAGAGTCTGCAGGTCTGCTAAACCTTTGACCAGGAGAGACAGGAGGGAAAGTTGTCACGGGAAACTACAACTAAGAGCAGAACTTAACTTTTCCTCTAAAATGAAAACCACTTGCCCCGAATGCGGTTCTCAGCAACCCTCCCGACCACAGGCCTTTGGTCACAGCCTCCTGCCCATCCTCCATGGTCAGAGGTGTTCTTTCGCCCTTCCCTGTTGTCATGCTTTCCAGCCACCTTCGCCAGCCCCAGGGACACCACCAACACCCCCATCTGCAACATTCTCCTCTTTGGTTTTAGAATCCCTCTCTCAGAGTATGCTAGGAGACACGGCAGCGGACGTGCAGAAATGGACTCGACATTCCCTCAGGGCAAGGACCTTGTTTATTTTTAACTTTTAGCAAAGAGCCTAGGGTTAAGAGAATAAAGTGTGTTGGCAAAATATGAACTGTTACTATTATTATTATATTTATTGAGAGGCTACATGCAGCAGGAGATTTTCGGAGTACTTTACGTGCATCTTCTCATTTGCCCCAGCAGTCTAATGAAGAGGTTTATTATTTTCTCTTAGAATCAGAAGCCCGGAGAAGTACACACACACACACACACACACACACACACACACACATTAAGTGATTCCATGTGCAAAAAAATTCCCTGTTTGCTAAAAGTTTAGCAAATATTTATGCAGCCCCTGTGTATCAGGCACTATACCAGTTACTGGGGATCCAACACGCAATCCAATTTGGTCCCTGCCCTCCAGGGGCTTATGGCGGGGAGCGGCAGGTACACCCAAGCACAGCTACCTCCAGTACAAAGCAGTCTGGGCGGAACAGGTGCAGGGGAACACGGAAAAGGCCAATGGACCTCTTTGTCCTGGGAGTCTGGAAAGGACATATGAGACTTTTTGTGTGCTCAAGGGGACAAAGGTTATTCCAGGTAGACAGAAGGACATGAGCGAAGCTGGGAGGTAGGAACAGACAGGATGGCATTTGTATCTTTGACCCTCGTGGGCTCACCATCTCCTCACTGGTAATGGCGGTGTATTCACCTGTCGCTAATAGTTACTTCAGATGATCACTGCATTGTAGGGCCTCCATACCACGTCTTTGCAGAACAAATGGAAGCGTGAATAAATAAATGGTACCAGAATACTTAGAAGGAGTATACAAAGCTGTAAGAATGGGGTTTCCTTGGTGACCAGATTATCTCCATGAGCTTGTATATATAAACTGCCTAGAAGAAAAATATTAAAAGTTGGTGGTTAAAAAGGAGCTTGGGGGCGCCTGGGTGGCTCAGTCAGTTAAGCGTCCGACTTCGGCTCAGGTCATGATGTCATGGTCCGCGAGTTCAAGCCCCACTTCGGGATCTGTGCTGACAGCTCAGAGCCTGAGGCCTGTTTCCGATCCTGTGTCTCCCTCTCTCTCTGACCCTCCCCCCATTCATGCTCTGTCTCTCTCTGTCTCAAAAATAAATAAATGTTAAAAAAAAAAAAAAAGGAGCTTGGATTGAAAGAAATAGCCGGAGGGGATGTGTTGCTGTAGGTAGGTTTGGGGCACCTTGGCAGGGACCCTTTCAAGGCTCCATGTCTTTGGGTCAGACCGTTAAATCAAAGACAGCAAGACTCTACAGAAGGGTACTGAGCAGAAGAGAGAACCCTGAGTAACAGAAGGGACAGTAAGAGTGTGCCAGCTACAGGGAAGACAAGTTGCTGGTAAAGAGGAGGATGTCACCTGCTGTGACAGCTGGAGACCAAGGTTGCTCCAGGAGTGTCCCCCTCTCAGGGATGTTGGCCTGGAGTTCTATTGTTTTTCAGGGTGAAGTGGGTAGAAGGACTTTGAAAGAAGGGAAGTGAGAAGAATCTATGGACCCCAAATGGCCAGGGAGTTGACAATCATTAGCTTTGGACTAAAGACAACAGCTGAAGAAAGTGAGGAAATGATAACAGCTTTCTTGACTGGCCAGGCATGAACCCTGAAAGGTTTAGAATGTGGGGATTAGGTGGAGAGGATTACGATACAGAGTGATTTCTGAAGAGATTCATCTGTTATGCTGGAACATTCTGTGTGCCTGGGGCTGTGAATTGGGCACAGTCTGCACCCCTGTAAATCTCTTTGTCTTGCAGTAAAGTTATTTGTGGCATTCACCATGACTGTGGGGACTTGAGTGGGAGCCAAGAGCAGTTAGAGATCATGTACCCAGCACTGAGCCCTCAGGAAGGACTCCCCCGAGTTTTCAGGCAGTCAGAGTAGCCTCAAAGGCTGACGACAGGAGCCTTGTGATTCATCTGACAGCTAGTTCCAATGGCCTCTTGAGACACCCCGTGCTTGCCACCAACCCAGCATCATGCTCAACCACGTGACTTCCCTCCTCCTTTCCGTATAGGAGGCGAGTAGGATGAGGTCTTTGGCGGGTATAGCTCTTGCTGGTGACACAGATCCCCATGACATGTGGACTGATGTCTGTATTTGAGCATCAACTTTCCATCTGAGCCTTCACGAGCACCCCCAAATTGGGTAAGACCACAGGGCAGCTGTCTCTGCTGTTCCACCTGAGCTTGGCCCCTGTGGGCTTCAGTCAATTCTAAGAAACTGTATTTCAACCTATACTTCTTGGGGGTGACACGTTCTCCTTGGTGTTTACTAACCACTGTTGGTGAGAGGTTTTAAAACAATCTGAAACGCTAATGCACGTTAGTATAATAATTTTTCCTTTCTGTTTCTTCCAATTATCATTTATTTTATTTTCTTAAAGATAATTTTTTTAAGTTTATTTATTTTGAGAGAGAGATGGAGAGAGTGAGCGGGGTGGGGGTGGGGGGCTCACAGAGAGAGGGAGAGAGAGAGAATCCCAAGCAGGCTCCCTGCTGTCAGCACAGAAACTGACACGGGGCTCCAATCCACGAACTGTGAGATCATGACCTGAGCCAAAATCAAGAGTCGGACGCTCAACTGACTGAGCCACCCAGGGACCCCTGTTTTCTTTTTTCTAATTATTTTTTTTTTTTTAATTTTTTTTTTCAACGTTTATTTATTTTTGGGACAGAGAGAGAGACAGAGCATGAACGGGGGAGGGCCAGAGAGAGAGGAAGACACAGAATGGGAAACAGGCTCCAGGCTCCGAGCCATCAGCCCAGAGCCCGACGCGGGGCCCGAACTCACGGACCGCGAGATCGTGACCTGGCTGAAGTCGGACGCTTAACCGACTGCGCCACCCAGGCGCCCCTCTTTTTTCTAATTCTTATATTTCAATATTTAATATTTTCCTCTGTGAAATTCTGTAACATCACAATTTTCTCTTTTCTCATTTTGCTACTATATTAATTTCCTATTGCTGCTGTAACAAATTATCACAAATCTGATGGCTTAAAATGACACAGATTTGTTCTGTCACTGTTCTGGGGGTCAGAAGTCCTGAAATCAAGGTGTCAGCAGGGCCGTGTTTCTTTTGGAAGCTCGGAGGAAGAATTTGCTTCTCTGCTTTTTCTAGCTTTTAATGGCTTTGCCTCAGGGCGCCCTCCTCCATCTTGAAAGCCAACCGCCCAGTGTCTCCCAATCTTTTTCTCTCTGTCCCTCCACTTCCATTATCACGTCTCTTTATGACTCTGACCATCCTGTCTCTCTCTTAAAAGACCCTGGTGATTACATCAGGCTCACCTGAATAATCCAAGATGATCTCGAGCTGAAATATGTAACGTAAGACATGTCATGTAAGACAACATAGTCCCAAGTCCTGGGCTTAGGATGTAGACATCTTCACAGGGCACTACAACCATTACAATCGTCAACTTAATTGCGTTGCGATTACTGGCAAGTAATTATTGGCAACAAATGATCTTCTGCAAGATTAACCACCCAGTGCTAAGGAGCAAGTGCCAGTGGATTCTAATTCACCTTCCATCGGAGTCCCTGATGCCTGATAAAAAACACAAGCAAAGAAGCGTCAGCGATGCACATGCCGATTTTTCCACCGCTCCAGCCTATTGTTGGACCACAGCAGGTAGCAAGTGTTTATTGAAAAAATACAAGAAACATCAGTCCAAGGTGAATTAAATTTTGACTCTTTTGTAGGGTAAAGAATTTAATAATTCCTCCGCTTGAGAATGAATGGTCCTAGATGGAGTCATTGTTACCGCTAATGACAGAAAAAGAATGCCACCTAAAACTTATTATTAGTAAATGCCGAAGGATGTCGGAGCTCCCCCCCGCCTGTGCTATTGCCCGTGGGTCACATCATCTCGCTTAATCCTCACTGCGATACTAGGTCATGAGCTAGGTGCACTCACGATTCCTATTTTGTAGGTGAAAAGACTGAAGGTCAAAGAAGTTTGCAGTTGTCTCTCTGGGGCTGTTAACCCGTGGGCTATACTGAGTCCTTGTGCTGTTGGCCAGTTTGGGCCTCCGCTTGTTCCTCTCTACACGTTAGCTGCAACGGGTGTATCTGGCTCCAGCCCTTTCCGTCCTGTTGGTGCACAGTCCGGGAGCCTCATATATCACCCACCCACCCCCAGAGTTTCCCTTAGCCTTGGGGTCAGGGGTGAGAGAGGACCATCACCTCGTCAGAATGGGCAGCTCCCCTTGGGCAGCTAGATTTGAGACAGCTGCCAAAGGGATTTTGCTTGATGTATCTTTTGGATTGTTCTTCTGCAAGGAGCGGCTATACCCAGGCTTTTAGAAGCTCCAAGAGGGAGTGAATGAGTGGAATTTGCCAGGGGATAGGAATAGGGGCAGGTAGTAAGCGTTTCTTAACATACACATTCATATTTGTTTATGTATATTTAGGAATATGTTCCATGCATTGTTGTTTATCTGCAACACAAATTTAACCCTGAATGCTCTATTTTATCTGGCAACATGGGGAGTGGGGAGAGGAAGGGAAGTTGGAACGAAATCCCTATTTATAGGTGGGGGGGGGAATTTTTGATGCATTAACAGCAGTATTTCATTCAATCCCCCTTGTCATGTTATGTTTCCAGAGGACTGAAGTCTCCACAAGGAAACCTCTCGCCACAGCGTCTACCTGGCTCCGATAGCTGGGATCAGGCAGCCGCTTCAGGGCATTAATCCACTCCATGAAACCCGAGCCTGCTTTTGCTGGTTATAAAGCTCCCCTCCCCTCCATCCCGCCTCCCTTCCCCAAACACGCAGGACACAAACACACAAAGGCCTTGGCTGGAGGTGGAGAGGTTAAGGGGGAGAAGGGGGGGGAAGGATTAGAGTTTTATCAAAATAGCATCTGCAGAGATCTTTCCAAGATAGACATCACTCCTGAGCATGTCTATGGCCTGGGGCCAGGCCTAGGGCGGATGGGAAAACACCAGCTGGCCAGGGAAGGAGTGGTCCCTTGAGGGCAGAGGCTTCGCCAGGTGCATGGGGGGTGGGGGGGGAGGACTCTCCTCTTCCCTCCCTTCCTAGGACCTCCTGCCCCACCCAACTTTTTTTTCCTGGACTTTTTTTTTTTTTTTTTTTTTTTGCCTTTTTGGCCAAACTGTTACTTCCCCCACCCCCCCTGCATCAGGCAACAAGAGCTGCTTTAGCCAGAATATTAACACTGCGGGGACTCTCACATATCACAAGGGGTTCGCCCATGTCTGAGAGAGGCAGAAGCCCCTTCTGGGGGAGGCGAGCCTGCAGGTCTGAAGCCAGACCCTGCTGCTTTGGGGAGCTATACCCCCCTGGAAGCCATCTTATCCTGTTCTCTGCCTTCACCCCAGGCTTGTTCTAATGGATTCAAACAGAAGAATAAAAAGTGAATATTTTATTCCTCAAGATCACAAGTTCTTCTGGCTTCAAATCCTGACAGCAAAGTGTTTAAAGTTCACCCACATCTTTTGGCTGCTTTGAGAGTTCTCCACCCCTCTTACCCTCCTTCTCTGGTCCTTGTTTTCACTAATTTTTTTTTTTCAATGTCCTTTCTGCTTCTCTACTTATTAGTAAGGGAAGAAAAAAAATCAGAGTAGCACATTTAAGGATAGCCTGTCTTGAGACTTTCTAAGATAGAAGTTTTAAGCACAACATCAAGGGAAGAAATTCACAAGGATGACATTGATAGATGGGATTCTATAACTTGTATGTTTCCCAGTTCCATAAAAACACACACACAGGAAATATTTGTTACATATATCTTTTATAGAAAGAGCGCTTAACAAATCAGTAACAAAGGGAAACATATATAACTAATGAATGTAAACAGCCAAAAAAATATACAGAAAAAAGTTCAGCTTGAATCCTAACAGAAGCAAATCGTTTTTTATAAATTGAAATAGTAATGAAATGCTACTTGTCTGTGTCTAACAGAGTGACAAAAATATTTTTAAAAAAGGTAATACCAAGTGTTGGCAGAATGCAGAGAAACCGGGACTTTCAAGCACTGTAAATTGCAATGTTGAAAGTATGGTATTTTGAAAAGGGAAACAAGGCAACACACATCAAGAAACAAAAATGTCATGAGACAATAATGAGTCCTTATTCTACTTATAGTAATATTTTTAAGCAAATCACTAATGTTTTATGCTGAGATTTATCTGTGAAGATGTTAATCACAACACTGCTTGGTAAGAGAAAACTTGAAACTTGGACATTTCTAACAATTGTTTTAACGAATTATGGCACGTGATTCAAAGGACTATGCAGACATTTAAACTCATGCTGTGGAACAGTAGTTTTTAAGCAATTCTCCGTGAAGTCCTCTGAGCTGGGGCTTTGGGTCTCCCATTTTGATCAGTACTGTTCTGTTTTATAAACCAGGCTTCCACGTGCGATTGAATTTGAACCAAAGATTCATAGTTAAAAATAGTTTAAAAACCACTCTTGGAGAAGAGCATTTAGGGAGTTACCAGATAATGTTCTGCTTGCCCTCCAGATCCACTCTCTTACTTTAGACAAGGTATGTTTGGACGAGCACAGCTTCTATTTGAATTGTAGACTTTTTAAAAATAATTAAGAATTATGTGTGTACTGTAACCGATTCTAGGTATATTTTTGCTACATGGGTTTCTTCATTTGTTGTTCTTCACCAAAACTTGTATTCATGTTACTGTTACCCAAACAAACAATTTTATCTTCAATGGTGGACTTTTTAACCGAATTTGAAGTATCTACAATCATGTCAGATTAAATTCTAAAGTTTCAGTTTGAATGAATTGAATTTAAAAATTGAGTTTCTTTTTTTTAATTCAGAAAACTGATTTCCTATTTGAATTATCTAAAAATACTGATAAAAAATTGGCATTATTTAGCTCCTTACCAGGCTTTCAGCTAATGGACCCAACAGATGAAAAGATGTCACTTCAGTTTTTTGTTCAAATACCAGAAAATCTGAAATTAAAAAGGAGCAAAGATATGTTAGGAGGACATTCGTTTGATCTAAAGGTGAACTCATGAAAAGTCATGGTTCACATATATATATGTAAGTGTACTTTAAAAACATTTTTTTTTAATTTTTTTTCAACGTTTATTTATTTTTGGGACAGAGAGAGACAGAGCATGAACGGGGGAGGGGCAGAGAGAGAGGGAGACACAGAATCGGAAACAGGCTCCAGGCTCTGAGCTGTCAGCACGGAGCCCAATGTGGGGCTCGAACTCACAGACCGCGAGATCATGACCTGAGCCGAAGTCGGCCGCTTAACCGACTGCGCCACCCAGGCGCCCCTAAAAACATTTTTTTAAACGTTTAGTTTTGAGAGAGAGAGAGAGACAGTGTGAGCAGGGGATGGGCAGAGGGAGAGGGAGACACAGAATCCAAAGCAGACTCCAGACTCTGAGCTGTCAGCACAGAGCCTGATGCTAGGCTGGAACTCACAAACTACGAGATTATGACCTGGGCTAAAGTCGGATGCTTAACTGTATGAGCCACCCAGGCGCCCCTGTAAGCGTACTTTCTGTAGCTGTAATGTGTAAAATTATTATTTTGGGTCATGGCCTTTAAAATAATACCTCTTAATGAAATAGACGCCAATGCTTCCTCACCATATTTGTGTCTTTAATGTTTCATGTGATTAGTAATATGATTATCCCTTGTTGCGGGCAATAAACGTAGGCAAAGGTTATGTGCAAATTACATGCCCATCACTAAGTTTCTTGAGAAATGGAAATTCAATACTTAATTTTTCATCAAAGGTGAGCTTACGTGTTTTAGAGGTCACTGCTGGTGGAAGAGTTTATTGTGAAAATTACTAAACAATAAAAATAAACACATAGTGGCATCTTATTTTATACCTTATTATTTTACGTATACCTTATTTTACGTATTTTATACAAGCTACTGTAGCATGTTTTGTGACTAAGTGTGTATTTCCTGCACACATTATATATATATAATGTATATATACTATATATAATATATAGTATATATATATTATATATGTATATATAATATATATACAATATATATACAATATACAATATAATATATATTATATATTTTAAGTATATTATATATAACATATATTTTTTAAATATATTATATATTAATATATATATATATTTAATCTGTAATTTCTCACCTCTTACAACAGTCTTGCTGGTTCATTGCTGTCCGTTAGCTGTGAGTATTTCTCAATTTTGGCACATTCCACTGCCAAATGGCGGCACACTCCAGGGACTGAGTAAGGACCGCAGCACCAAATACGTCTAACACTACACCTGGGACTAGGAGATGCTGTCCTTACATGCCCTGGGTCCAGGTACACTTTAAAAAAATATATGATTAGTGGGTACCTGGAATACTTTTCTTGGAGAGAGGCATAATTACATTGGCTCTGGGAATGGTGGAGAAAAGAGAGATCACTATCACAGGTAGACTTCCAGATCTAGCCGCATGTTCAAGGCACACACATCTCATAGACTCCCGGGTGACACCATGGCGGATGCTGAAAGTATAAAAGGCAGTTTTCCAAACCCATCCCACGTGATGTCAGTCCAACAATGAATGAGAAGACCTAGTAAAAAGTGGGGAATCTGGGAAATGTCACACTGGATATGACACTAAAACAACAGATCTTCCCAGGATCACCCCAGGCAAATGTGCTCGCACGGTCACCTTATCCACACCCCACCCACACTTTTTTGTAAACAGTTCTTTGTGAGCAAACCCTTCTGGACTCATCCTATTTCGGGTGTGTGCCATCTGTTTCCTGTTGGGTTCCTAGCAGATACAGAGGGATAAAAGGCTGTTCACTATATATTGTTGAATGACAAAAGAAGATTACCCAGTAGCACGGCAGTAGGCTCCAAATTAAGTATGCTAGGGAGCTATATATATGTAACTGCATAGAAAAAAAATTCTGGGGATGTACACATCAAAATGTCACTTGCAGTTATATCTGGGTGGGAGGATTAAAAATGACTTTCTTCTTTTCTTGTTTTCTTTATGTGGATTCCAAAAAGTATTTCCAGTAAGCATGAATTATGTTTGCAATAAAAGAAATCGCTTTATGGGGAGTAGGGCAGGGGGGATCAAAAGGCGTGGTACTGGCTCTCTGTTGTGGTTCTCACAGACTTATCGTGTTCTGTAATGTATATCTACCACACCAGGAATGGGCACCCAAATTGCCTCCGATTCGCTACTTTAAAAAGCAACGCTCTGGGGAAATAATCCCACAGATTTTCATTGAAGGCCCGTGGAGAATTTCTCTAGGATATTACTCAGGACTGTGAATGCTTGTCATAGAGAATATCTGAACATAAACCTCATTTGATTGAGTACTACCAGACTTTCTTTAGAGTGACTACATTAGTCTACACTCTCATCAGAATGTGTCAGGATTCCTTTATCTCCCTAGCCTCACAACCACCTTGACTTACCCAATTTTCTGATACTGTCTGCCGATCTGATGGGTGTAAAACGATATGATATTGTTATTTTATCTGTGTATCTTGGTCACAAATAAGTTTGTCTCATCCTATTCTGTTTAGGCAACTAAGTTTCTCCTTCTGTGAACGCCTGTCCACATCTTTGCCCATTTTTCTATTGGGCATTCTGTCCCTTTCTTTGTGTAAATTTCCAGGAGTTCCGTGTATATACACAAAGAATTCAAAGTAAGCTACAAAGCTAAGAAAAATTTTGATTAAATACAGATGGTCAACTCTCAGCTGTCCGAAGGGACATACAGTTCAGTAGGGAATATGGTTCAGAACGTGGCAGAGAAACATATCCATCCATGTGAAAGCATCCAACCTTGATGGTGCCATTTGGAATCCCAGTCTGGGAACAGAAACTATCCAAGGATTATGGAAGTAGATTTCATTTGCCAAACATACTAGTTCTTACAATCATGACCAAACTGATTATCGCAGAGGTATTTTTAGTTCCACTTAATAGGGACCATAGAAGCAATGAAAATCAAAGATAAATTCATGGTCGATAGTTGATGTTTTATTAAACACTCACTATGCACCACTCCCCATGTTAGGTGCCTTACGTACATTATAACCTTGGTACTGCTATACTCATTTTAGAGGTATGACAACCTAGATTTGAAAAGCTTAAATCCTTGTTCAAGTCCACACAAGCAGGTACCATAGGATCCAGGAATTGGGGGCACCTGGCTGACTCAGTTGGTAGAGCATGTGATGCTTGATCTCAGGGCTCTGACCCATGACTCAAGCCCCATGCTGGTGTAGAGATTACTCAAGGATAAAATCTTTAAAAAAGATCCAGGAATTGAACTCACTTAGGCCAAAAGAACTTCTATGTTAGAAGAAAAAGCAAGATCTATCATGATTCTTCTTTTTGAAGTTATATTGGTAAAACTTTTCTAAAAATAATCAATACTCTTGAAGAAGTCATGTAGGGATAACAAATAGCAGAAAATTAGAGTTTATAAGGCCCTTTGATAAGTATCTAACCCAGTCCCCTAAATTTAGGAAACAAAGCTCAGGGAGGTGATCCAGCTTATTTAATTTTATACAGTTGATTTATAGTGGCGTGGGGACTAGAAGTTGTACTTTCTGTGTCTAGATCAAATATGTATCTATATTTGCAGTGGTAAATGTGGGCTAACTATTTTCAAAAGTGAAGGGAGGGCCAGTTGAAGCCATTTGGGGCAGTAAAAAATGTTTTAGGTTCCCGGAAGGGGATGTTGAGTGAAGATGATTTACACGATTCTTAGAAATGGGACTTTGGGAAACTGAAGGTCTGGCGTAGGCAGAAGGAAGCACAACCTTCTCAAAAAGAATATGGCAGGAGAAGAGAGAGGCCAACTGAGTACCGAGGGCCTGAGAACTGGTTCCCAGGTTTAGAGAAAGAGTCTCTGCCCCAAGCTATGGAATTGCCTAAAGATAGAAACTGGTCAGTAACCCAGAGTGCTTAGTACCTATGAGAGACTTTAGTGCCAAGTCCTATGGATTGAGGTTAACTATAATAATATAAATGGGGACGGTGCTTGTCCTGTTGGTGTATGAGCCAAGGGAGAAGGCGGGAATGGAAAATCAGTGAAAGAGAAGCTGAGAAGGCTGTGGACACAGGTTTCTGTCCAACAAAGAGAGAAGTTATCCCCCCTTCTCCCTAGTGACAGTGGCATCACAGAGAGGGCTTGGGGACCTCTTCCAGGACAGGAGGCAACAACAAAGCCCTCATTTCACCAAAGCTGTATTTTCTGTGATGGGGTAGGAAAGGAAAGGGAGGAGGAATCTACGGGGGGGAGGGGGGGGGGACAAGAACATAGTTCCTGACTGTAGCTCTACACCTGACACTGGAGGGTTTTAAAGAAGCTCATTAGAGGCCAGGGAGATGCAAGGCAGGTTGAAGAAGCAAACCGCCTCGTCAAAGAGAGGGCAGTGGAAAGAATCCAGAAATAGAGCTGGAAGATCCAGTTCCAGCAGGAGGAGCATGAAGGAGACAGATGAAGTGGGGAGTGAAAACCCCTTGGGGCAGTGGGTTGGAGGCGGGCCAGGCAGGGTGGTGGAAAATAGCTGCTGGTGCCAGGACAAGAATGAATTGAGTGCGCGGCCATGGGAGGGTGGAGGGGAGAGGGCACAGGGCAGGCTCCGCAGGAGTCGGAGCCATCAAGTGAGGGATGATGATTATTCCAGCTGTCCGAAGCCCGTTCTGTTGACTTGGTGCTGGTGAGATGAAGGTCTGGATGGAACTGAGAGTGGCAGGCGAGGGGAGGGGGTGAGGGTCAGGGTATTGGCTTTCATGAGCCAGGGTGAGTGACACCACCGCCCCACGTGCTCCCCGAGAGTGGGATTCATATTTACTTTTGCAGTTTGTGGAGTGCTGATCCTAGCCCGGATTGTGTTCTGAGAAAGGCTGAGACCCTAAAACAGCACGTGAGCTTGGCTCCTGTGGACACGAGATCCTTCTGAAAGGCCTCCCTAAGGAGTGCTCCATCATTGTCAGGGCCTTGGAAGCGCCAGACCGGGGCCAGTGGAGGGGAAGCTCTTTGGCCAGAGCCCATTGGTGACCTAAAGGCACCCTTGATTCCTGGAGGCCTTACTGCCCTCCTGGCCTCTGATTCAGTTCTCAAGGCTGCCTCAGAGAAGGTTCTCTCAGAGCAAGACAGACCTGGGGGAGCTGGCAGGGGGAATTGAGGCAAGCTGTGAACTGTGTCCTCCAACTTCTTTCTCCTCATTCTTCGGCATTGCCAGGAGACGGAAAAGAGGCAAGGTGAGGAGGACAGAGTGTTTTTAAAGTCAAGACAAAGATGGGCTTTTGCCCCTCATCTCTAAGCTCTGTAACCCAGTTGTAAGATCTAGAAGCCTTCCTCAACTAAATATCTCTTTCGGTCCCATTTTGGCAGCCTTTGCTGGAGACTATAATCCACTTTATAACATCATATCTCAGATTCTAACGACTCCAATTTGTCCTGTGTATGTTTGCTGTTTGCTCGATGTAGGCTCATTTCTTCTGTTGTTCTCTGCTTTTAGTAGAAGACAGGCTTCCTTTCATGGGGAGAACCCGAAAATGGTCCAGGTGTCGGAGATGGGAGACAAGGCATATGGCTGATGGGGCTCAGCGAATGACAAAGGACAGAAGACCCCCAGAAAAAAGAGTAATGAGAATCCAGAAAAGAGATGAAAACTTTGAGATTTCCTTCTTTTTTAATGGCCTTATTAACATATAATTCACAGTGCATGCAATTCTCCCATTTCAATTTGGCAGCTTTTAGTATATTCACAGAGTTGTGTGCCATCACACTTTTAGGACATTTTCATTGTTTTCCAAAAGAAATCCTGCACTCCTTAGCCATCACTTCCCAACCCATCCATGTCCCCCAGCCCTAGGCAACAACTAACTTACTTTCTCTGTGAGATTTCTTAGGCCAACAGCGAACGCATCCCGGGATTCCATGAATTTATAGAATGCTTTAGTGCCTATGAGGTGTTTTCCCATAGGCACCCTCAGTTTGATCTTTTCATCAACTCATTCAAGCAAGCGGGGCAGGGAGTTTTATCTTGCATTTTTCAGATCAGAAAACTGGGGTGTCTCTGAATGACAACATTCCAGCTTCCCTAAAGGAATGAAGTGACCCACCCTTCACATCTATGAAAGAAAAATAAAAGGGAGTTTGGAGTCATATTTCCTTCACTAATCCTCAACGTTTAGGAAAATAAAGGCAGAACACAAGGTGAAGAAGCAGGAAGGAAGGATTGAAGCTGCATTTGGAGGCATCGAGGTGAAGCATCTGTTAGAATGCTTTAGTTAAGATTTATGACCTGCTGGAATGCATTGCCAAAGGTAGCTGCAAGATCTCCTCTCCTTGGGATTAAAAAAAAGAAGAAGAAGAGAAGAAGAAGCAGATGAAGAATAAAAATCCCAGCAGAGTTCTTGAGGAGGATTGATTTTAGGGAGTAGTTGTATTAGGAGGCAGGTGGATGGATTAGGTGCTGTCCAGTCTTTCCCAGCGCTAAGATACCATGAAGGCAGGTGGTGGACACATGGTCATATGCTCATATGGAGTTATTCACAGTCCCCACGGACAGGAGGTCCTATTTATTTTTGGTCCTTCTGTCTGTAAAGTGAGATGTGCTATCCTCCCTCGGCTGAGGGCAAAACCCTCCGGGAGGCATTGTAGACACTTCAGAGAAAAGGCCAATGCAGAGAAAGTTCGATTCAACTTTCATTTGCATGGCAGCGTGTGCTGGTTGTTTACTTCTGTATAACAAACTACCTCAAAACTTAGTGGCTTAAAACAGTAACTCATCCTTATGAGTTACGGCTCATGTTATGTGTGCTTTTCACAGCAGAGTGGTTATGTTTTCTGGCGGGTCCAGGTTGGCTTACCTCACATGCCCAGCACCTTGATGGGGACAGTTAGAAGCCTGGGTCATCTGGGCTCCTGGTCCTTTCTGTATGGTAGTCAGAACCTCAGTGCAGGGCTGCAAGAGACGGAGGCAGAAGGAAGTAGTCCTTTTAAAGGTCAGGCCTGAGCTGATGTCGTGTCGCTTCTGCTATACTCTGTGGATCGAAATAGTCACTACTAATCCTGGATTGAAGGGGAGAGAAAATACACCCCACTGTGTAATGGGAAGGGTGACAAAGAATTAGTGACCATCCTTAATCGGCCATGCACTGAAGGGGAGCCATGATGTACTAAAGTGTTGTAGGAGAAAAACGCACAGAGCCTCAAAACAAAGATACATGAAAGGGTGCACTCGAATAAAGCTATAGACGTAAGAATTGGTCTACAGTGGTAGATATTAAAGTTAGAAAGGTCTGGGATAGTTAAGACAACTGGAATTGAGTGAGCCCATCTTGAAACAATTCCTTAGTTAATCCATTTGTTTAACAGACGCTTATCGAGCTCATAGCTTACGCCAAGCACTAATACTACAAAAAAGAATATGACATGAGGCTTTCTTTCCAGACTTCTACCAAAGTCTGCTAGTCCATGCATTAGGTGGCCTCCTAAATCCAAAAGGTAGTTTCTGGTGTACGTATCACTCTCAACACAAAGTATTACAGTTGATATCCAAAGACATAGAAACGATGCTGCACAGACATAACGATGCTCTTGCGTAGGCCTCTGGATTTAGCATCCTACCAGGCCAGAAAAGAAATAAATATTTATCACTATTAACAAAAATAGATGAAAGATATGAGGGAGAGTGGCCAAGTCAAATAGGTTTCTCTGGAGAGACTGGTGGGTAGATTGCCTTCGTAGAACATTCTTTGGGAGAAATGGTGTGTGTTTAGGACCCTTGGGTTCAGCTGGAGTTGTCCGGAGGCCTTGAGAAAACAGTGGCTATAATTCATGTTGCTGGATCAGATTTTTTTTGACAGATCCAAAAGGACTCCCTGTGGGGATGTGAGACTGTCTGTTTAAGAAACATTGCTGTGCTGTTGCTCAGGGTGCGTATTACAGCTATATTCTAAATAGAAGGCACACTTCTGAGTACAAGTGCAGAGATAGGGCTATAGACAATGATAGAAGCAGCTAAAATGGAAACAGAGCCAGGCAACGATGCCTGAGGCAGAGGCAATGGAGGCAAAGAAGGGTTGCAGGTTGTTTGCCCAAGATCGCATTAGCCGAGGACAGTCCTTAGAGCTGATCTGATTGGAGGGCAAGTTGGTTGAAAAAGTAGCATTTTTGGCTAATTTGGCCATTTAAAAAATCGAATTGACTGGCTTTAGTATGCCAGGTGCTAAATCATACTGGGCCACAAGGAAAGCCTGCAGAGAAAAGGAAGATGGCCTTGGACAGGTGGTAGAAGAAAGAGGACGTCATATTAAGGCCTGCTTTTCTTTGCTTGCCTTGGATCTTAGGCTACAGTCAGGCTGGACTTCAGGGAGAAATGTTCTAATGGAAGGAGAGGATTTATAAGGAAAAGGGATGCATCATCCCTTCCTCCTCTCATGCCCCTTTCACGTCCCCTCCAACGCACCTTCCTAAAACATAGCTGTCATTACTTGCCTAATGGCCTCTAGTCATTCTTGTTCGAGGGAGCAAACATCCTTCTTAGTTTTGCATTCCAACCTATCAAGCTGGTCCGACTATTCGGTTTTCAAATCTGCTAGCACCCAACGCCAGCCGAGTGGTTCTCTGGTTATCTGCCTTGGTAGCTTTTCACCACCCCAAATGTGCTCTCTCCTTTTCTTCTGACTCCAGATCATTCTTCAAAGTCTTCCTGAACAATGAAGTTTCCCGGATCACTCAAGATGACTCCCTTCTCCTCTTGTTTACAGGTTCATTTGTGTAGGAATTCATTTACTCGTGGGTTCATTTATTTGTTGAATTAATATTCATTTGCTGAACATTATGTATGTATGTATGTATGTATGTATTTGATGTGGGACTTGAACTCACAGCCCTACGATCAAGACCTGGGCTGAGGTCAAGAATCAGACACTTAACTGACTGAGCCTTCCAGGCATCCCTGGGTGCATCTATTATTTGCTGAGCACCAGGCATATTGATTTAGGACACATTTGCTACGTTCAAGGAGTTTGAATGTGACAGCAAGACTTTTCAGTTTCTCTGGCACCCACTCAGAAGCAGTATTATCTTTGCCTATATTTCTAGTTGTATTCTCTGTGGGCTTTCTGTTTTTTAATCTGTGAAATATTTTCCTTAAAGGCAGATGACTGTCTTGAAGTTCTTTTTAGCCCCCAAAGAGCCTTGCCCATACTAACCTCCCCCAAAACATAAAAGATTTGGGAGCACCCCAGAGCAGTGGCCTGGTAGCAGCACCCGTGTGAGTCTGGATCTGATCATCAACTGGAGAAAAGATGATCATGGGAGATTTGATGATCTCTAAAGGAAAGAGATTGCTTTGTGTGATTACTGGGGCCTAAAATCAGGGAAAGATCAGTACTTCCCCCATTTAAAATAATGTATATCAATGAAGAAACCCTCTGCCCATCTCTAATTTGTGTGTTCTCACCACATTCCAAAGTTCCGGGAACATGAAGGCCTTCTCGAAACAAAAAAGACAGTCATTGGGAGTGGTCAAGCCTGTTGATAGTCTGTTGGTTGAGGGCCCAGTCAAGAGTGAGGGCACCCAGGCTGCTCACCTCCTAGGAAACGTCCCGGACAGGCAGCGGAGTTACGTTGGAAGTGTCATGGTGACCAGAGCTCCATGCTCAGAGACGCCATCTTGCCCACCCCGTCTCCCTCTGGCTTGGCTTTTTAATGTAGGGTCACCCAAACAGGGCGCGTGATCTGGAGAATGCCTGGCTCAGTTGGAAAACCCAGTGAACTAAAAGTCAAGAAAGAGAGTTGTAACCTTGGCCTTGGCCCTGATAACTTGTGTTACTGGAGGCCATCACTTTTCCTCTAGGCCTTCGATTCCCCATCTAAAATATAAAGGAGCTGAAATAGTTCAGTCATTTTGTCAAACTTTTTTTGTTTTTCGTCAAACTCTTTCATCATACAAATCATAATGCAGAAGTTCAGAGTGTAGAGCACACAGAAGCAGAGCTGAATTACCTCATGAGGCCCAGAGAGGATTAAGTAGGCCCCTCACTTGCTCAAGATACCCTCTCTCTTTATACTGCCCCTCCTGACCCCCAGCACATACTTTGAAAGCCCCTGGACCAGAAGGGTGGACCCTATATTTTTTTACTGATCATGGTGCATAACCAAAACTAATTTTAAGAGACTCATTTCTAATATACACATCTTGATAAACGCCGTACCTTTGTTCCAGTCAATCCTTGTATTAGCTCTTAATAAAGCTCTTTTTTTTTTTTTTTTTTGAGAACAAAGGAAATATAGCTGGGATGTTCAACAGTTTCTTCCCACACCCCAACTGATTGTCCAGCTCAATTCCTGAAGTGCACGCTCTGCAGTGTGGAGATCGCTGGCCTCTGGGGATCTTCAGGTTCTTTCCAGCCCGCTATTCTAGAAGGCTATGCCTGGAGCACAGAAACAATGCTAGTAATCATTAGCCCTGTTTATTTCTCACAGAAGAAAGAATTTTCTGGATACTTGGGAGACTGAAAGCATAGTGACCATTGTAGGGGGAGGAGACCTACTCCATTAAAAACTCAACACCCTGTCCCATATCTCCACTGGCCAGACATCTGCTGGCTCAGGCATCTGGCCGGGGCCCTCCCGTGCTCTCACCTGCAGAATCTCTACAGCCTCGTGGCGAGATTTCCCAGGGCATGTCTGGCATGTGCCTCCTCTCGAGTCAGGAACTAGTAGCCCTAAACCAGCCCGTGCCAGGAGATTTTCTCCACAACCTGCTTACGAACAAAGAACAGCAGCTGAAAAATACTCCACTTCGGTTTAAGAAGCGCTCTGTGAGGAGCAGGGAGCTGAGGGGGATTGTGCGTGATACCCTCTCCTTTCTCCTCATGCTGTGGCTGAGTGGCTGTTCTATTCCTGGAAAAGAAAGGGGGTTTGGGGGGAACTGCTGGGCCACTTTCTCGGGAGGACTACAGGGCTCAGGGGAGAGGCAGCCAGGCACAGTTCCCGGTCCCCATCCACTCATAACTCGTTTGAGAGATATGCAAACTGGCAGGACTGCCCAAGGCCTCCTTGCCAAGGCAGGCTTCCCTCCAAGTGGGCTTCTATATTTATGTGAAACAGAAATAAAACACAGCACTAAATGGCAACAGACACACTACCCAGCACCCCCCATGAGTGCGTGTTTAATGAAAGGCAAGACGGTGGGAAGAAGCGATCAGAGGGTCACTCGGGGCAGAGTGAAGGCTTGGTGGCCTCAGAGACCTTGACCTGGGGGAAGCCAGAAAGATGTCCACAGACAAAGGCCAGGCAAGTCTTAACACTCCTTTTGTGGGCCTTAGTATGCCTAACACTGAGGCATTGGGCTCTATATTAGTTTCTAGGACCCCCATAGCAAAGCACCATGAACTAGGTGGCTTAAAACAATAGATATTTGGGGCTCCTGGGTGGGTCAGTCGGTTGAGCGTCCACCTTCGGCTCATGTCAGGATCTCACAGTTCGTGGGTTCGAGCCCTGGGTCAAGCTCTGTGCTGACAGCTCAGAGCCTGGAGCCTGCTTCGGATTCTGCGTCTCCCTCTCTCTCTGCCCCTCCCCCGTCCCCCCCCCCCCCCGACCTCTCTCTCTCTCGAAAATAAATAAACATTAAAAAATTAAAAAAAAAAACCAATAGATATTTATTCTCTCACAGTTCTGGAGGCCAGAAGTCTGAGATCAAGTTGTTGACAGGGCGATGTCCTCTCTGTCCTCTGACAGAGGATCCCTTCTTGTCTCTTCTAGGTTCTGGTGGTTGCTGGCATCCTTAATGTTTCTTGGCTTATGGATGCAGCACTCCAATCTCTGTCTCTGCCTTCACATGGCTTTTCCTTTATGTGTCTGTGTCTTTTTGTCTGTTTTTTTCTCTTATAAGGACACCGGTCATATTGGGCTTAAGGCCCACCCGAATCTGTTTTAATGATTACATCTACAAAGATCCTATTTCCAAATAAGGCCACCTTCACAGGTTCTGGGTGGACCCAAATATTTTGGGAGGTGGGGGGACGCTATTCAATCCAGTACAGACCCTAAATGCCCCTTTGTCAGGAAAGAATGGGGGCCAGAGAAAAACAATTTGCTCTGCTCTGCTCTCTTAAACTCAGAATATTATACCCATTCTCCAGTTTAACAGACTCCTTAGGCAAGTGGGAAGGTTGATGGTCTTGAAGTCTCCCTTTAACCTCCTCACACTGGCAGATCCCAGAAGTCACAATGCTTAAGCCCTCTTGCAATAGATCACAGGCAAAGACAGACCTCATCACTTCTTAAAGGTTTCCAGGAAAGGGTATTCACAATACACATCCTTAGTGGATAGGAGAAAGTCCAAATTTCAGATTCCATTGGTCAAAGGAAAACTCTGATCTGTGTAAATCCAACAGGATGCAGGGACATGTATTCTGGATTTTAGCTCTGAAGGTAAACTCTCAGGCTCAGACCAATGACTCCTCACCTCCTCCTTTTTGAAAGAGAGCTTTTACTTGCTTGGTGTATACATTCTTACATCCTTTTGATTTCTGCCTTTCCCATCCTTACCCTCCCTCTTTTCTCTTAATTTTACTTTTTTTCTTGGTTGTTTTTCTTTAATTTTTAGTTCCTAAAAATAAAAAAAAAAATGTAATTGATTCTTTCTACTCTTTCTCTTGGCCAGTCTGCTGAGTTGCTGGCTGAGGGGCTCTCAGTTTCTCTCGTGCCCTCGCTCCACTTATCCCTTTGTAGTCTAACTGGCCCACTTAGTTCATGCAGATGGGTCTAAAGATAAGGGAGGAGATTTGAAAAGAGTAGAGGACATGGAGGGAAAAACAATGCCTCAGAGGAAACAGCAGAAAATGCCAGGAAATTACTGAAACTCAAGCACAGAGCCCATCCAAGACCAACAGCAGAAAAAGTGGGGGTGAAAATGGAAAGAATCATGAAAACCCAAGCAGACGGTCTTGGGCTGCTTGTAGTAAAAGGGCAGAGAAGATAATATGAAAAAATGTAGCAAAAAATTGTGAAGAAAGACAATCAAGGCACAGAGAGAGGCCCGACAAGCAGCACCAGAGGATTGAAATGGACTGGAGAGCTAGCCGGAGACGGGCATTGGGTTAAGCCTGAAGCTTAAACTGTTGGAGTCCTCAAAGTCCTGCTCAGTAAGTCCTGAAAAATTCTCTCAATCTGCTCTATTAAACCCTTGGCCTTCAGTTCCATGTTGCTGGAATGGGGAACATTGATTCTTTTAAGTTTCCCAGAGGACAACACTCAGGCCAGACATCTTCCTGACTCCCTCAGGCACCCAGAAAATGGTAGATGATTCCACATTGTCTAGACTAGAGCTGGTGAGGTTCTCCAGAAAATGGTAGACTTCCCCATGCTATCTAGACTAGAGCTGGTGGGGTTCTCCAGAAAATGGTAGACTTCCTCATACTGTCTAGACTAGAGCTGGTGAGGTTCCCCAGAAAATGGTAGACGTCCCCATACCGTCTGGAGTGGAGCTGGTGAGGTTCCCCAGGAGGCATGGCTGATTCAAAATCAGCAATGATAAGAGCAGAACTTTAAAGGCTATGTTTTTTCTGCTGGAAAATGCTCTCACTTTTTCGGCACCCTTTCTTCTCTTTTCCAGGGATCCACAGACCCATCCTCTTTCATGACTCCAAACTCTGGACCTCCCTCTCACTCTTGGCTCAGACCAAGTGTATCTCCGTTAACACCGAGCAGAAAATACTTGCTGCCTGTTATCTGCTCCCCAGTTGTGTCCAGCCCACTTAATCAACAAGTAATGATAATTCACCTAAGAACTCCCAGGTACCCTGAGCCTTACCCAAGTAAATAGATCTAAAGAACTCCAGCCAAGAGTAGCTGGTGAGGGAGAAGTATTTAGGCCAAACCATTCAGGCTTGACAGTATGTTATCAAAGTTATTCTTGAAAATTCCTTTAGGAAGGTAACATTTTGTAGGCCAGTTACTTCAAGTGTTTCAGCTTGAAGTGGTCTGCTCCAATGCTAAAGAAAAGCTGATCTTTGGAGCTGATTGAATCTGTTATGCTGGTCTGAGTTTGGGATCACATGGAGGAAAAGAAAATACCCCAGCCAGATTCTGCTTGCAAGACAAGCTGCGCTGAGCTGTATGAAGGAAGCGTGGATTTGCATTTCATTCTTCCCACGCTGCAGCTTACTGATGGGCAGTTACTTATCTTTTCCCCTTTGCTGAGGACCCATGCCCAAACTTATACAAGTTAACATGAGCTCGAGGGACTCCTCTCCATCAATGTGGGCTTCTTGGTGAGTGCGCGGTAGGGAGAAAGGGCGGTGCCTCTTTCCCGAGCACAACCGGCTGGCTTAGCAGCAGGTGGACCCACATCTTCTCTCCTCCATGTAAGCATACACGGTGGTGAGAGCGATCCTGGAAATTAAAAAAAAAAAAAACAAAAAAACAACAACTCCCTCTTTGTGTTTTTGACTGTTTTATCATCAAACTGAATTTTACGCAGACGAGAGCTTCCGAAAGTGAGTCAGTGCTTTCTGATGGGAACGCAGCCCCTTGCCTGGGCCCCTGGCAGGGAAAGTGGGTGGGGACGGAGAATGGGGCAGCAGAGGGGAAGGTGAGAGCTGCAGCTGGGCAAACAGAGCCTGCATTGTTCCCCTGCCGCATCGGGGCTGCAGCCTGGGACCCGCGCCTCCCTTAGAACGCAGCCAACAAGCACATGGCGCCTCGCTGCTCTATTTACACAGGTGCCTTCCCTCCCCAGGGAAGCTGGGGCTTTGCAAACATGCGTGACCACATGCTTCCATAAGATGGATGCTCACATCTGCACGCTGCCGAGGGGAGAAACTGAGGCCCAGAGTGGGGAAGGAAGGCCGAGCAAATCAACGATGGAAGCAGGAAGGTCGGGCAGGTGTTCTGACTCCCGCTGGCTTCTCTGGTTACCAGGCTGCCTTTGTCCTGTCAGCCCTGCCCCTGACAGGGATAAAGCCTTTGGGCTTTTCACTTTAGATTGCAGCAGCTCTCCCAGCTACCACTCCAAGCTGAAGCTGAAGCTCCCCGACTGTTCGGGGTGGGGGCTGGGCCGGTGACACTCCTCCTCCCCCCCACCCCCCACCCCGCAGCCACACCTGTTAGTGCAGCCTGCCCCCCCCCCCCCCACCAGAAGGGCAGGGAGGAAGGGGCTCTGGGGCTTGGACATTTCACATGCCTAAGAAATGTCCCTGAGCCCTACTAGTATCCGCTCCACTCCTACCCACCCCCCAACATCTCCTGGAAGTCCAAGGAAGGGCAAAGGAGAAACCCAGCCGATTCATTTATTTGTCTGTCGTGTTTTAAAGTGCTCATTTTCAGAGCCTCAGCTCAAATGCCCCAGATTCTTCAGCAGATGAGTTGTGAGGAAATGCAAGGGGTGAAGGGGAAACCATAGGTGAAAAGAGACAAAAAAGACTCATTGCATTTTAAAAAATGGTCAAGATCAAACTGATAGCCGGGCATGCTAACCTGACACTAACACTATAAAAAGATACAAAGAAGCGATTACTATAAAAGCCAGAAGAATAGTGACTTTCAGGGATGGGAGGAGGGTCGAGACTGAGATAGAACTCTTGGGGAGGGTCGATTTCTTACCCCGGTGTTGGCTACAGTACAGGGCACCTTGTGGTAGCCCATTAGGTTATGCATCAGCCTTGTGTGGCGCTTTGTTTTCTAAGGAAAGTGTTAAAATAGTTTGTCAGTTTCCCTGGCGCCTGGACAGCTGGATCTTTAGGATGCGACCCAATCATGTGCCTCTTTCCAGCTGACACAACCATGTCGTTATAGCAGCTCTCAAGGAGGCACCAGTCTCTTGACCCTAACTTTGGGGAAGGGGGTAACCCTTCGAGGAGGGGGACAGTGGCATGGCAGAACAGAGGCGAAGTGAGGCTGTCCCCCATCCCTCTGAACCGGAAGGGGACTCCAGTGAGTTTTCTTCTTTGCGTGAAGTGAATAGAAAGCCTTTAGAGCATTCTCTGTCAGGTAGCTGACAGGTAACTTATCTGCATGAGGGGGCTCACCGTCTTCTCCACCAGATCAATGCTGGTGCCTGCCTTCCTCTGGCGAATCCCTCTGGAGCTGTCTCTCTGTCTCTTGAGGGACTAAGATGGTCATGGGGACTGCCTGAGATGCATCTCTGACTAACACAAATTCTAGGAACTAACTCTTCCAAGTAAAGGATCCGTTGGTCCCAGCAAGGCCATCAGAGACACTCAAATATTATCCAGTGTCTCCAAGTGCGTGCGTACAATTGTGTGCATGACTGTTTAGAGTAAGAGAGCAGGTTGCTAGGCAGTGCGTTTCCAGCAAGGAGAGTGTGAAGAAAAAAATAAATAAATAAATAAACAGATGACCGGGAGGAGAGATCCAGCGCCCGTTTGGAGAGGAGCGTTTGGGTCCGGTTCATTTCGGTCTGATGGGAGTGTCACGGGGACGTCAGGGCTCGCTCAGATCCGGCATGAGTTTCCAATCTTGCCTTCCAACTCCTCACCCTCTGTCTTATGTGGTGGGGAAAGCTGAGATGAAATATGGCCCTCTGGAGGGCCGTGCCTTTGTGAAAGACTATTACAGCTGTAACAAAACTTTTGTAATCTGCACCGTATCCCATTACACCTCCCGGCTCCTTGGGTCCCTTCCCAGCCTCAAGGAAAATACACACGCCCTTTCTGTTTCTTTCTTTCTTTCTCTTTTGCTCTCTCCCTAGTTCCTACCCTTTAAAAGGGCATCGCAGTTGTTCTTTTCACATAGGCTTTTCTCTAGCCTTTGAGGCAAATTGGCTTGAGGTGTGTAGAAAGGCTGGGTGATACCCGGTGCCCTAAGACCTGTCAAATCATCGAGGGGGCTGCGCAGAGCACAGGATGTGGAGGTCACCGCAGTGGGTCAGGATGAGGCTTCTCTGAGCCTTCTTATCCTTGGATGACGGCTTGCTGCCTCCTGCCTCTGACAACAATGATGAGAGCTAACTCTCATTGAGCCTGGGGGCTCTCATCCCCCCAATTGTCTTCATGCCGACTTTTGGGGGAACAGTTGGGCTCCGTGGTGAAGGAACTGAGTTAGAAGCCGACCATCTGGATTTCTGTCTGAACTCCAGTAGTTCCTAATTGTGTGACCTTAACAGATGTCTCTAATCTCTCAATTTCCTCATCTGCGAAACAGAGGTACTGATATTTACCTTGTAATGTGAAGTTCAAGGAGATGATCCACGTCAAGTGCTGTAGACAGTGCACGGCATGGTGGATACGCCCAACTGTAGTCCCCTCTTTTTTATTTTGCCGTGTTCTGACTTCTTTGGTGATGTGGTGGGCTCTAGAGCCTTCTTCTCCACGTGCTCAGGGGAACCAAGCTGGGCTCCAGGATGCAGCTGGAGGAAAATGGAAGTGACTTCTGTTCTGGGGAGGGTGAAAAAGTGGGAAGAGAAAGGAATGACATAGAAGGTTCTTACAGTAGTCAGAATCTACAGCTGCTCTAGTCATGAAGGGACCAAGAGTCCCCTGTTTGTGCCAAAAAGAGACAGAATTGGTCGGACAGAACCGACGATTCCAAACTTTGGGCTTGCCACTGTCCCCTATCCTGAGATATTCAAAATATTCATTCGATAGAATGTTTGGCACGGAGGCTCTGTGACACAAAAGCCAGGGTCATGAATCCGGGAAGATCTGAGCCCTCCCTCCTCTATTGCCATTACCTGTGCAAACGGGGCTCACTTCTCAAACTCCCTGGGCCTAGCTTAATCATTTGTAGAAGGAGAATCACGGCTAGCTCATGGGATTGTTCTGAGAATTAAATGGAATAAAGTGCCTCAACGTCTCTGATGTAGCACGTCGCTCATAGCAGCACTCAACACACTTGTTGAGTGAGTGATGGAAAGAGTGAATAGTAAGCTTTCCACGCATGATCTCATTCTTCACTTTTGAATTGGTTTTCCTTTTCTTTGCCTCTCCTCTTTCCTTTCTCCCCATTTCCTTCTTTCCACCTTCCTCACACTTTTAATGTTCAGGATTGCCCTCCCTGTGCCATGTGTCTTTACCTGTCCTTGACTACGTCATTCCTTAGTCAGTATCCCTAGGTGTTTGCCATGGAGGGCCTTACACCTCGCCCGTCTACATAGAAAACGTGTCATTATAAATGGAGGAGGAGGAGGCTGCCTTGCTCCACACATGCCTGTCTGGACAGATTTCCAGGGGCAGCTGTGACTCTTGGTACAACTTCTTCACTTCTTTACTAGATCTTGGCTGTGGTGCTCATATGATAGAAGGTGGAGAGAGAAAGTGGTGAAGACAAAGGGCCAGGAGAAGAGAAAAAAAAAAATAGACGTATCTACTTGAGGCCACGTGGCACTTTAGAGAAGGAACAGAGTTGACCACAAAGTAACGTCACGTAAGTCTCAGCCGGTAGCCAAGACCCCATCCACCGAATCATAGTCGTTTCCCAACCTGAAGATAGAGGAGGTACCTGAGGGAAATAGGGGGAAGTAGGACATGATGTTCTATTGTACAATGTCAGAGAGACCATGGGAGGGAAGGATGATGTCAGGCTTGTGCCAAGGGATGCAACAAGGGAAGGTTCCACGCTCCCGGGAAACAGGCACTACCAGCATAACCTAGCGTCCGTCCTTGTTGGTCAATGTTAATGGATTTGGGCTGGAAGATGGTAGGGCATCATGCAGGGATGATTCAAAAAGCCTTTTCTTTTGGATTTGCAATGAAAAAAAAATTTTTTTTTTGGTGCAGACCACAAATATACCTTACTCATCATATTTAATTGCAGCTTAAAAAATTTTTTTGAGGGTCGAGGAATCTCCAAGGCAGATGGATTGCTTCATGGCCATAAGACGGAGGGCTGGGAGAGCCTTACCAAGGTCATTTCCCCATGTTTCTGCTTTCAGGAAGTATCGTACAAATGTGAGGCTGGAACATCCAGGCTATGATCTCTAGAGAAGACAATGATTAGCCTGCAAAGCAAATTTTGATGCCTCTGAAAAATTGTCAAGAAAATGACTGTATAATCTGCAAACAAAACAGAGGTACTATATCACCCAGCACAGGAGAACCTTCTTCATTTTATTCTACATTCAGGACTAAATCTTTCAGACCCAGCCAAGGGAGTAACAAGGGGGACATAATCTTGTTCTGATCCTTTGTAGCTTCTCTGGTAGCATCCCTGTCCCCCAGCTGGTTTTCAAGTTACAATCTCTCTGTCTCTCTGTCTCTGTCTCTATCTCTCGCTCTCTCTCGCTCTCTCTCTCTCTCTCACACACACACACACACACACACACACACACACATCCTTCATGCCCAGCTAGAACTGATTATCAACTGATTATTAACATTTGGGAAATTTGGGGGGATAAAATATATACAGTTGTGAAATACCATCCAAGTTCTTATCTTCTTATTGGTCCCATAGGGCAAGTGGAGCCCTCAGCCAAGCTGCTGAGATGTAGAGGTACAGCACATGCTCCCAACTGCCTGACTTCCCCACGTTTTCATCCATCTTTCTTCCTTTGTCAGGTCTGTGTTCATCTGTCTTTTCCAACACCCTACCCCGTCAACCAATTTTGGGTTTTGGATAAAGGTTTGTTCTTCCCATTTGTCTCAGAATCCACTTTTTTGGCTTTCAAGTGAGCTGGTACCATTTTGGGCAGTTGTCTACTATGCACCTGGCCTGCTTTTGGGTTCAGTCCTAGGAAATCTTGGATGTGTCAGCTCTCTTTCCTCACCCTCCACAGCAAAGATGGGCTGAGAAGGCCCAGTGAGGGGCTGGTCACGCCTTCTGCCTTTCGCCTGCCTTTGGCTCTCCCATCCCGCTTCCCCCCGGCCCTCACATCCTGACCCACCACACAAGAAGCTCCAAACCTAGGCTCTCTTCTCCTTGAACTTCCCATCTATTTCCATCTTGAAGGGTTCTCACCGTCTCTCCCGCTACCCGCTTTTCTCTCACGATTCCCCAGATGCTGACTCTCTGTCCCCTCCCACGCCTTTGCCCCGCTGTAAATTTTCACCTTCTGGATTTAAGCACCCTGGATATTGTTGCATCTCTTCCCTGCGCCTCCTTTGCCACCGTGCAACATACAGCTGCTTTTTCAGCCCCGCCCCTCGCTGGCCTTCGTTACATAGGAAAGTTTGTAGTGCTTCACATTTTGTTCTGGACACGGGCCAGTCTGGCCCCTGGTCAGGAGCCTCTCCCCGGGACCTCTCCTATAGCAACAATGACATTTTGAGGAGCAGGCTGTTTCATCACCGTAAATACACACCCTCCCCCTCCTCATCGTAACAACCGCGACGGTGATAATGACGTTAATAACGAGGTCAGCTAATAGTTGGACGATGTGTCAGGCACTGTGCTGAGGGCTTTCTCTTGCTGTCTCGTTTATTCCTCACAACTACCCTTTGAGGCAGGTACTATAATAGAGGAGGAAACTGAAGCTAGCGGACATCCAAGGTGCTGTTTAGAGTCGCCCAGAAAGTGGGAGAGCCTGGATGTGAACGCACCTAGGTGGTCGTTCTCAGTCCATATTCTTTGCCACCATGTAGGGACGCCCAGAGCACGATGGTCCTCTCGCACCTGGGCGGAGGGCAGACAGGCAGCCAGGGACAAGGCAAAGAGCCAGAGGCAGCTCGTGTTGGAAACATTCATGGATTATTTGTCAGTTTTTAAGGAAAAAGCTAAGGAGACACAGGATACAGATAGCAAGGTGGCAGAGAACTCCAATCAGGCTCGACAGAATCGCTCTGTGCTGTGTCAGTTGTCTTCTACGTGACCTTGGTGCCCGATGGAGTTTCTGTCACCATCATAGCTGTCTTCTTCTCTGAAGCACAAAGTCACCATTAGTAGTCCATCAGGCTGTGGTTATGTTGGCTGCCCTCTTCAAGGAAGGGGCTGTGCTGGAAGCGAAGAATTCTTTCCGCAGCCGTGGCTCGGGAGTAAATGGTGGGAACCTTCTCTCGGAACACTTTTGATGTGCGTGAGGCAGAAAGGAAGCTCTCGTTTAGCCGGGTCGGTTTGCAAGCAGGGCAGAGGGGCTGTGGTCAGAGGCTCCGACCCTGTGTGTGGTCATTCAGCTTTGCTCTGTTCTGTGGCTACAGCCCAGGCACGAAATCCTGGCCGGATGTCTTATGATGAATATGGCGCACTATCATGGTCCCCGTGGGGATGGGACAACAAGGTGGGGATGAATCAGTTCAGTTCCAAATTCTTGATCAGAAGAGCAGCTCGGAACACACATCCTGAAGGCAGTAGAATAAGTGTATACATCAAACCCAGCAGCATCATTGCCCCGTAGGGTACTTCAATTTGGGAGCACATTTCCTTGCCGGATGTCATCAAGTTCTCAGTAGAACCTAAACATGGTTGGCTGTCTTCATTACAAAGTGAACCTGAGGTCCGTGCAGATTAAATGACTAAGCTTTGCGGTACCTATGAGCCTTTTGAGTTGTATTTAGACAGAACTCCACCTATTCCACAACAAATTCATAGACAGGCGTCAATCCTGTGTCAAATTACCTTTGAATGTCTGTTGAAAACCATCTGACCACGAATGGGGGTCTGTTTCTGGACTCAGTTTTCCACTGATCTACTTGTCTATCTTGGTACCAATGCTTTATTCCCTTTATTATTGGAGCTTTATAATAAATCTTAAAATTAGGTAGTAGAAGTCCTTTGTTTGTTTGTTTGTTTGTTTGGTTTTTGCTAAGTTGTTTTGGCCATTCTAAGTCCTTTTTGTTTACCTATGAAATTTAGAATCGGCTCGTCAATTTCTACCCAAAAAAGCCTGCTTTGGGTTTTGACTGGGATGATGTAGAATCCATAGCTCACTTTGAGGTTGATTCATTTCTCTGAGTTTTTGACTGGTTTTTATACTATGGATTAGTGTCCTGGGATGGAGCTTTGGAATCTGTAGCACAAACACAGAGATCTCCAGGACAATTCATTTTTATGCTGATTTAAAGCTAATAAGGATAAATATTTACAGGGAATCCAAGCCATCTGAAAGCAGAGTTACGAGGGCTTCACTGATAATAAGACTATTTACATGAAGGGGAATTTTGACTGTTTTGAGCACCTAGGATAAGCCATATTTGTAAAATGTTTAATTCCCACAAGAAGCCTATGAGGTAGGCATTACCTACTCTACTTTGCAAGTAGGGAAACTAGGGTACAAAAAGGTTAAGCAATTACGCTGAGGTCATACAGGAAATTAAGTGGTAAAGTTGACCTTTAAACCCAGGTTGGTCTCATTTTACTGTGATGTTCCCCTACCTCAACAGTCTTCAGACTGTCCAGAATGCCCCAGGAGGCTGCCAGTGTCTCAGGGCCCACGTGAGTGTGTAAGTGTAGGGGTGGGGGGCGGGGGAGGGAAGGGGGAGGCTGGTTCTTGGTGCTCTGGACTCTGCTTCAACTTGATTTTCCTTTGGTCTGTCTTATGAATCAGAGTTTTGTTTAAAAAATAAAAACAGAAACAACAACAACAACAACAACAAAATAGCGGTGCCATTCATCTCCTTTTCTCACAGGCAAAGGTCCTGAAAGCTTTGGAGTAGTGGTGAACCGTGACGGAAGCTGCCCAGGGTCCAAGGCGGTACACTGGGGCTATTTTTTCCTATCAAAATTCGGACTCGTGGTCCTTCCGCCTGCGGGACCCGTTGTCTGGTCAGCTCACGGGGTCACTAATGAACCCAAAAGCTGCTCCGTCACTCTAGTGGCTGTTCTGACAGCTGGGTCTCAGCCCGGGTCAACTAACCCTGCCGTGGGTAAGGCTGGCGTTCTCAGTGTCCGCTGAAGCTCTGGACTGTTCCAGCCCTCACGCCTCCTGAGCTTTGCTGACCTTCCTGCTTTTCACAGGCTGCTAGACCTCCTCCTTTCTCTGCTCCTCATCAGCCTCGCCCTCGGCAGCCACCCCAAGAAATCCAGCCTTTTTCATCTTCTCTCTCTCAGAAATTGGAACGGATTTTTTTTTTCTTTTTTCTTTCTGAATTCCTGATGCGCCTGCCTTTGCCAAAACCCCAAATCCCAGATCTGCCATGTGCCAACAAATGCCGGGAGAGGTTGTTTGGATGAATTCAGAAATGACCTTGAACCTTTGCTCAACGCTCAGATGACAGGTTCTCTCCTTCCCAACCACACCCCAACACACATGCTTCTTGTCGGATAAGGAAATGTTTTATTGCTTCGTTTTCCTTTTCACTTTCTCTACCACCCCTTCTTCACGAACGCTTCCCCCTTATCCTATCACGTACCTTCTGGAAAACTAATCAGAGAGCTAAAACCCCAGGACAGAAAGGGGCCTTGGGAGGGCATTTCATCTGGACTTTTGCTTCTAGAGAGTAATCATACTTGCCTGGTAACGGACTCTCTCTTCTGTCTTTAGACTTTGATCAGTTCCCATACCTTCTCATTTAAGCATCTCTGGGTTTTGCTTCTTGGGTCTTATTTATTAATTTCATATTTTAAAGTGCTTCCTTTCTTCCATTTAGGGTTGTTTCATTGGGATCCAGATAATGTATACAAGGCATGTTCATGATAGACACTATCATGATTTGGCCAAAAACATTGAGCTTTTTTCAAGCAGATGTATGTCTCCAAACTCTTTTCCTGGGTCAACCATGGTTTCTGGGGAGTCAGATATGATCATGGGTCTCCATGGGTAAAGACTGGACGCTGCCTGTGGTGGTCCAGTTGTGTATGTAGTTGACTGATCCGGAGGGATTTTTTTGGCTACAGTCAGAGGTCAAGAGTAAACGTAACAAGTCTATGATGGGGTCTACCCAGATGCAAAATGCTTTACAGGCTTGTAATCAATACCCTGGTGATTCAGTGCTAGGCCAGCTGTTGCGGAACAAAATGATTTTATATTGATTGTCTGATTGACTGATTTTGGCTTCAGGAGTACAGACCGGCTCGAGTAACTTTCTGCTGCGGTGAAGACAGATCTCCCAGAGCACAGGCATGTGAAATTCCACACTCTCCTTTTCCAGGGACTGAAGTGGACAGAAGGGTCAAACCCTCTGTTTTCCTTGACTTGAGTATATTTTTGAACACACCTATTCTTCTTTCCCTTCATTTCCCATTTCACACCCTGTCCGTCTACCTTTTCTCCTCACCTTAAAGTCCTAGACCTGTCCCCCAACTGCTCTGAGTCCACTCTTGAGAAAGGATTTCCCAGCCTCTAAAGGACAGGGGCTCCTCCATGACCCCAGCAGAGTTCTTCTGCAAGAACACGTCTTTCAACCTGTGGCCTGTCTCTTTGGTCGTCTACTGAAAGATTGGGACCGTCCTGCACAGCAGGTCCCACTGCAGACTCCTCAGGAGTTAAGTCCCAGCTTGAGCTGGGGTGGAGGGAATGGGGGCACCCAGGGTGGCCAGTAGTTTGTCATCATCTCAGGAAGATGGGCTGGGAAGTTGGAGTCTTTGAGATAGAGCAGAATTATCCTCACCGCATGTGATGAAAGAAGGTGGCACAAAATCACCCCTCCAGAGAGGGATCCTGGCCCTGAGTAAGAGCGAGAGAAGGGAAGCAGGTGGGGAGCTTTAAGAGGTGGGAGGAGAATCAGGAGAAGTTCAGAGGCTCTCATGATTCCAAACAATGCTTTCATTTCCGATGTTACCCTCCAAGGAAAGAAGGTCTAGCGTGTAAAGGATAGGCCCAGTCAAAATCTGACAACGTAAATCCTTGGCAGATGACATTGTTTCTCTGGTACGATCGCAACCTGCCAATGGAGAAATATCTCCCAAAGGGGACAATTGGAGTAATCACTTAAAGACAATCCCCTGGCTTGATAACCCAGAGCAGACACCCCTTTCCCTCTTTCCTTTAACCCCAAAGCCAGAAGCATTGGCTGACCCTCTGGTAGGTGAGGCCTGTGGGCAGACGAACAGGCGAGGACGAGGGAGGTCCTTTCCCGGGGGAATGTGTTAGAAGTTGCGGACGTGAGGCCAGAGCAAATGGCGTGTTTCCTTCTCGGGCTGTCACTTTCCCATGTGAAAGCTGCTTTGCTTTTCCTCATTTGTGCTGGGCGTTTCCCCTCAACCTCCGCTGGGTGTGGAAAGGAAGCCTGGCACTGACGCCACCTCTTGAGTTTCCACAAAGTTTCACTTTCTGTTTCTCAAGCCCTGACCCACACTCCACGGCTTCCCAGGCCATGCGTGGGTGCCTTGGAAACCACACGGGTGGCCTGTTCCCTGTAGGTGCCGTGAGTGACAGACAGGATGCCAGAGAACTTCTTTTCTGGAGTCTCAGGGCCTGTGACTCTAGTGCCTGACTTCACGTCCACCCCAGTAACAATGAAGGTCATTGCCATTGGCAGTGCCCCCCTCTCCCAAAGTCCTGGAGGTAATTACCCTGAAGCATGGAAGAAAGGGCAACGTCTGAAGGTTCTGTGCTGTTTCCTTGACCTGTACCTTGGAGGATCTCAAGGCCAAGAGTGGGTAACTGCTCTGCTATAGTAGAAACTCAGGAAATGCCTTAAACTATTGAAGTCAAGACAGGAAGTGACTTGCTAAAGTCCATAGAGCTGCTCAGCAGCAAGGTCAGGACTAAATATGGCTCTTTTCACTCCCAGGTAAATTGTCTTTCTTTTCCCCAAACTGCCCATCTCACCCCTCTTTCTTCTTGTTATAATGAATACCATTTCCTGTTGTATAGCTGTCTACATTGATAGCCAACAATGCAACATTCTTCTTATGGAAACCCTACCTGGATTGGAAGATGACTATTAATCTACTCATCCTCCACTTCTACCTCAATTAACAACTATCTCAAGTTATGGCCATCCCAAAGTGTTTGATCATTTCATTCTTCCTCTTGTATCTGTGCAGGGGGGCCTGGCAAGGACTTATGAGGCGGTATGAGGCAAGGCACATCAGTGGGCAGTGGGATTTGGAGTATGGGTCCCCTGCTCTTGGTGCTCTTGGCACCTGCTGCATTTTATCCCCACCTGCTGAACCATTAACCTACTACCTTGTATAAGTTTAGCAGAAAGAGTCCCCAAGCACCTATGAGAAGCACGCACAGCTTTTCCAGGTTACGCCGTGGGGATCGTGAAAATACACAGTATTCGTGTCTGGAAGTCATTTGACAACTCACTTCCAGAGTCGCTTGCTTCTTATAACTTACCTCAAGCAGCATATGTTACAATGATCTGGTGCTTTGGGTGAGAGAAGTGAATAGTCTCCTAAGGAAGGAGGCACAGGTGAATTAAGTCTCATCTTGTTTTGTACTTGTACTTGCCTCTCTATCTTGTCCCCCATTCCCGGCTTTGCTGCGGCTCTCGGACCAACCTGGGACTTTATGACCTGAAGACAGTTGAAGACCTAAAGTAAATTAGGCAGCTTCTGTCCATCTTGCTTCCCCAACTGTTATCCTCTGAATCATCTACCTTTCCTCTGGTTTCCTGTATCATCTTTTCTTTTTTTAAATTTTTTAAAAATTTTTTAATTTTTTAATTTATTTTATTTTTTTTAAATTTTATTTTATTTTTTAAAATTTACCTCCAAATTCGTTAGCATATATTGCAACAATGATTTCAGGAGTAGAGTAGACAATCAGGGTAATTGTCCAGACACAGATCAAGGCAGGATGCTTTTAAGCAATCACTCACATCTCTAAAGTCTTAAACCCAAGAGCATGGGGAGGGACCATTCTATAAGCAAAGCCTTAACTATGAAAACAACTTTTGAAACGAAGATTCAAAAGATAAGCTCAACAACAGGTGTTCTTTGCTTTCTGTAGTAGGTGTGTTCTTGAAAAGTTTAGTGTCAATATTTTTCCCCCATTAATCTAATCATAGTCTAAATATAAGAGGGAGGCTGGATATTTAAAGAAACCATATAGTTGATCTCATTGCAAAGCCTTTTTAGAGTTTTAAAAATCACTTTTCTTTTCAAACATCGGGTTTTCTTCGATTATAATTTCTTAGAAGTAGGGACATATCGGGTTGATGTATATTGCCTACAAATAAAGGATGGGTTAGCCGCAGAGTGCTGGAGCTTTGGGACTTTTGTATTTATCAAATACTTTATATCTATTTATACTTGGAAGATGGGACAATAGCTTCCTCTGGGAACAGAAAGATCTTTTATTTCTCTCTTCCTAGGCCATGCAAACTCCACTTCTTCTTTCTGGTATTTCCCATACATGCCTCCACCATAAGGCAATTGATCATTCTTTCCCACTCTTCTGAACTTTCTGCAAGTGCTAGTGTCTCTGTGCTGGAATAACCTGGTATTTTGGGCTACACTACTGAATATTCTCTTCAGGATGGAGGCAGGTGGTCAAATGACTCAAAAACCAGGACTCTGTCTAAGGTTGTCCAATATGAGCTGTGGCTATTGAGTACTTGGAATGTGGAACGTGAATGAAACTTAGGAATGAATTTTTAATTTAATTTAATTTTTAAAATGTTTATTTATTTTTGAGAGAGAGGGAGAGAGGGAGAGAAGCAGAGAGAGAGGCAGAGAAAAAGAATCCCAAGTAGCCTGAAGAGGGGCTCAGTCTCACGAACCATGAGATCATGACCTGAGCCGAGTGGGAAAGGGGTAGAGAGAGAGGGAGAGAGAGGATCCCAAGAGGGCTCTGCACTGAGAGTGGTGAGCCCTACGCGGGGCTCAAACTCATGAACCATGAGATCATGACCTGAGCCAAAGTCAGACACTTAACCAGCTGAGCCACCCAGGCGTCCCAGAACTTCTTAAAAAAAAATGTTTCTTTGTTTCTTTATTTTGAGAGAGAGAGAGAGAGAGAGAGAGCAAGTGGAGGAGAGGCAGAGAGAGAGAGAGAGAATCCCAAGCAGGCTCAATGCTTTCAGCGAGGATCCCAACACAAGGCTCAATCCCATGAACCATGAGATCATGACCTGAGCCAAAATCAAGAGTCGGACGCTTAACTGACTGAGCCACACAGGCTCCCCTGGAGAACTTTTGTGTATATTTGAAGCAACTTGATCACCTTTCAACTGTAAGTTTTATGGAGTTTCTACATATAGGTCAAGTAGTTCTACAAAGATTTTAGCTTTTGAATTGAGATGTGGTCTAAATATAAAATACATATCAGATTTTGAAGATTAGTAGGAAAAAGGAATGTAAAATATTTGCTTAGTAATTTCTATTCTGTATATGCTGTATATCTATTCTGTATATCTATGCTGAAATGATAACATTTTGGATATACTGAGTCACATAAAATATATTATTAAACTTAATTTCATCTATTTCTTTCCAGGTTTTTTACATGGCTACTAGACCATTGAAAATCGTAAATGTGGTTCATATCGTGTGTCTCTTGATCAAGACTGATCTCAAGTCTACTATTGCCTGACTTCATGACCACTCCCTGTGTCTAGACAAATGCCGTCAGCTCTTCCTATGACAGGGTTCAGGGTTTTAATTCGGATGCTCCTCAGCTGAAGAAAATGCATCAACCTCTAGCTTTATTCTTTGAGGCAGCTTCTGAATCTACACTTGGGTGACAATTGCTTTGGCATCTTTGAGTTTTTTGCATGCCTTACTGTTCGATGCAGTCCGCATAGTTTATGCTTTAAAAAAAAAAATAGCAAGACTTCCAGAAAATGCTTTCAGTAGAAAGATAGATTTGGGAAGAATATCCAAAATTGTCACTTTGAACTTCTTATTTCATATGAGAAGAAGACCTGCCCAAATATATTCTGCTGTGCAGTGACGCCTCCAGACCACTGCTGGTCCGGACGCTCTCTGTAACCCCACACCAGAAGTGACTGGGGCCAAGGAACAGCCATGGACACGATGACACAGCATTACAAAACACCACGCTAGCTGGTTATTAATGAAAACCAGATGATGGACCATGCACCACATCGTCCAGAAAGTTGACTAGCTGGAACGGAACATGCAGAGTTCAAGGGTGGCAGGAGCCTGCGTTAGAAGCGCGGAGGCTGGGACACACATCCACGCTCTGCTGTGAATCGGCTGCGAGTCACTGGGCAGGTTATTGTCACATCCCCTTTGCTCATCTATCAAATGAGAGGGTCGCGGCAGAAGGTCTCTAGTTCCCCCCTGCTCCTACAGCCGCATCTCGGCCAGTCTAGCCCGAGGCCCCCACCACCTCCAGCTGTGAGAACACGGGGCAGGACTACCCGGGTTGGAGAATGCCCAAGGCACAGGCCAGCGGTCTTGTCCCGCGGGGAGTGAGAGGCAGGGCGGGGAGAGCCAGCAGGCTCTGTGACACTGCTGTAACCTCACCGCTGGTCAGTGACCTCCTTTTCGGTAGCATACGTTCCATCACGCGCAGCTTTGCTGGGTCAAGTGCATCCACACTTTAGAGCCATGGGAAACGTTTATCAAACTAACCTCCAGAAGGCACACGCTCAGCTTCACTCTCGCCACCCAAATACCTGCTTTGGGGAGTAAACAGCAAATCTTTGTTATTTCAATTTGCTGCTTTGCGATTGTAAGTGACATGGAACTTCCCCCATATGGTAATTGGAGACTGACATTTCATCTCACACAATCTGACTGCATCTGTCGCCCTGGTTTCTTGAGCGTTTTTGTTTTTTGTTTTTTGTTTTTGTCTTATGATTTATAAAAGCTCTTTTGGTTTAAAGGTTAACCCTTTCTTATTACATGTCTACACCACTTTCTTGCAAATATTTTTTCAGTTCATGACTCACCTTTTCATCTCGTGTGTGCGTAACTTTGAACTTACAGATATTAACATTTTCATTGAAAAAAAAATTCTTTTAATATGAAATTTATTGTCAAATTGGTTTCCATACAACGCCCAGTGCTCATTCCAACAGGAGCCCTCCTCAACGCCCCTCACCCACCCTCCCCTCCCTCCCACCCCCCATCAACCCTCAGTTTGTTCTCAGTTTTTAAGAGTCTCATATGAGATATTAACATGTTTAAATGGTCATGTTTATCAATCTTAAAAAAAAAACCCTCTGTACTTTTATACTTTCAAGGCACCTTCTCTATTCCTAATCAGATAATTTTTACCCATAACAGTTATCTATTTTTCTTTTTAATCTGTAGTGATGCATTTTGGTGTCTGGTGTGAAGAGGCTACATTCTTTTTCTGTGTATAATCACACAGGAAGGATCTCTCACACTGTTTACTAAATAAACTATCCCATTCCTTCCAGTTTCCACACCCATTTAATCTAGTCCATTGTTGACATCATCAGAGAAAATTTCTCATCAGAAAGTTTGACCAGCACAATTCAATGGTATCAATCCAGCTTGACTTATGCATGGTTGTTAGGCTGGGTGGCAGTTATGAAACGGGGTGGAAGTTAAATGAATTATCATTAATACACTTAATGCCACAAATGTATTGCAGACTGAAGAATTTAGTTAAATTGTGGACCATGCCATATATTCCACTGGCAATTTGGTTGAGCCCAGTTCACTGGGCTTTGTTTATAAACCTTCACCTTAAAACGCCCGGGATCTAGAGCAGGGGACACGGAGGAGGTAAGGGAGACATCATCTTGGGGATGGAGAGGACTTTTCCATGGTGACCAGATGTTTATCACTGCACGGGCAGATGGCCCAGGGAGGCTGGTTGTGGTTTGGGTTACTTTTTCCTGATGCGGATGTAGTTGCTTCTCTTCTGGGTGGGCAGTGTGGGGACCAAGGAGTCTCAGTGGGTGCACAACATCCAGCAAGGAAACCATTCTGCTGGCTCGCTGCATCAGCCACACTCTTTACAGAGCAGGACGCCAGCTGCTGCTCTAACCAAAGTAAAAGTCCTCCGTAGGGCCACATGCTAACCACGGGGCACTGCAGGCCTTCCTGGACTCTTCCTTCTCTAGGAGGTAGGGCTCAGAATGACGTCTGGTCATGGAAAAAGAATTTCGAGTCGTCCGGGTTCATGGTGTCTGAACCGTGGAGGGTGTACCCTGTGTTCTTTTGAGGTTAGAATTTGCTTTAATTAAGGAAATAAAATGAAATCCAACACACCCTGCTCACGCCACACATGTTCTGAGGGGCTGCAGGAAAACCCCAACGCTGTTGGGACACAGAGTCAGCAGGGACTTCTCGGATGACTTGGTTAGTGTCAGTGGGCCACCCTGCTGTTTCCTTTCCTGAGAACATCTATCCCTTTTCAGAGACTGTTAATTTTGTGCTCAACATGCCTGAGTGTGTTGATATCAGTCTTGAGTCCAGTTTGCATTTCATCCCCTCCCTGCTGAGGGGAGCAGGAAACTGGGGATTATGGGAGTCGGGGGTGGTGATGAAAGGGCTCTAGACCACCAAGCCTTGAGTTCAGAAGATGCATATGACTTAGCCTGCTCTGTGGATATGTCCCCTGCTTGCCTCCACCCTCCCATTTGTCAGGGTCCCTCCCTTCCCTAAAGACAGTTCAAAACTCTTCCCAAGTTAACACCAAACCAGAGAATGTTCCATTTGTCTTTCTCATGCTCACGCCCTGCCTAACTCAACATCGTATGTGAAAATCTAGAGGACTGGTGTCTGTTTTGAAGAATGCCTTACACTTTTGTTATTTTTCTCTACATAAATTCCTTAACTACAGGGTTGACATACAATCACCACATTCAAACACACTTCATAGTGCCCGGGTCTGATAATCATATATGTGTGTGTGTGTGTGTGTGTGTGTGTGTGTGTGTGTGTATATGTATGTATTTGGAAGTTCTTTCATATAACAAAGTAGCAAAGGGGCCCATCTGTTTGAGTATGTTTAGTCATACATTCATGTAAACTCAGAAAACTGATTTGGAAGACTTGCTTGGGATGAAGGAGGCTCTGAACTATTGATGGTGAGGATTAGAAGGTTTGGAAGGAGCTAAGGCTGTTCTGGGGAGGCCCTCAGTTTCCGATCCACCCTCTTCTCCCCTAGGACTTAATGGTGGGACAGAATTACTGGATTCATTGGGATGCAAGTCATACATGCCCAACTCAAACTAGTTTAAGCAATATCGGATATTTAATGGCCGCTGAAACCGGAAAGTCCAGTAATGTAACTGGCTTGGGGCACAGATGACTAGTTTCTCCTCATTCTTTGTCTCTGCTTTGCCTTCCTCTGTGTCAGCTCCATTCTCAGGCAGACTTGATTCAAGTGAAGGCTAGGGTGCCCTCCAGCAGCGTCACCCGAGAACTTAGAAAACCCTAAGCAGAAAGAGAATGTCTCCCGGCCAAAGTCCTGGTGGGGGGGGGGGGGGACTCTCAGTGGCCCATCCCGGCTCATGGAGCCTCTTCTGAAACAATTAGTGGTCAGTGGAATATGTTCTTTTGATTTTCCCAGACTCATCAAGGCGTCTGACCCTGAAACCAGGGGTGAAGAGCAACCTTTCCCAAACCGCATGATGGCTCACCTAAAGGAAACTGGGCTGCTGTTCCCAGGAGAGCAGAAACATCAGGCAGAACAATAGAAGCCCACTTCAACAGATGGCAGGTGGATGGTGTGAAGAGAATTCTCATTCTGCTGGGCGGATCTGGGCTCACCTTTCACCTCTGCAACATACAAGTGAGGCTGATGTGGCACCAAGGGTGTTGGGATCTGGAAGTAAATTGTCACATGGGGATGTACTTTGGCCAGAATTCGGTCCTCCTCTCCATAACTCTGTCCTCCTTCCATCTATATCTAGGTTATATCAGCCCTCCCCCATTGTACATGGGCACCGCCGTGAAGCACACATTCAAGCCCAGTGGCATGCAGATGAAGCATTTGGGGTTCATGTTCTGCCACTCAGCCTGTTCCCCACCCCCCCACCTTCCCATGGGCAGCAGCACACATTACGTTCTGCTAGGTTGCCATGTTTTCTAACACACTCTCTTACTCTGGATGCCCAGGTGTTGGCCATGGGAGAGGCATGGTTGGCCCACTTACCTGGCTCCCTCTGATTCATAGGGACACCCTGCCTCATGTTCTTCAGCATGAGAGTCAGGATGCAATGCAAGACCACCGCACTTAAATATTTGGGTTCTCATCCCGGCTCAAAACCGAACTAGATGGGTGATTTTCGGACTGCCCGTGGGTCAATTTCTTCCTCTGTATTTGGTCACATCTTCTTCAAACCATAAGGTCCCTTCGTGTTCTAGTGCTCATCCCGTCTGAGCAGCCACTATATTAGCTTCAAGTTTTTCCTCTGAAAATTCAAGAGAATAAAGCTATGCCTTAAAACGATTTCCCGAGAGTAGACATAAAGAGCTAGAAAAGTCTGAAACCCAGATCCTCCACTAAGTAGGCATGTGATTTAGGGCAAGTTATTAACATCTCTGCGACTCACTTTTCCTCGCCTTTACAATGGGGCTACAGGATGTCGTGAAGATTAAGTGGGTTAACGCTTGAAGCCTGCCCAGGGCAAATTTCCACATCAGCGATTGCTGTTTCTGCTGTTCTAGATTGTAATGCATAAAACAGAGAAATGTGTTGTATTTTCGAAGCGCATATCTGTCAAGTACTTGCCAGCTGGGAGGAACTCATGTCTCCTGAAGGAGCAGGTCTCATTTTTGGTAGATCTAATTATTACTATAAAGTCGTTGTTATTGCCCTTGAAGTACTTGAAGATACCATCAGCCACACTCTTGAACACTCCTGTCCTCTTTAATTTCTTTCTGTTGCTCTGGCCACAAGACCAGTGCTCTAGTACGGATATGTTCAGGTTTGTTAATGCCCTCCTCTGTGCTGTGCGCCTCTAACTTGACCCCAGACGGGATCTAAACAGTGCTAAACCTATCACTTCTCTCCAACATATAATCACACTTTACTAGTGCTGCCAGGGACTGGATTTCCTTTCTAGCAGCCGAGTCATGTTTTGGGCTCATATTTAGCTTCCAATTAAGAAAGCCCTGAGTTGTTTTCATATAAACCAGTGGAAACCCATTTTAGAATTCAAGTCCTCTGTCTTGCCTAATCAATGTTACCTTCTGGGATAAATACAGAAAATCCTTCAAGTACAGAATGAGGAAATCCTGACTCTGGGCATTTGATGTCAGTTAAATAGGTCACATTTTATTTATTTATATTTCGAAAAAGAAGTGCGAAGGAACAAGAGACCCTGAGCATCAGGCCAGAACAGAATAGTTACATTGTGATCTGAGACTCTGTCCTGGTCGTAGGATCGAGAGCCATTAAACAGCGCCAACCAGGCTTTTGGCCCGTGAAGCCGGGGGCAATCACTGCCATGGAATAATTTTCAAATCTGGGCTTATGCCTGTTCAGGATTTCTTGGTGTTTGTTAGTTGTCATTGTTGTATTTGTAGGAAATGAAAGCTGCCATTGAATAGTCTCGGTAACCCCCTCCCAACCCTCCAAATATGCCTGGAATAAGTCAATGAGTTTTCATCTGGGCATATTGCTTTTCCATAAATGAATCTTTGCTTCTTACCTAGGACATAATATTGGTGCTTGGTAGGAATGTGCCAAATATTGTGTCTTTGTGGCCAACTATTTTCATTCAAAATTGAATTTCTATCATTCAGTAAAAAGGGAGAGATCTCCAAGTTCAGATATTTTTCCCTTCCTAAGAGAACTGAAGTATAGAGTCAAATATTAACTGTTCTTTATAACATATAAAAACATACCTAAGGATTTTATTGTTCAGTCTATTTATCTTTGTATCCAGTACAATCTAATGAAAAATATAGGTATACACACAGAGATTAAAAGTATCTATCACATAGGGGCGCTGGGTGGCTCAGTCAGTCGAGTCTCCAACTCTTGGTTTCTGCTCAGGTCATGATCTCACGGTTTGTGGGTTTGGGCCCTGCATCGGACTTTGCCCTGATAGTGTGGAGCCTGCTTGGGACTCTCTCTCTCCCTCTTTCTTTGTCCCTCCTCTCCTCTCTCTCTCTCTCTCTCAAAATAAATAAATAAACTTAAAAAAGAAGTATCTATAGTAGATATGTGTACATAGGTATATGTATGTCAACACATCTATGTTAGGTTGTGATAAAATTCATTACCCTGTGTTGACGGTTGTGATAAAATTCATTACCCCATATTGATGGCATTCTTGTACCCACTGGTAATTTATTAAAACAAATGACTTGGATTCTCTCAGGAGGTGCTCCTGGCTCCCAGTGATCACTGATTATTTTTATAAAGGCTCATCAAGAGCTTGTTTAGTGTCAGGAAAAGAAATTCAAAATATACATCGTTAATGTCAAGCTTCTACCTTTTGATTTCTAGAATCGACTTTTTATTTTTTTATTTTTTTATTTTTTTCAAATTTTTTTTTCAACGTTTATTTATTTTTGGGACAGAGAGAGACAGAGCATGAACGGGGGAGGGGCACAGAGAGAGGGAGACACAGAATCGGAAACAGGCTCCAGGCTCCGAGCCATCAGCCCAGAGCCTGACGCGGGGCTCGAACTCACGGACCGCGAGATCGTGACCTGGCTGAAGTCGGACGCTTAACCGACTGCGCCACCCAGGCGCCCCGTCGACTTTTATTTTTATTTAAAAAATTGATAAAATATTTCTCTCTTTTGATTGTTCGGGCATTTCTCCCATTAACCCACCCAACATCACCACCCCTACCGCTACATCCACCTGAGGGTGCCTGGGCCGGGAACCGGGGAGTGCTGACCACCCATGGCCAAGCCCTTACACTCCGGCTTGGAAAGGAAGTATGTTTCTCTCTCAGTCATTGGAGATTGACTGAATGAAAATTTGCACTGATAACTATTTTTGCATGTGGAATTAGGAATATTCAGATAGACGTAAGTCCTTTGGCGTCTAGTTTTTCATCTGCCTTAAAATCAGTAGCTCACATTCTCAAAAACAGTTTGCTAATTCTAACGCTAAGGGGATATGATCGACTGAAACCATAAACGAGAAACCGAAGCAGCAACGAGGACGACAAGAATCCAGATCTATGCAAATTCATTAATTACAATGCCAGGAATCAAGTGTTCCTGATGTTCCCTTAGAAGCATTTGGTCATTGTGGATTCACAGGGGTAGGTGAGTGCTTTCAGCATGTATGATTTAAGCAGCTAGTTTTGCATGGCGATGGGTTGCTGGAAGGAATGGTACAGAAGGAACGTGAGAAAGAATATGAGTAGTAAAGGAGGATAAGAGAAGACAAGGAGAAAGACAATGTCCATAAAAAGATGAATAAGGAGGGGAGCAGAAAAAAAAAGTGGTTATAATTTCACACTCCAAGGAACACACTAGTAAAGAGGAATCTAATGTTGAGGCAAAGGGTTTCTTTTCCATTTGTTTAGGCTTGTGGCCTGATTTTGCTTTGGCTTTCATCGTATACATGGGCCAAGGCAAGTTTTCCAGACCAGTCACACTTCTTGCTGACTTGCTGGAATGTCTTTCTTGGATGTCACGGAAAGAAATGTCTTGGCTTCTATATCCCTGGCTGAATGGGTCAAAGCATGAAAAACCCACAGATATATATCTGACTCTGCTGGAGATAGAAAAGAAGATAAGTGAGGTCTTTTCTCCTCATAGGGCTTGTTAGCCAGATGAAGAGATTAAACCAATGGAAAAAGATAAATAGAACTTTCTGGATGTATGTAAGGAGTGCCCACAGGTGCCTGTAAAAATAAGAGCATAGCCATGCAGGCGAGCAGGAGCCATGGTGGGGGTTTTGATGCAGGGGATGAAGAGGGAAGAACATAGGGGTGGAGGTTGGGTACATGGGCTCAAATCACGATCCTGCCACCTGTCTGATTTGTGACCTCTGCCATGTTGTTTTGCCCCACAAAGGCTTAGTTTTTAGGTGTATAAAAGGGCATTTATAATGTGTACTTTCAAACACATTATCTTTATTAATTTTCTTGGCAGTTCTGTAAAGTGTGAAGCACTGTATTAAGTAACTTTCCTTACCATTGTAATGGAACTTGGCTGGAGAATGTTCTCAGAGGAGGATCCTCAGGGAGACAAGTCTTCCTTGCCTTGCATCCAGAGGAAGTTGCAGATACAGAGGGAGTCACTGTTTCCATCAGACTGGGGAGAGGCAAGAAAGGTCACCAGAAGTCTAGATTCTTCTGGAGTCTCTTGGCATCCTGTCTCACTTTGGTTCTTTCCTGAGCTCCCCAGCTGTATAGATATGCAGATGTACAGACTGGGGAGACGAGCCAAGGTGAATCCAAGGCTGAGCAGGTCAGTAGCTCAGCCTATGAAAAGCATTATCACCCCCCCACCACTGAAAGGTGTCTGATAGGAATTTTCTTTCACTCATTCACCCGAATGTCTTGACATTGGCATGAGGGGTGTAACTCAGAGAGCCCAAGGCCTGGGTCCAACTTCCTTGGTGTAGAAAAGTCATAAAGGTAGCTGTTACAGAAGAGCTTCATAAGGGAAACTATGGTTTTGCCCCTAGAAAGAATGGGGTAATATACTCCTCACCCACTTTTTAACAAAATGTTGTCTCCTATACCTTTTCTTTCATACCTGATTGGTTCTTCCTTCTCTTCTGTCCTTCCCAGCTAATGCAAGGTCACTGTCTGCCATCTCTCCACTCTCCAGTCCCAGACTCCCTCAGAACTTGAGGAAATCGAGGCAAAGAGCAAATTGTGACTGCGTTGTGTTGGACACCCGGGGACAGAATAAAATGAAGAAACTTCCCATTTGACGGAATGGGTAAAAGGGAGTCTGGAGTTCAGGCGGGGTTTGTAGGAAGCTGGTCTATCTTTATCCTTATAATCATCTCTGTCATTTCAATGGTTATAGTGTTGACAATGATGTTGACAGTATAGTGATAACATGAATATGAGCTAAAGCCTTTTGAGTGTTTCTGAGGTTCAAGGCATTGCACTAAGTACTGCACATGGGTTCTATTAATGCTCACAGCATTTGAAGCAGATTAAATTACCATGGGCCTTTTACAAATGGGCTGATGTTCAGAAAGGTGAAGTAAAAAGCCAAAGGCCAAACAGCAAAGGGTGGCAGGACTAAAATTGAAACCCAGGAAGCTACACACCAAAATTCAAGATCTTAATTATTATATTTGGGGCCCTCTGAGTGACGGATCCTCCCCTGTTTCCATCCACTGTTTCCAGAGAGCATCTTGCTCACTTATACATCCCATCTTTTCATACTGGTGTGGATGGACTTTTGATGTGAAGGACAAAGAAACCAGGAGGGTGATCTCCTCAGCTTTCAAGAAAGCCTACTTGCTTTTCTCTAAGAACTATCAGCATAAATGGGAGGCAGAATATGTGAAAACAGCAGAAGGGAGGGCTTGGATCCCTCACACTCCAGCCATTGGTCATTGCGCCATATTGGTCCTTGAGCCATTTGCTTCCTCCCATTAATCCCGAAGTTCTCTCAAGCTCCAGCTTCTGCTCCCCATTTCACTCTCTCTACACTAATGGTGGTAGCCTTGATTTTTTCCTGTCTCTCTAGCTTTCGTACTCCCACGATGACTGTTAGGGTAGAGGGCACTTCCTAGTCACCATAAGGTATGTTGTGAGGATGTTCTGGTTATGGGGATTGCGTCAGAATAGGGCTGGAGATGAAACACACCAATAGCCTGAGGAGGAGGGTTTAAAAAAGGGACTGTTTACAGAGTTGTGGGAGGTTTACACATATACACATACACCCAAGCATGCAATCATCAATGACACTTTGTACACTTAAAATGGGTTCATTTAGTTATACTCCTATGGAGTCAATTTAAAATCTAAAAATGGGGTCCTCTTATTAAGAAAGGAATTTCTTGGGGCACCCAGGTGGCTTAGTCAGTTAAGCATCTGACTCTTGATTTCAGCTCAGGTCATGATCTCATGGTTCTTGAGTTCGAGTCCTGCATCGGGCTCCCTGCTGACAGTGTGGGGCCTGCTTGGGATTCTCTCTCTCTCTGCCCCTCTCCCCCCTCATTATCTCCCTCCCTCTGCACTGAGGAGGGCACCTGTTGGGACGAGCACTGGGTGTTGTATGGAAACCAATCTGACAATAAATTTCATAATAAAAAAAGTTTGGTAAAACAATCAAAAAATAAAATAAATAAATAATAAATAAACTTAAAAATTTTTAAAAAATGAAAGGAAGTCCTAGTTGAAGAGATTTCTAGGGTGAACATGTCTGACTAGAATTCGTCAGGTACGATGCACGATTTTCACCTATTTGCTTGTGTTTTGCATCATTTTTCTTCCCTGAAACTCTCCCCTCTTTTCTCCAAATGTCCGAGGCAAAGACTATGCATTCTTCCTCGGCCACATCATGTGCTGCTGAGTTCTCATTTCGCTGGGCAACCCGTGCGGTCGGTCAGGGTCTCGGGAAAGGGACAGGCTGGCTTCGTGCAGCCGCTCCCAAACGTTAATGCGCCCCCTGCGATGGGCCCGGCGCTCTGCCAGGTGCTAGGGAATCCAGGTCGCGCAAGAGTCCCCGCAGATAATGCATCGCAGTGTCGAAAGAGACGGCCCTGTGACATGCCATGCACTTAGCACTGTGCAAGGAGCAGAGTAAAAGGGCCCTGAGGAGGTAGCAGGTGTCTCTCTGCGGAGGCTTATACTGACATCTTCACAGATTGGGGAGAGTGGAGCTAGATCTCAAGGATAAGAAGCCTTGGAAGGCGTGGTGCTGGGAGAGGACATTCCAGGTGGAGTGGACACGTGGGTGTAAATCCAGAGCCTAGCCAACAAAGGGCATGGTGTGTGACCTATGGCAGGAGTGGGGCTTGGGGGGTAGGGTAGGGAGAGACGGTTCTGGAAAGCAAAGGTGGGCTCAGATTGCACAGGACAAGGTCAAAGCGTTCAAAATCACATGAGAAATATGGATGTGAAGGGAATGGCTAATGTCCACCCACCCCCGGCGCCCTGCAGAGGAAGTGCTCAAGAAACAGTAGTCATTATCATGGCTTTATTGTGTTGCTATTATTTTTTGTTTTGGGAGAGAGAGAGAGGGAGAGAGAGGACCTGAAACAGGCTCTAGGCTCTGAACTGTCAGCACAGAGACTGACATGGGGCTCGAACTCATGAACTGCGAGATCATGACCTGAGCCCAAGTCAGAGGCTCAACAGACTGAGCCACCCAGGAACCCCTACTGTGTTGTTACAATTAATAAAGATGTTTGAGGGGGCTCCTGGGTGGCTCAGTCAGTTAAGTGTCCGACTCTTGATTTTGGCTCAGGTCATGATCTCACGGTTTGTAGGTCTGGGAGATTGAGCCCCGCGTCAGGCTCTGCCTCTCTGCTAACAGAATGAACTTGCTTGGGATTTTCTCTCTCCCTCTCTGCCCCTTCCACACTCGCATTCTCTCTTTCTCTCTCTCTCTCTCAAAATAAATAAACTTAAAAAAAATGTTTGAAGCCCACTTTGGCTCCTGTGTGGTTGAAGGAAAGATAAAACCTTTTCTCCATGCCTCTTAAGCACAGAAGCAGCAAGCTCCAGACCGAAGGAGGGAAGCCCTTCTGGTGCTGAGTCAAGTGCAGGATGTGAAAGGTCCCACAGAAAACGAGAATCACATCATGCATGTAAGTGATGGCTGGATCCAGGCTCAGAAGATTCCAGGTTGCTGCACTCACTTGTGCAGGCCTTCCCCCACTTCTCACTGACAATTGTTTCCAGAAGTATTGAGCCCCTCGGAACCATGTGTTTGTCTCTTCCCTGGAAAGGCGTATGGAGGCTACGAGTGAGGCAGGGACAGGGTTGGGGCTTTCTGTCTTTCCCCCTTCCCCTGGGCTCCACTCCTCTCTCCTCTTTCTTCCCATAGAGGTGGCAGGATGTGAAGGCCATGAACTCCATCAGGAGCCAGCGGGCTCGTCCAGGAACAGAGTGGGAAATATAAGGGGACCCATCTGCTATCTCCAGCGGCAGGAAGAAGCTGCAGAACGTCCCTTTCAGATACGAGTGTTTGAAGAGAGAAGGAGGTTTTCTCATTCACTGCAAATGGTCTGCAAGGTTAGCAGACGCCATCTGGGAGTCAGAGCAGCACCCTCCGTCCCCCAAACTCTCCAGACACAGGAGGTAGCTTTTCAGAAGTTGTCTGGTTTCTGCAATAAGCACAGGGCCTTGAGATCACCCCTCCCACCCGCCCCCCCGGGAAGGAGGAAGATGAATGAGGACCGGGGCCTTTAGAGGAGGGAGTGGGGAGACACATCTGTTGACTTTGTGTGTGGGGGTGCGTTTATTATATACTTTAAATTAGACTTTTTATTTCAGGTAATGTCGATTCACATGCAATAACAAGAACTAATAGAGGGAGCATTTACACCCTTTACTCCGTTTACCCCAGTGGGGCCACCATATGTGATACTATAGTGCAATATCACAACCACGATATTCTTGCCATCGGCACAGTCCTGACACTGAACGTCTCCATCCCCTTGGGGATCCCTCTCCCTGCCTTTTTTTTTTAATTTTTTTTAAAACATTTATTTATTTTTGAGACAGGGAGAGACAGCATGAACGGGGGAGGGTCAGAGAGAGAGGGAGACACAGAATTGGAAACAGGCTCCAGGCTCTGAACTGTCAGCACAGAGCCCGACGCGGGGCTTGAACTCACAGACGGCGAGATCATGACCTGAGCTGAAGTTGGATGCTTAACTGACTGAGCCACTCAGGCGCCCCTCTCCTTGCCCTTTTATAGCCACACCCTCTTCCCTCCTGCCCTTATCACTCCAGAAACTGGAAAAGACCCAGATGTCCTTCCACTGGTGAATGGTCAAACAAACTGGGTCGCCTTTAAAGAGACGTGACCTGGAGCTGCGTGAGGAGGATCCCCAGGGCTCCGCAGCGACTGTGGGAAGTTCAAAGTCACTGCTCCTAACCCGTGAGTCCCACCAGAGTGTGGAAGGCTACTGTCAGGAGGAGAGCAGCAGGTGTGACAGAACAGACAGGCTAGATTTACCTGTGGTGGCCTGATCCCCGCAATCCGGCCCCCCTTCTGGCCCCCGCTGCTTACTCCTTCATGGTCTTCTAGAAAGACAGTTGGGCCTTCACAGAAGTAGCTTGTGAAGTGAATTAGCATTCACTGTAGGCCGGAATGCTGCAGTCACCAACAAGGATTTTACATAGGAATGTCTTTAGTTCCTCACTCCTCCTGTAAAGTAGACACTGTTATTATCCCCGGAGGCTCAGAAAAGTTAAGTCCCTTACCCAAGGACACACAGCTATTAAGGCAGGTTAGGTCTTGAATCCAGGGCTATTAACTCAAAGGCCCGCACTCTTTCCGTTATGCTGTGTGGCCTCCAATAATAGCATCGCCACCAAAAGAAAGCCACTCAAGCGCTGCAACATGTTGACAGCCAATGAGGAGAGAGAAAGGGGAGGCTGCTAAATTATGGGCTTTTCGCTCTTGAGGGGCCATGATAGAGAGTCAACTGCCTGGGAAGGAGGGCCTGTGAGCCACTGAGTTCCTAATGGTATAATCCAGAGTCGACACGGGGGCAAAAAAGAGGTTCTCTTTGAAGTTCATTACCGTCAGAAACTTCTCCAGCCCCAAGTCACTCTTCCACTCTAAGAAGTGTTATTACTTCTTCCCTCTTCTCGACGTATCTGGGTTGGCTCCTGTGCCCACATCTCTCACTTCCAGCCAAAGGCAGGGGGTCCGATGCAAGAGGCAGACACACTTGGGCTTCCACACAACGCCACTTGCTGTGTGAGTTTTGGCAAGTTGTTTCACTGCTTAATTTCTGGGGGTTGTATTATATCATGGGGCGTTACGTTATATCGTGTTATATTACAGTCTTCTTCATGGCGTTCTTATGAAGATTGAGAAGATAATGCATGTCAGACTTCTAGCATGTTTCCTGGCATATTGCAAACACCCGTGGGCTACGTGCGTACTGTGTGTGCAACCTTCTTGAACTCATAGACTCTGGCCTCTTCTGCCTCCTACCGTGCCATAAGTCTATTCTTTCTGAAATGTTACTTGTGGCCCATTTTTTTCCCAGAATTTTTTGCCAGAGGAATCGAGTCTATTCGACAAGTAGCCAAGGTTTCTTTCTTTTTTCTTTTTAATCCCAAGTCTCTTCTCAGCATGCTCTTCTGATTGTATGATCGTATGATTCCAACTACTTTTATGCTCATCGTTTCCCCTACCTACCAGTGGGGGAAGACTACTGAGCTAATGATGGGAAGGATGTGGCTTCTACTCATCTTTTGCTGTGTTGCTGTGGGTAAATTGATTTCACTTTTTTGCACTTTCTATGCTTGGTTATAAAATGGAAATAATAGGACCTCTTGAAGCTGCTTCACAGGGTTATCATAAAAGCCCAAGAAAAGACACTGGGTAAAATATTTAGACAACTCCCAAATACTATAAGAATATGAGGCATTGTCGTTCAGATATAGGGCTTCTTAGGAGCTTTACTTTGTAGCTCTGTGGTGAGTTAGGTTTTGATGTGGAGCAAACAACCACAAATTCTCAGTGGCTTGCAACAATAAACATTTATTTCTCACACATCTGTGGAGTTCAGCTGATGCAGGCTGGGCTCACTCCTACATCGGGGGGGGGGGGTGGTTGGAGTTTGGCTGACCATGCTGAGCCTGGCTGAGTAATTTGGTTCCACATGTTTCTCATCCTCTTCCCGGGACGAGTGGACTAGCCCAAGCATGTCTTTCTCAGGCTGATGGCGGAAGCATGAGAAAGCAAATCAAAACACGCAGGGCTTCCCAAATCCTGGGCTTGAAATTGGCACATTCTCACCCTAGTGGCCAAGCAGGCCTTGTGGCTGAGCTCAGGGGTAGGGGTTAATCATTAGCCACTGTAGGAAGATTTTTCAAAATTTCATGAGAAAAGCCTGCATAAAAGCGAAGAATGACCACTGGGGATATTAATACAAATCTGCCACACTGGGTTTCTTACCCAGCCCGTGGACAGGATTCTCTGGAGGTCCAGCATTTTTTCTCACGGAGCCCAGTGTGGGGCTTGAACTCAGGACCCTGAGATCAAGACCAGAGCTGAGATCAAGAGTCTACCAACCGATTGAGCCACCCAGGCACCCTGAGGCTCAATGTTCTTGATAAGAAGGATGTTGGCTCAAATGGGGAGACACAGTGTATCACCTCTGTCCTGGCTCATTGGATTTAGGACCTAAGGACAAAACTCTTTAGGTTTAGGTAGTGAAAAACAAGAAGTGACCGTCATGAAGTTTGGTCTCTGCTTCTAGAGCTACCCATTGCTAAGTTGTATGAATTTTCTTTTTTATTGTAGGAACACCTATCTATCTATCATCTATCTATCTATCATCTATCTATATTTGTAGAAACATTTGCTCTTTCCCAAGATTATTGCTTTCACAAAAGTGGGAAGATATTTGATATTCTCCCCCTCTTCCTTCCCAGCATCCTTTTAGATTCTTGTGAGTTCCTAAGGAACTAGAAGAGGAATACATACAACATGAGACTATGGAACTCTTGTCTGAGACCACCTCCACTCTGGGGTCACTTTCAGCCCCACAAAAGTTTTCCTCAGAGCCAGTTTTATTCCTGGGGATACAAGATCCCCATAAACAGATGACTGGAATCACCATTGGTTCCCAGCAATGAGAGTTTGCCTGGCGGGTTTATTTGTAAATGATTCCAGAGTAACTGAGTAAGATATCTCAGAGCCAGAATTTCTGGGTTAGAAAGTTTCAAACCAGAACAGCCTCTTCAAAAGAAGATGAAGATGAGGGAGAGAGAGAGAGAGAGAGAGAGAGAGAGAAGTTAGCTTTATGGGCCAGCTCCAGGGCTCCAGATGTTCTTTCCAAAGGAATCTCCCAAATTATCTGAGCCCAAGTTACACAGTGAGTGAGAAAGAAAATTGTCTACAGCATCTTTGGTTGGGACCACATGAATTTATTGAAAGTGGCTTTAAGGGAGAATTGAGGGGTGGAGGAGCTCATGCACATGTATAAACACACACACACACACACACACACACACACACAGAGCTCAGTGTTTGGTCTTGTCAAATGCTTTTCTTCTTATCCAAGAAAGAGACTGTTGTCTGCCTTTTAGTATCTTCTTCTTTCTCAAAAATTAAAACAACTACTTTTTCAAGTTGTGCAGCTGCTGGCTTACACTGGACTTAAAAATTACCTGGAAGAACTTGTTGAGAGCTGTGGGTCTGGGAACCCAGAAATGTGTTGCAATAAGCTCATGTTAGGATTGCCCCGAAGTACCTGAAAGGGTGCTCAACCCTTTCACCAGCGCTTAGCTTTCCTGGGAGTTTTAAGTTTGGAGAAACAGCTTTGCCAACTCTTGCATGCTTTCTTTCCCACCCAGAATCATTCATTCATTTGATACATATTTAGTGCACATGTAAAACCTATTAGGCTCTGTGGACTTGGGATGCTGTGATCAGTGGTGAAAGACACCCAACATGGTCTCTGTCCTCTTGGAATCTATTGTTTAGTGGAGGGGGCAAAATTAATTATTTAAATTTACCTTGATATCAGTGCCATGAAAGAAACAAGCAAAATTCAGAGACAGAGAATAACAGAGACTTTTTCACACCGGGTAATCAGAGAAGGCTTCTCTGAGAAGATGACATTTGAGCTAAATATGTATGTGGAGACCTAACAGTTGAGAAGAGCTAGTCATGTGAACACCAGGGGATGTGGGATGCAGTGATGTGCTAGGCAGAGAGAGTCAAAAGCCTTAAAACAGCGATACGATATGATTTATTCCCCAGTTTATTCTCTAGACAGCACTCAGAGAAACCTTTAAAAATGTTTAATGTAAAGGTAGTAAGCAAAGAATCTAGTAGTATGGTAATAATATAATGACTCAGGTGGTGGCTAGGGAAATTGAGAGAATAAAATGAATTTTGGAGATTTATTTTGGTAGTAGTTTGTACTACTAGGTGTAGTAGTAGCACCTGGTGTGGGATGAGTAAGCAGTTGAATCAGGGGGCTGGGGGTGCCACTGGGAAGAGAGTGGGAGAAATTGAAAAAAAATACCAAGTTTCTGACTTAAGACTTTGAGTGGATGGTCTATTATCTTCCATTGTAAGAATTTGTTCGTTTTTTGGAAAGCTTAATTAAGAAGTCAAGGGTTTTGTATAAACATCTGGACTTTGAATATATTTACATCATAACTCTGACCCCGAGGGTCCCAGAAATTTCCACTTCTCCCTCTGAAGTGGAGGAGGTTTTGGCTTGCAACAGAGAAGACTAAGAGATGATTTAATCAAGATTTTAAGAATGTTGGTTAGCTCTCTCAGCTGTACTGGAAGTGGGTAATGGAGCTTAATATATTCTTAATACACATGTTCCAGGAAGTGTCCATGATTACTTCTGATTTTAATGGCAGGGTCAGTTGAATCAGCTTGGTCCCATAACTCCAGTTGTTTTCCATCTCTCTTGATGAAAATAGAAGTGGGTTTGAATGAACACAAGCAGGAAGTTCAGTTAGATACCAGAAGAACTTCCGAGCCATGCATGTTATGGACTCTTGCTCTGCAGGAGACAAAGGTAAGTTTGAATAAAATAATTGAAGAGTAGGCTTAGATGAAGATGAGAAAATGACAAAGATGACCTGTTAGAAAGTGTAGTAAACGAGATACAACACCACAAAAAAATGTATTATATGTAAACAAGTGGGGTTTTATTGCAAGAATGAACATTTTGTTCAGTTTTAGGAAATACATTAGGATAATATGCTACAGTAACATACCTAAAGAGAAAAATAGTGACTATTGCACAAATGCTGAAAAAGCCTCTGAAAATAATTCAACATCCATTCCTGGAAAACGCATTTGAGTTTAGGAATTGATGGCTACTTCCTCAATAAGATAAAAATAATTAGTTTGGTTTTAAAGTCAGTATCTTCTTTAGTGAGACAAATCCATTAACATCAGGTATAAAATAAGAATGTTCATTTATTTAACATTGTACTGGAGATATTAGCCAATGCAATTAGACAAGATAAATCAATTAGAGGCATAAGAATTGGAAACAAAACAAAAAGTAAAACTATCATTGTTTGCAGATAATAGTATACATGGAAAACTCAATCATGATAAACTCAAACAGAATATTTTACTAAATTTAGGGAAAAAAGCAGAATTTAAAATTAACATTCAGAAATTAGTAGTTCTTATATACATACAAACATAACAGAGGATATATCTGTCATATTATCATAGAGAAAATATGGAGAAAAGTCCATTTAAAATATGAACAAAGAAAATAAAATACTCAGGAACAAGTTCAATACAAATGTGCAAAATCCAAAGGTAGGAATTTGAAACCTTCCTTAAAAACACAAAAGTAGACTTAACCAAAGGAAAGATAGCCTTTGTTTTTTCTTACCATGTCTCAACATCATGGAGATTTCATTTCTCCCTTGGTTAATTTATTTGTTGAATATAATCCTAAGAAAGTATTACATTCAAAATTTTTATAGAGAAATTGATACTAAAGTTTATGTAGAAATGAGAGCAAAAACAATTAGGAAAATATTAGGAAATAAAAATGAGCTACAATGAGGGACTTATACTGCTGAAAATTTATTTATTTATTTATTTATTTATTTATTTATTTATTATTTTATTTTTTTTAATGTTTATTCATTCCCGAGAGACAGAGACAGAGTGAAAGTGGGGGAGGAGCAGACAGAAAGGGAGACACAGAATCTGAAGCAGACTCCTGGCTCTGAGCTGCCCGCACAGAGCCCGACGCGGGGCTCGAACTCACAGACCACGAGATCAGTCCCTGAGCCGAAGTCAGATGCTTCACCGACTGAGCCACCCAGGCGCCCCATGTACTGCTCAAAATTTAAATACACCCTAAGGTTTCTGAAATTACACCATTGTAGACCTTGTGCATAGGTAGACAGGCCAACCAGTGAAATAAAATGTAATACAGAAACAGATCCACAAACATACAAAATTTTAATGTATGATTAAAATGGAGGCTCTGATAATGAATAGACATTTAAAAACCAATGAAATGTGTACCTCAAAACATACACAAGAATAAATTCAAATGTATCAGATATACGAAACAAAAATAAAATCCTACAAGTATGAGATTCTTATTAGAAGAGAACATGAGTAAATTGATTTCTAATTTAGATCTGATCTAGGTCTAACTATTAGTTGAAATCCTGCAATAATGATAACAATAAGAACAACAACAGTAATCTTGACCATATAAAATTTTAAAGCAACAACTTTGAATGCTCAAAAACACCATAAGCAACACATTCAAAAGCCCAGTTACAAACTGGGGAAAACTATTCTTATGTGTAGCACAAATAAAGAGCTAATATTCTCAAAATATAAAGAAATTTAAACAGAGGAAAACAAGGAAAACCAAACACTATTTTAAAAATAAGGAAAATGTATTTCCAAATACTTTTTTCCACATTTCTGTAATTTTATTGTTGAACTATGTAAATAAGCATATCTTTCATGACATTTGGTGCTTATAAGTTTTAAATACAACACTATCTGTAGAGAAAAACTGTAAATTATTGCTTTTAAAAATGTAGCGTTTTTGTATATTCTAAATACTGGCATTTATAAGAATCCATTTTATCCATCATATTTAGCAATTATGCACCTGTGTCCTCTCTGAATGGTGGACATGTGATTTCCATAAATACATGTAGAATTACCTTTCATCTTATTGATGGAATATGCCTGAAATATATTAAACAACAATGATGGTGTGTAGCATTGGGATCTTATTTCAGAACAATTTTTAATAATACTTAATGACTATAATACAAAAATGAGATAAAAAGAATGCAACAAAACCTCACCCAATGCCCAGTAATTTTGGAAAAAACATAAGTTGTATGTGAGGTAGTGTCTCAATATATTACATCTTTACTTATTGTTTCGTTATTTTATTTTTTCATCATGATAAGTGTACTTTTTTTTAATCATCACATTGTATACCTTTATTTATTTTTTCATTTTTTTTTGAAATTTATTGTCAAATTGGTTTCCATACAACACCCAGTGCTCATCCCAACAGGTGCCCTCCTCAATACCCATCACCCACCTTCCCCTCCCTCCCACCCCCCATCAACCTCAGTTTGTTCTCAGTTTTTAAGAGTCTCTTATGCTTTGACTCTCTCCCTCTCTAACCTCTTTTTTTTTTTCCCTCACCCATGGTCTTCTGTTAAGTTTCTCAGGATCCACATAAGAGTGAAAACATATGGTATCTATCTTTCTCTGTATGGATTATTTCACTTAGCATCACACTCTCCAGTTCCATCCACGTTGCTACAAAGGGCCATAATGATAAGCGTACTTTTAATCCCTGTTACTTATTTCCTCCTACCCCCACCACCTCCCTTCTGGTAACCATCAGTTTGTTCTCTATAGTTAAGAGTATGTTTCTTGGTTTGTCTCTCTTTGTCTCTCTCAATCTCTCTCTTCCTCTTTTTCCTTTGTTCATCTGTTTCTTAAATTCCACGTATGAGTGAGATTGTATGGAATTTGTCTTTCTCTGACCCACTTATTTTGCTTGGCATTATGCTCTCTAGCTCCATCCACATTGTTGCAAATGGCAGGATTTCATTTTTTATGTCTAAATAATATTCCATTATATATATGTGTATATATATATATATATATACATACATATACATATACATATATATCTCTCTCACCTCATCTTGATTCATTCATCTATCAATGGGATGCTTCTGTAGTTTGGATATTGTGCAATAATGCTGTAATTAACAGGAGTGCATGTATCCTTTTGAATTAGTATTTTTGGGTAAATACTCAGTAGTGCAGTTACTGGATCGTAGGGTAGTTCTATGTGTCCAAATAATTTTATTATTTATTTATTTATTTATTTAATGTTTATTTATTTTTGACAGAGAGAGAGAGAGAGAGAGCGAGCATGAGCAGGGGAGGGGCAGAGAGAGAGACACACACAGAATCCGAAGCAGGCTCCAGGCTCTGAGCTGTCAGCACAGAGCCTGACATGGGGCTCGAACTCACAGCCTGTGAGATCATGACCTGAGCTGAAGTCGGACGTTCAACCGACTGAGCCACCCAGGCACCCCATGTCCAAATAATTTTTAAAAAGTCTTTAGGGATTCCTGGGTGACTCAGTCAGTTAAGTGTCGAACTTAGGTGGCTCAAGTCACAATCTCACAGTTCGTGGCATAGAGCCCTGCATAGGGCTCTGTGCTGACAGTGCAGAGCCTGCTTGGGATTCTCCCTCTCCCTCTCTCTCTGCCCACCCCCTGCTCTCGTGTGTGCATGCGCTCTCTCACTCTCTCAAAATAAATTTAAAAAATATTTAAAAAGTCTTTAAATACATAAAAAGATGCTCAACATTTCTCAAAATAACAGAATGAAAATTAAATCTAAAATGAGATACTGGGGCGCCTGGGTGGCTCAGTCGGTTAAGCGGCTGACTTCGGCTCGCGGTCGTGATCTCGCGGTCTGTGAGTTCGAGCCCCGCGTCGGGCTCTGTGCTGACAGCTCAGAGCCTGGAGCCTGTTTCAGATTCTCTGTCTCCCTCTCTCTGACCCTCCCCCGTTCATGCTCTGTCTCTCTCTGTCTCAAAAATAAATAAACGTTTAAAAAAAGAAAGAAAAAAAATAAAATGAGATACTATTTTTCACCTAACAGAATAGGAAAAAAAAATGCTTCTTATCTTCCATTGACAAAGCTCTGAGGAAACAAACACTCGCACTGCTAGTAGGAATGAAAAATGATACAACCCTTTGGAGGGCAAGTGACAATATCTAAACAAAAATACATATTTATTTCTTGATCTCGCAGCAATTTCCCTTTCAGGAATTTACCCTGAAGATACAGCCCAACAATACGAAAATACATATCCACAAAGTGCTTCATTGCAGCATTGTTCATAATTGCAAAACACTGGAAACAACCTCAGCTTCTGCACATGGTAGACTGAGTTAATCATGACGCATCCACTCACTGGAGTACTATGTAACTGTAGAACAAAGGAGAAAGATCTCTCTGCCTGATATGGAGTGACTTTCAGGATATTTTTCTTAAGTGAAAAAAGCAAACAAGCAAAAGAGTATAGATATAATGCATATCATGCTACCTTTTGTGTAAGAAAGAAGCAGAAAGAAGAAAGCATACACATACACGGTATCTGCTTAATCTTCTTTTGCCCAAAGAAACACAAGAAGGATAAACCCCAAATGAATACAATGTGTTACTTGTAGGGGATGTGCAGAAATGGAACAGGAAGGATGGGCAGTGGTGTTGGCAAGATGGCACTTGTCTGAGTATATACGTTTTGTATAGTTCTTACTTTTGGAAGCATGTTAATTTTACCTTCTAAAAAAACCCACATCTAACCGTGTTCTAACTGAATAACATGACCACACTGGGTGATTAAAACACTAGTGTATGTCCTTTAGCCCAGTCGTTGGTTTTATACAGATTGCAGGGACTATCCCCTCCCAAAGGAAGGGGCCAAGTTCTTGGCATTCTGTGGAATTATAAGGCTAACAAAAATCTATATGGTTGAATTTTTAAGAAACTTGTAGTCTAAAGAAAACCACAACTCAAGTAGAAACGTTAATAAAAAAAATAAAATAAAATGTGTCTCAGTGCCACAGATATGACCAGCAGGAAAGGCATATGCTCTCAGAGGAGCGAGAGGGGAGTATGGATAAAATATCTGGTCAGCAAAGTGCTGGAAACGACTTAGTGATTGGAGTCATTGAGGGCCAGTCTTGGAATGCTTCAAGAAGGCAGCATGTGTGGCTGGGGTTTGAAAGAAGTCAGGGATGGGCGCCTGGGTGGCTCAGTCAGTTAAGCATCCGACTTCAGCTCAGGTCACGATCTCGCGGTCTGTGAGTTCAAGCCCCGTGTCAGGCTCTGGGCTGATGGCTCAGAGCCTGGAGCCTGCTTCCGATTCTGTGTCTCCCTCTCTCTCTGCCCCTCCCCCATTCATGCTCTGTCTCTCTCTGTCCCAAAAATAAATAAACGTTAAGAAAGAAGTCAGGGCTATGGCAGAGAACCTGGAATATGATTGGCAGAGAAGAGTGGGAAGGGAATTCTTGGCATAGAACCAGAACATGAAATAAGTTGGAGATAATTAAGTCATCATACAAGGAGTTACCTAGACTGAGGCCAGAAGTACTGAAAAGGACTAAAAAGCCTTAAGTGTCTCAGGACAATAATCAAATTGAAGATTGTTGTTAGAAGGGAACTTTGATGAAATAAACTTGAATTGGGCAATACCAGAGGTAAGCAAGCACAATGAGAATTCAACTAGAGAGGCATTTATTGAATTGAGATGAGCTCTATAGCGTCCAAGGGTATATGGAGAGCCCACTATGGGTAACCATTGCATCTATGTGGAGACACTAGAGATCCAAAATGTTAGGAGAAGTTGAGTGGATAAATATGGAACCAGAAGGCCAACACTTTCATTTACAGATGAGAAAACTGAGACCCACTGTGAGACTGGCCTGGCCCAGTTTTGCCCAGTCGGTCCATGACACAGAAAAGACAAAACACTAAACTCCGAGTGTTGACATTGCGATGCCCTGTCCCCCACGTTCACCAAGGGTGGAGGAAGAATTGTAATACAAAGCGACAGGATAGAAGAAGGGCTCCGGAACTGTTGCTACTCTACAGAAGTCCAGGGAAGCCCTGAAAGGTGTGGATTCTACCACTGGGCTGCTATTTTGGCATGGGCTGAGAGAATCCAACCAGAAACCAACAGGTTTGAAGTAAGAGGTTTGTTAACCCCTTGATATCAAAATGCAATTGCGAAACTTTTTGAAGAACTCAATGCCATGCTAGACATTGTCTGTGTTGGTCTTCGCATCTGCAGAGGCTGAAGTATTCTATGTTTGTGTGATGGCTACCATTTTATCTCTACTATTCTTACCCTTTTCTTTGGTGAATATTGTTGGAGTTGTATACTACTAGGGTTTCCTCTATAGCTTTTGCACTAGCCCATCACGTCTTTTAATGCTCCTATCGTTACGCATCTTCAGTGAGTTTCTTGCAGTAGTCTGTGCGTGTGGGTGTGCTGTGTGTGTGAGCATGAACTTCTGTCCGCACACCCAGTGAATGTGAAAAGTTTCTGTCTGAACAGGACCCGCACTCGGATCAATCCTTCAAAAGCTGGCTGTGGGGTCTCTGTCCTCCACTACTCATCACCCATCGACCTCATCCCAACCAGAAGAACCCAGCTCTGAGAGCACCTTCTGCACAAGCTCTCCAAGTACCTGAAATTCTTTTTCTTATTCAACGTGTAGTGAAAAGTGCATGGTTTTGGAGTCACATAGATCTGATTTCCATTCCTGGCTCTACTCTAGTGCAATTTGGAGCTGTTGTGAGTCTTGGGTGGAAGAACACACGAGGGGCTCCTAATTGCTGAGACCAGCACGGAGAAGTGAGCAAAAAATGTGAATCACTCATTTGTCCCACTTCCTCTGGTCTAACTTGTCAGAGGTAAAGATCAGTGAATCAGAATTTAGACTACTTACCCCCCTATATGTAGGTACCACACACATACACGCAGACATACACACTCTTCTGGAATGTCTTCAGTTTGCCCCGTAGATCTATTCTGCACTTTTTGGAAGCTGATCTTCTGGCCAACATCAACGGGCTCCTGTGTCCTCTGGTTTTGATTGGATTTTATTGGATTTATTGGGTTTGCCAATGGGGATCCCTGGAAAATAATTTAAGGATGGAGAGAGGTTATGGCATTTATTCCCGTGATACCCCCTCACTGTGGGCCACCTTGTGCTGTCTGTGTCCCTCGGCAGAAGGTCACCCCTCTTGTTGGGCAATCCTTTCCACACAGCTCTCCCTGAGTGTTATAACACATTGAGTGCTATAGATTGTTCGGAGTGCTTTAAGGAACACTTCCTGGAAGAATAATGGGAGATGTGCTCAGAAACAGGTGATAGTTTGATTGACCAGGCTATTGGGAGCACTGTGGGAATACATTCCTGAACCTTTCATTTGCCTCCAACTCAGAATAACTGCTCAGTCAGCAACATGTCTCCTATTAACATGATAGATTTTAGGGACCATAGATTTCTTTGGGAATCTTACGTGAGCCATAAAGCCTCCCCCTAAGAAAAATCTACATACTCAATTCCGCATGCAATTTTAAGATTTCACAGGCTCCCAAAGACCATTCATGATCCACCAGGGTTAAAGGTTTGTGTTCTAGGTAAAGAAAATACGCAGCCTCTGGAATACTAGGCATCTCCCAGATAACGGCCCACATCTTTGTTAACTTGTGGTGTTCGTTCCATTACCTTTACAAAGAACAGCTTCCACATCTGAGCATGTGGTTCAGTGTTGCTTTCTTTCCACTTGGATCTCCCACTCTTGAGTTTGGACTTGATGTATCAGAAGGGCACTTTTCTAGGATCACGCGTTCATCTCGCAAACTCTGTCTTGCATTGAGGCCTTGGGGAGGATTATCCAAGTATCCTTTGGAAGAGGCAGGAAGGTGTATCACTAATTGGAGCTCTTCCTACACCTTTGGCTACTGACAAAGATTCCTTACCTTGTTATCCAAGAGGTCTGGATTTGCATTTCCAAAAACAACTGTGTGTTTGGGAAAGTGGTCACTCCCACTTTGTTCCTCTTTGGCATCTCTCCTTCTAAGTGACTTTCCAGGATTGCCCAAAGTGAGCAAGCAGCTTAGAGGAGCAAAAGAAAGTACTGCAGCGTTAGCATTAAGACAGGTCTTGGAGGGGGGCCTGGGTGGCTCAGTCAGTTAAGTGTCTGACTTTAGCTCAGGTCATGGTCTCATGGTTTGTGAGTTCAAGCCCCACGTCAGGCTCTGTGCTGACAGCTCAGAGCCTGGAGCCTGCTTGGGATTCTGAATCTCCCCCTCTCTCTCTCTCTGCCCTTCCCTGCTCGCACTCTGTCTCTGTCTCTCTCTCTCAAAAATAGATAAACATTAAAAAAATTTAAAAAAAAAAGACACCTCTCCCATACAAAGGGTATAGTTTAGGTAACATACAGCTCCTTAACCGAACAGGGACATAGAATCACTAGGCAGAGCCCATATCTGTTTTTATCATCCATCGTAACCCAACAGCTAGCCACTGCATGGCACATGATTGCTGCTCGATGCCATTTTTCGAGCGAACAAAGAAATTGAATGAATCAGAGACTGAGCATCTGAACAAGCTTTGGAGGTGATCTAGAGCCAGTCTTTCCTCTGCTGCTTCCTTGATCCCCATCCCCCAATCCAAAACATATTTAACGAATATTTCCTTTGTCCAAGGATTCTGAAGTTGATCAAAATGACACATTTGAAATTGCCCTCAAAAATGTATAATCTTCTAGAGAATAAGATGTGCAAATAACTACAGTGCTAGAGAGAAAGTATAAAGAAAAGAGAAACGTCTATACTCAGCGATGAGTTCCAAAAATTTCAATTACAGGGGCGTCTGGGTGGCTCAGTCAGTTAAGCGTCCAACTTTTGGTTTCGGTTCAGGTCGTTATCTCACTTGTTCGAGAGTGTGAGCCCAGTGTTGGGCTCTGTGCTGACGGCATGGAGCCTGCTTGGGATTTTCTCTTTCTCTCTCTCTCTCTCTCTGAGAATAACTAGAAAAATTGTAATAAATGGATAAGTCAATAAAAGTTTCAATTATAGGGAACTAACTTCTACTACTAATAACAGTCAATAGGTGTTAAGTGCCTGCAGTCCACTGAACACATTAAATCACTTTTCAGGGAGGAAATTGGGCTCAGAGAGATGAAACAACTTGCTCAAGATCATAGAGCTTGTAAGCGACAGAACGAAGACTCACATTTTGACCCAGGCCGCATAGGAGCAGATTTATTGCCAGAAAGATCTCGATGTTGCACTAACATCGGCCTCTCCTTACTTTCCTCTTCGAACGAATTACGCTTTCCCAAGCCACAGAGACCAAGTCTTCTTTCATTACTTGAAAAAACAGTTAATGAGTTAAATTGCATCAAGTTAGTTTAATAGCCAACAATTCCCTACTGCAATTACGGTTCAGGCTGCTACCACTTTCGTCCCAACTGTTGGTCCACACTGAAGGTTTGTCTCTAGTTCATTGCCTACTTTCCCCTGATTCTACCCCCCCCCCCCCCAGAGATATCACCCTATCAACACTGCAGCCATCTGGTGTTTTTTCTGTTTCCTGACCCATTGCCCTTAAAGCCATAGTGCGTCCGATGCCTTTGGGTTCGTGGCCCTCTTCCCTTTGGTTCCAGTCACTGTGTATCTGGTGGTTGCTCTGTTCGCTCATTCACTTATTTGCCATGACCGTCAAGGCCATCGGCGGGCAGACACTACTCAGGTAACGGGTATGCCCAGAGCGAGGGAGGACGCGATGCCTTCCTCCAAAAAGATTACAGTCTAGTTTGGGAGCCAGACACGCAAACTTGTGTTTATAATACAGTAGAAAATAATGTTCGTGAAGCAATGTACCATGTAACGCGTGTGCGCTACCAAAGGGCCTCCTTGAAGTCTGGGCCAAGAATGCCAGGAAAGCCTTCACAGAGGAGATTGCGTTTGGGCTCAGAGCTGACGAAGGACTGTGGTTTCTAAGCCTGGAGGTAGGATGCTCCAGGGGCAGGAAGCAGCGTGGGTGAAGCCCGTAGGTGTGAGGCAGCATGGGGCGGGGCAGGGCGGGTTCGGGCCCTGGGGGAGGGCTGCGGAGGAGCTCAGAGTGGCCCTGAGAAGTTGGGGTGCCGGCCGGAGGGGTGGCAGGGCCAGCTTGCAAAGGGCCTCTTCCGCCACGCTGAAGGGCTCATTGGAGTCTGAAGAGCTACCGAAGGAGTTTGGGGCAGCCTCCTGCTAGGATAAGCTTTATATTTTAGGAAATTCGCTCTTGGGGCCCCGGAGTGAGGATGGAATAGAGGCAATGAGAGTGAGGGCGTGGGACCAGGCTTCACGACTGTTCCTGTGATCCCAATGAAAAAAAGTGGGAAGTCCAGAGTGATCTGAGAAATAGAGATGACACAATACGAGGGACACTTAAGAGCATCGGTCCAACCTTACCACAGACTCGTGGCTTCAACAGCAAACATTTATTCCTCATGGTTTAGGGGGCCGGGAAGGCAACGCGGCTGCGGGAGCCGTGTCTGCTGAGAACCTGCTTTCTGGTTTGCAGACGGCCGCCTTCCCACCGCACCCTCACATGGAGGAGCGAGAGAAGGCCGGCTTTCCTCTTCGCCTTAGAAGGGCGCTAATGCCATCACGAGGGCTCCACCTTCCTGACCTAATTACCCGTAGGCCGAGTAGTGGGAGGGGAACCAGGGGCAAGAAGCATCACTAGAACCAACAAAGGAAGAGTTTCTGTGGTGGACTCCTAAGGGCGTCTTGCGCTGCAGGGAGGTCACAGGGCAAAGGCTCAAAACACTCTTTGATTTTTGACAAGAAGGTCATCAGAGCCTGCGTGAGTCCTCCCGGGCCGCCATAACAAAGTACCACAGACTGGGTGGTAAACAACAGAAATCTGTCATCTCCCAGATCTGGAGGCTGGAGCTCCGAGACCAGGGTGCTGGCCCTCTTGGTTCTCCTGAGGCCTCTCTCCTTGGCTGGCAGACGGCCATCTTCTGGATGTGCCCTCACGTGACCTTCTCTCTGTGCTTACGCACTCTCGACCTCTCTTCCTCCTCTTATAAGGAGCAGTCTTTTGGGATTAGGGCCCCACCTTTGTGACCTCATTTTAACGTAATTGCCTCCTGAAAGCCCTATCTCCAAATACAGTCACATTCTGAAGCGGCAAACAACAGAATTCTGCATGCGGGGACGCAATTCAGCCCCTAACCGTGCCTGGGGCGGGGGTCCTTTTGGTCAGCGATGGGCACAAGCACTGGGTTACTATGGATTGTAGAGGGAAGAGTAGGTGCCGGCAGGGAGTCGGGGTGTAGACTGCTCTGGAAGTCTGGGTAAGAAGTGGAGGAGAGGGGCGCCTGGGTGGCGCAGTCGGTTAAGCGTCCGACTTCAGCCAGGTCACGATCTCGCGGTCCGTGAGTTCGAGCCCCGCGTCGGACTCTGGGCTGATGGCTCAGAGCCTGGAGCCTGTTTCCGATTCTGTGTCTCCCTCTCTCTCTGCCCCTCCCCCGTTCATGCTCTGTCTCTCTCTGTCCCAAAAATAAATAAAAAACGTTGAAAAAAAAAAAAAAAGAAGTGGAGGAGAGTGTTCAGTCAGCGGAGCAAAGATGCAGGCCCCTGAAGATTCCTCCCTCCTTCTTTTTTTCCCTCTTCCTTTCTTTGTTTTGCCTTCTCTTTCTTCTCTCTTTCCCTTTTCTGCCTTCTCTTGAGAACGAGACTTAAAGAATATGTATATACAGACGGAAGGAGTGGAAAGTAGCGACGGGAGGCCAAGGACAAGGAAGAAAGGTTTTCCAGGGTGAGGTTCCCAGGGAGGCAGAAGGGCCCAGGATAAGGTGCGGAGGGTGGGGAGATGCCTCTCCCCATCACTGTCTTTGTCTACCTTCGTCTTTCTTCTGAATTGGCTCTCCTATCCTCTTCTTCCACGTTGTTTCTTCTCTCACATTTCTACGCAAGATAGCGTGTATATGAGGGCTGAAGCAGGTGCACATTCACCACGTGTGCGCACCCACGTGTGTGCACAGGTGTCCGTGGTGTGCACGTGGCCACCCACTCTGACAGTCGCTCAAATAGTTCCATTCAAATCACCTTGTTCCAGGAGCGCCTGGGTGGCTCAGTCGCTTAGGCATCCCACTTCCGCTCCGGTCATGATCTCGCAGTTCTTGGGTTCGAGCAGCATGCCCGGCCTTGTGCTGACCACTCAGAGCCTGGAGCCTGCTTCGGATCCTGCGTCTTTCTCTCTGACCCTTCCTCTTGCTCGTGTTCTGTCTGTCGCTCTCCCTTTCTCTCTCAGAAATGAATAAATATTAAAAAAAATATCACAGTGTTCCAGCATCTGTGTTGAAAACTTGGGGAGGGGCAGACAAGACACTCTTGTAGGTAGGAGTCTGACCTCGGGGAGAAAGATGGGGGCCCCCACTCCACATCGGTGATGTGTGCTCCCACCTGGGGTTGTGTGACGCCAATGGGTCCTCTGCCTCCTTGCTGCCGTGAAGCGAGGGGACAGGTTTGGTCGGGGTGCATCGGCTTCCTAACCTCGTAGGTGTGTACGGTGAAGAGGGCGACCGTACCACCAGACAAAGAGAATCAAGGCACCTCCCACCCCCTCCAGCCTGTGGAAGGGAAGAGAGAATAGCAACGGAGTGCCATCTGCCCACCGTTCTCAGTGGGCACTGGAGAGCCACAGCGGGCTCGGGCTCTGACCCAGTTTCCACTTGGCTAGCCAACTGGAAATAGCTACTCAGTGGCCCACTGGGTTCTTTCCAAAGAACAGTGAAGAGCAGCGGTTTGGGGTAGGTGGAGGCGGGGAGGAGGGACTGGTTGGGCAAGAAAGTCAGAGGCGAACGTAGGCCTTGTGGCCTAGGAGTTTCTGTACCAAAGAAGCCCCTGTCTAGAGGCTTGGGGCAACCCACCCCAAATATGGGAAGAAGAAGCAGGAAATTAAAAAAAGACACAACCACTAAATAAACTGAAGCGCTCCTTAAAACCCCCTTAGATAAACAGATCATCTTCTTATAGAACAAGACGGAAATCTAGTCTGACCTTGCCCCAGCTGGTAAGAAATATGGAAGGTGCCTGGAATTTCAGGCCAGTGTTTGCGTGCTGTAAATATCGTGATGCCATCTCCCTTTCCGTGTGCTCTCCAAGAGGTCTGTTCTCTTGCTTCTCATCTTTAGAAGCCTCTCTCACCGGTTACTTGGTCCTCGGGTCCAGCGGGGTGCGGGCATCGCTAGGTCACGCGGAGGTGGGACAGCACCTTTCAGCTGACTCAGCTCAGACCCAGAGATGTGGGAAAGTCTGAATCCATGCAGCCCCCAAGTCATGTTTTCCCACTTAGCATTCGGCAGGGTGTCTGTCAAGGCTGGAAACATAATGTTGTTTTATTTTATTTTTACAGGTTGAAAATGTCCCTGGCAACAAAAAGTGTATTTGCCTACATTTCCAGAGTTTATGGATGGATGAAGGTGGTCAGCGAGAGTCATGTCGGGGAACAGGTTATTTTTGTCTGTTATTTATCTTTTGATTCACGCAACCAAGCAAACAGTACGTTTCAAGTCCTGTTATGTGCTCCGTACCACAGAGGACGCAGATACGCATAAGGGAAGCTGCCTTGGAGGGTTTACAGTATGCTCTGTAGGAATGACGCTTCTACTGGAGTAAATAATAGAAGACAAAATATGTGTGTCTCTTTGTACTTACCACACAGTGTGGTGACTGGCTCCGTCAGGGCTCTTAACTTATCAATGGCAGAAACCCAACTTCGACGTAAGCAAAAAGGAAATGATTTATTAAAAACAAAATGGAATTATTTATGGAAAGCGAACAGGGAACTATTTATTGCTTCACACAACTGGTAACTGCAAAGACAGAGCTGTCTTCAGATCCAGATGTATCCAAGACTTGTGATGTTATCAGGACGCTGCCTGAGCGTGAAGCCGACGCGAACAGCGGAGTCTGGAGCCCCGGCTGCCAAGAAAGGTGGCGCGCTTACCCAGCAGACCTCCTCCTCTCCAGCACCCTCCCGTCACATCTCCCAGAAGACCCTGCTTACTCCTGCATGGCTTTTATCATCAAATATGGACCCATCACTCTGGCTTGGAGATGGATGACTGATGTTGGTCCTGCCAGGTCAGGTGTCTACCCATGAGACTATAATAAGGAAGAAGCGAGATTCCCCAATAAAGGGGAGCTGGGCTAGCCAATCACAAACGTCCCCTACTGGAAAACACATCCGAAGGGACGGTTATTAGTTAATAGGTAAATAGTAGAAATGATGGGGTGGAGAATGAGGTGGTTCCTACAAAAAGAAAGGAAATGCGCAGAAAGGTGGCATTTGTGTAACAGGCAGTCATGGGGGTTGACTGTATCTTGGGGTCTAGGGAAAAAAGCAGAATCACATGGCCAGAGGGCCAGATGGGTGAGGTTTTATTTATTTTTTATTTGAATTAATTAATTAATTTTAATTTTAAAGAGAGAGGCAAAGGGAGAGAGAGAGAGAGAGAGAGAGAGAGAGACTCCCAAGCAGACTCCATGTTTAACATGGAGACTGATCTCATGACCCTGAAACCATGACCTGAGCTGAAATCAAGAGTTGGATTGAACTGACCTGAGCCACCCAGACATCCAAGGCTCTTTATGCCTTGGGTGCCAGCTAAAGAGTTTGCTCTTTGATGGGACACGAGGGACAAGATTTAACAATGGGACTAAAGTCAGGAAAATAAGGGTGGTTTCAGAGTGCTGGTTGAGACGGAAGAAATGAAGAGTCAGATGATGGAGGAGACTGTTCCGGTAATCCAGGGGAAAGTCAGTGAGGGAGGGTCTGAGCCAAGGTGTAACAGCAGAACTGGAAAGAACTGGAAAGAAAGGCCACGGTGGCCACATGAAGAATGAGGGTGGGGAAGGAGTCAGAACGTCACCAAGTTTCTAGCCTTGGTGACCAGCCGTGATCAGTATAGCTCTTAGGGGCAGAACTTGTGTCATCTCTCATGGCCGTGTCTGGTAAAAGAGGTTTCCAATAAGTAGAGAACGCTACTTATTTCTAAAGACTGACTTCCTAATACTTTCGCCTCAGTCAAGTTCACTTGACCTAGAACCCCTGTCCCTGATTAAGAGCGGTATTAACACACACTCTTTCAAACGTCTTCCTGTGTTGACCTTTCTGTCTGCCCTGGAAGACAGATTCAAAGACAAGGAGCTCTTTTTTTTTTTCTTTCAATGTTTATTCATTTTTGAGGTGGGGGGTGGGGCAGGGAGCGAGGGGGACAGAGGATCCGAAGCGGGCTCTGCGCTGACAGCAGCGAGCCCTGGGCGGGGCTCAAACTCAAGAACTGTGAGATCACGACCTGAGCTGAAGTCAGCCGCTCAACCAACTGAGCCACCCAGGCGCCCCCGAGGGGTTGTTTCTAACATTGCCCCAATATTGGGAAAAATGCCAGCGGGCTGAGCCTAGTTCTTGATAAGATTTCTTTTTGCCCCTGAAACAAAGAACTCGGGTGAGATTGTTGATAACTGAGTTTAAGGAACGGTCAAAGGTGGCCGCTAAAATTTCTGCCAGACCACAACTAAACTAACACAGGGATCGGATTGGAGGTGCCAGCCTTCAACTAACTGGAACAATGGGACGTCCAGTTTGTGTCTCCCACGGGCCCGGGAGCCCAAAGCAAGGAGCCCAGAAAGGACCGCACACCCTCACGCCTGCAGGTGACGCAGGATTCCGTCTTGGCATTTCTAACACGGCCCCGTCGCCGTCTACGGCTCTGTTGCCACAGTTTCTGTTGCTCCCGGAGAAAATGTATGCATCTAGGCTAAGGAGGTGCCCTCACGTGTCTCCAGGGGAGCGTGGAGGGTTAGCCTGGGACTGGGAATGTGCTGACAGACAGGGAGAAAGTCAGAAGACGGCACGGCGTGTGGTTAAGGGGCCGGAGGGACTGGCTTGGAAAGAGAGTTGGAAGTGCTGACATTAGCGTGCTCTGTGCCACCGACGCCCAGAGATGTGGCCTGATAAAAGGGTGCCAGCCCGTGGGAGGGTGCGGGCTCTGGGGGAGGGGGTAGGTTGTCACTGTGGCCCAGAGGGGCTGGCTGGGAGGAAATCACAGGCTGGGGAAAAGCTGCCTAATGAATAAACCAGTTAAGAGAGGACTGCCGCTAAAGGATGCTTGTCAGCAGGGACGTGCGAGAACCAGACAGAGATGAACTCTCGGCTCTAAACAGCATCCCACGTGGGGGCGAGGGCACTGCCGGTGGGGCAAGGGGACCGGAGGGTGTGTGCACCCCCACTTCCTAATCTAAAGGGTTTGCTGAACTCACCCCAGCTGCTGCTTTTCCTATAGCCGAGGGGAGCGCCAAGTCCAAAAAGAGGCTGGTTGGGGTGTGGAAACAAATCGAAAACTTTGCTTCTCGTTACTGTCACTTCAAGAACGTAACACCTCGCTCGAACCGGGTTTCTCTCCCTGCTCCAACTTCTTTGCCTCAGAACATCTTTTCGGAACGCAGAGTGCACATCACCTGGGCCGTGGGGACTTCTCTGATTATCCTGGGTCCGTACCGTGTCTCCCTCCCCCGGGGTCTCTTGTGGTGCTTCCTTTTCTCTGTGGTGACTGAAATGAATCTGTGCACTTGTGTCCATTTCCACTGCTTAGTAAGTGTGACCGAATAAATCCCGCCTGTCCCGTGGCCCCTGTTCTAGCTGCTGTAATTCGAATGTAGTAAGTGTACGCATTAAGTCCTAAGTGGCATTGTTCCATTTATTGTCCACAAAAATATTAAAAGATATTTTTTAAATTGTTAGATAACATTGCAAATGCATATATATGCTTAATGGAATATATATATATATATATATATATATATAAATATATAGTTATATAGTTGTTTTTGTTATCAGATTGAAAGAACACAAATTGTTGTATCAGGGTTGAGGGGATGTTGAATGTATCTTCCTCATTCTGATATTTCCTTCTAAGCGAACGGGGTTCCCTGGATGAACACTCTTGGTCTCCCCTGGAGACCACCCTGGAGGAGTAACCCAAGTGTGTGAATTTGGAAGAGAACGCATAGCCTGGTCCCCTTTTTTTGCTCTTTCTTTTGGCGGGAGCCCCCCCCCCCCCCCCCGTGGGAAGCATGTGCTCTGTCTTGCCCCTCTAGGGGCTGAGCTTTTACCAAGCAGAATCTGCCCTACAGGGAAGCCTGCCCCAGCCCAGCAAGGTCTACAAGCTGGTAGGGAACGCTGTATGATTCCGGGATTCAGAATGAGAAAACCCACTTGTCCCCAGATTAAGCCACATTGACCAGCTTGCTTTCACAGCCACCAAGGAGATATTTTGCTCTCCCTCTGTTTCATTCTGGTGGGAATTCTGGTGGGAAAGGGGTGTCCTACCTCGAGGACTAGCTGGAAGAGGGGTGTTGGATTCTGCATACTGGGGGTGGGGGTGGGGGGAAACCTAGGAAGTTACTGTAAAGGCTACATACTAAAGACCATCTTTACCAGTTTCTGGAAGGGCTTATATCACTCTTAAGGATGAGCCAGATGAGGCCATATTGAAAGGTTCTTTTCAAAGAAGCTCAGGAAGAGGGTTAGCATGTCCCAGATCCTTAACATAGACATCATTGTTCTATTTTACAGATCCAAGCTAAGGTGAGAGAGGGCAACCGGTCCCAGGCCTTCTGGATGTGGGTCCCTCCCAGCCTGGCTGCAAAACCCCAATCTTTCTCTCACCTTAGCGAAGGGGTGTGGTTGAGAAGGAAGCAATTAGAAGTCAGGGGCACCCATAGGGGAAGAATGAGGCATCACAATTGGGTCTCAGGAGTGGGAGAGGGGCCACTGTGTCTGCGTCCAGTGGGGCCGCGTCTCTAGAAGACTGGGGACGGACGGATAGAGATGACTTCTGGCTGACCCTACGTCCTCGACCTCTTTACAAGTCCCTCCACATCTGTCTTAAATCTTCCAGAACGTTGCTCCTGGCAGATGGAGGGAGTGCAGTCAAGCAGGTATCTGTGCCACACGTAATTGTTCCAGTGACCTGAATTTTGGGGTGGTGACGGCACTCCATTTCTCCTCTTTAAGAGCTGGCTGCTGGCTCTGGGATCTCCCACCGCCCTCCACATGGCTCCGCACCCCCCACCACAAGCCCGTGACTGACAAGCCTCAGAGGAGCTGGGCACACGCCCACCTGTGTCTTGGGTGCCGTGGAGCGGAGAAGGAGCAGGAGCGGGAGGTTTGGTGGGCAGGGCGGCCCGGGGCAGGCTGACGACGGGGCGGAAGGGACAAGGGTCTCTTGTAGGTTTGCCCCGGCTCCGTGAAGAAGCGGGAGGGCGGACAAAGGCCCGGCCTGGCTGAGCGTGAGGTGTCTCGGGAGTGGGTCTGGCTGAGGCAGCGGACGATTACTTGTCAGAACCGACTTGTCATAAGCTCTCTAGCTGTCCCCGTGAGAGGTTCCCCCTCCCGCCTGTCAGATTCCTTTCCAGGCTAGGGAGGGGGTGGGGGGCGCTGTGAGCTCATGGAAAGAGCACTAGACTCAGAGCAAACTTGGGATCAAGGCCTGCTTGACAGTCTATCTGGGGTTTGTTGTTCTTTGAAGACAGAAGCAAAGGTAAACAAACAACGGATGGGTCGAAAAGCTTGTCTGTCTCTCCAGGGGGGAAAACAGCACCCACCACGCGGAACTAACAAGAACGAACCAGAGAGGTAGCTTGCGCATAAGCCAGGGCCCTGCTTGGCTCTAAACGAAAGCCTAACAAGGCAGCCCGGCGCGGGCCTGAAGAGCCACAGCTAGACGGACTGGAGGTGAATCGACCGGGCCTGGCTTTATTTAAAATCTTAATACGGGGCTCCTTGTGGAGTTTTTGTATTAATTTGGATTTTTAAGAAAATATTGCATCGAAATGTTATTTCTCTTGATTACTGAGTTTGCGGGGGACCCTGTTCCATTTTGTGCCCAGGGCAGGTGACAGGCCCAGCACTGTTGGCCTTGCCCCTTGTAACCGGATCTCTTAATTCCCTGTGCCTCAGGCTCCTCGTCTGTAAAATGGGGTAATAATGGCACCTGCCACAGAGGTCAGTGCCGAGGGCGAAGTGTGTTGATATGTGTGCTCCCTCTTCATTGTCGGATGTACCTAGTACCTATTAAGCACTCAGTGAGTGTTAACTATGATTCCGGGTGCTGCTGTTGTCCTGAGAGTTGTTAATCCTTCTGCCAGCCTGGGGAGAGACCCGGGTGGGAGGTCTTCCGTGGAGGAAGAGGGGGATGGGCTGCACTCTGGGCACCGAAGCAGGTCAGCTGAAGGAGCCTGGAATGCTCCGGGGGCCCGAGCCAGGGCAGGGGAGCATGGGGGCTGCCTCAGAGCCCTGGGAGAGGGGCGCAGGGGAGAGGCGACCTCGCCAAGCCCTTGCAGAAAATGCTGGCGGTGCAACGGCCCTCCGGAGACGCCACGAGTTGCCTCAACAGCTTTTCCTTTCGGGGCTTGTTTAACATTTCAAACAAAAATAAAATAAATAACTGCACTGTTTATGGAAACCCAAGACAGAAATGAAGACGACTTAAGGAGAAGGCTAAGTGGAAGCAGGCCAGGAGGGGGGTTTAGAAGATCCCCCTTTCCCGGAGTTTGCAGTTTTGTGCCTCGGTTTGTCAGCTCTCCCTACCACACCCGCGCGTTTCTTCCCCGGCAAGCCTCCACGGCCGTGCACGCGTTTGCGTGTGCGCGTGTGCACACGCCCACGCACCCACAGGCACCCGACACGCTCCCGCTCCCACTCCCACGCGCGCACACGCGCTCACGCTCCCCTATCCCAGCGGGAGGCACCCACCAGACACCTCCTCGCACGAATCTCACACACGTCTCTCTCTTTCTGGAAATGCTCCCAGCCGCTTTCTCCTGCATGGTCTTGACTTTGTGCTTTTCTCTGAGCAGAGAGCCTCGTTAACTCATCTGGCCAGATGGTGCACGTGTCGTTAACCCCTTCGGTCCCGTGAAAAGTTTCCCCCGGCCATTCGCTCAGCCGACCAAGCCAGGCTCGCTGTTAGGTTGGTACGACACGCTCCTGTCCCAGGTCCCAGGAGCTGGGAGAGGGGGCAGAGGGAGGCGGTCCCCACAAGGGCAGACTTTTGCCTAAGTCTTTGCCCCTGAGTACCTTAAGTACACGCACGCTATTGTGTACCTCCCCCCGCCCCCCGCCCTGTCTTTTTTAGTCGTTGCATCTTCTTCCTCACCCACCCAGTCTCACTTCAGCAGGCTCCACCGACGGAGAGAGGCTTTGCCAGAAGCAGGGATACCGTACTGGAAAGGGATGAAAAAGTAAGGGATCTCAGAAGCGCGCGCACAATCTTCAGGCCCTTCCCAGGAAGCACAGCTCCCAAAGCCCAGTCCCCTACTCCCGATGCAAGTTGGGGCATTTCCAGGAATCCAAGCATCCGGAAGCCCGGGCCACCTCCGCCTCTTTGCCCCACCGGTGAAGGGACCCTGATGCAGGTGACAGCACAGATCCTGAAAGCCCTAGATCGCCTCCACGTGTTCCTCTTTGTTCCGGGTCGGCGCCGCGAGCAGGGCTCCCTGTCCATCGACCACCACCACCCCCGTGAGCAAGGCTCCGGCCTGTAGACGCAGAGGGCTTTTCATCTCTTAGCCCAGGGCCTCACATCGTGACCCTCGGGAAGCACCGAAGATCCACACCGTGATTTTGGAGAACTGAAACCCGGCCCCACAGAAGAGCGTGTATGGAGCGCCTGCAGACATCAGACTCCTTAATCGTCTGCGCTTAGCCAGGTGACCCGTGACCTGGGGACACCGCTTCTCTTGAGTCCCGGTGCTTTCCTCTGTAAATTGGAAGCGCCGCTTCCTAGGATTGTAAGAATTACATTTGAACAGGGTATTTTTAGCAGAACGTACCAGGGGTCAGTGCCGTGCAAGGTGCTTTTATTTCCACGTGATTTCCTCTCTTCCTTGCTCTTTCTCTCTTTGAATAACTGCTGTAGCGGCTGTAGAGAGAGGGACACAGCAGACCAAGACCTTTAATGATTTCTAAACAATGTTCTACGGGGAATGCCGTAGTATTTTTACAGACCCCACAAAGTAAGAACATCATGCTGGTCAATGTACAAGGTGTGTCCTTCTAGATCCCTGGGGACTTCCATCAGCTTTCCTATTCCCAACTTCCCTGTTCCCTCCACCCCTCAAGCCACCAGGCAGAGGATACCAGACCTTTCTTAGGAAACTCAGAGCCATTAATATGTCCTGGGGCCATCTTTTCCCCGGTCGGACGCACCTGCCTACAATCCACTCACTATGTGGACGGACGGTCTAAGGGCTTCACGGCCAGGGGATGACCTTCCTCCTCCACCCTGGGACCCTTGATCCACCCCTTCCGTACCCACTGGAGAAGGATCTGCTCTGTGCAAAGCAAAGGAAATGCTGGGCATAGTCCTTTTCTTCAGCTTGCTTACAGAGATAAGTGGCAGCCTTAGAGAAGCCCCCAAATGCCTACAATACAAGGCTGACCAGGAGACCGGGCTGCTCAGAGAACATTTCAAGGAGAATCGGACATTTACCGTCAAGTCTGAAACATGAGCGGCGTGTGGCTATGGGTGTGGGCGGATGTGTTTGAGGATGCACCGGGCGGTGGGAAAAGCAAGCGGCAGGGATGGCAGGCCATGCTCGTCTGGACTCTGACGTCCCTTCGGGAACCTTAAAGATTGGGTTGGAGGATCGTGGAGCTGCACATTCTCCTGACGTTCCTCTGGGTGGGCGTGCTGCCCTTCGTCAGCCTGCCGTGTGCTCCAGATGCTGCCTCTGGGCTGCGCTGATGGGCTCCCTGGCTCGCTGGCTCGTGTGCGGGGTCGAGAGAGGAGGAGGAGGCCAGGAGATGACTCCTGCGGGTATGGCCATGCCAGGCTGCACGGACAGAACCCTCGCTTACAGCCCGGGGGCTCATGGCTGCTCCCTCCTCCTGTCCCTGGAGGCCCAGGGATGGTGGCCTTAGAGAGTGGCAGAGCAGGAGTGTCTCCGTCCCTCGTTAATTTCCCTTCACGCTGCTCTACCTCGTAGATAACTCCGTCCTTCAGTTCTGCCCCGTGTCCCAGCCTCCACACCCTCTGCTCCCAGCGGGCTTGTGGTTGGTACAGATGCTTTAGGGCCACGCAGTGGAGGCCGCTAAATGACAGGGTGATGAGACCAGAGGCAACGCCTGGGGAGCCACTTCTCACAGCTCCCGGCTAAGTTCTGGGCACAGTAATGGGTACTCAGCACATAGCTACTGACCAAGCCCAGGGAGAGCTTGCAACTCCGAGGGCTGACTTTTCAAAGAGGCCTTTGAAGCCATCGTCCCAGGGGAGATAATCTAGGCCAGAGAGACAGCTGTGGACAGGGCTCAAGTGAGCAGGAGTTGGGGTTCACAGAGCAGACAGGGGTGCTCCTCCTGCTGCAAACAGCCTGGCCCGGCAGCGGGGGCAGGGGTGGGGGGTGGGCACACATGCCCGGCCCTGGTGGAATTTCATCCTCTAACCGCACCGCTGGGAACCCCAGAGCACTCCTCGTTAGCATTTATGAGCTCATTATAAGCTTCCGAGAAGAACACCAACAAAGGGTGCTAAGTTCCTCTAGAGCTGGCTTTTTCTTTTTGAAAAAAAGAAAAAAAATCATCCTTCAAATAAAGCCCTGATTTATAGAATTCAGACATAGCCAGGCAGCTCCCCGTTTTGCTATTTCAACTCCCTTTGGAATAATTTTGGGAATGAACAAAAAGTCACAGGGGCAGAAAATCCAGCCCACGCCCACACCTTTCCTGGCACGGCCCCAACATCGGCTTCTCCCAACAGCCTGCTGAATGTGTTTGCAGGCCGGGCTGGAGGACCTGAGGCCTGCCGTGGTCCGCGGAAGGAGCCGAAGATACAGTATCTCAAGGTCTGCGTTCAAATCCCAGCTCTCATGCTTTGAGGTCGGGGCTTTGTTCCTGAATCTCGCCGACTTTGGTTGGGTTCCCTGGTCTATAAAATGGGAATGAGGCGTGTACCTCACTGTTCTGTCACAGTGGATACGTAAATGGCATTTTCACCAGAACAGAAGGGAGGAGGAATGGAGGCCAGAGAATCCAGGGATTTCCTTGTTGAACTGAATTTCCCTTCACCACAGTAGATTTCCTTGTAGAAGGGAGGCTGAGGATGCTCTCTGTGTTTTTAATCTACGGCAATATTATTGGCTATTTTGTGAAAAGTGAGTGCCTAGCACACAACCTCTCTCACCTTGCCAGAGCACCTGTCACGCAGAGAATGAAGGCAGCCAGTGCTCTTAAGGCCCCTCGATATTTCAACCTGGCCATCTCCTTCCTGGATTCCACTGCTCCCCAGTTGCCTGCGTCCTCCCAATAAAATCGGTTAAACAAACATGTGTACCAACTATGTGCGAAGACCCCCATGTGGCACTCCCATCATTTTCCAGTAGCTCTTAGAAGTAGGCGTTACCCCCCTCTTTTTACAGATCAAGACACTTAATATCATGTCGGGCAGAGATCACGGCACCACCACACCCAGCCACCCAGCCCCAAGTGTGATCCGTACCAGGGTTTTCTCCCCATGTCACCAGAGTTCCCCCAACCAATCATAAGACACAGATCAACTCTCCAGTCTAATCCATCCAGTGTGTAACTCCCCCTGCCCCCCCAACAAAACCCAAATGAGATGAAACAGACTGCACTAACTTTAATAAAAACCAGCTCTAGCCAGCTCCTGGCTAGAAGTTGGGCCATACGATATAGATAAGTAACTTTTATTCCGTGTTTACTATGTCCTGGGCATTAGTCTCAAGCACATTTTACATGGACGGTCACATTTAATCCACAGTCTAACTCTAGGACACTAGGTACTAATATTGCCCCCATTCTAGAGATGAAGAAACTGAGCCACAGAAAAGCAAAGGAATTTACCTACTTCCTACCACAAGGTTGGTGGCATTTGAGACCCAGCATTTGCCCTAAAGCTGAGCTCTTACTCATTCCACCATGGGTGTCTGGTGGAGTTGATTTCACAGGGGCTCGCTGGGCTGGTAGAATGTGCTTTTTGTTAATGGTCCTGTGAACCCCATGGTCTGTTTGTTTCTTTTTTTTTTTTTAAGTTTGTTTGTTTGTTTGTTTGTTTAGAGCACAAACGAGGAAGGGGCAGAGAGAGAGGGAGAGAGAGAATCCCAGGCAGGCTCTGCACTGTCAGCGTGGAGCTCAATGCAGAGCTCAAACTCGTGAACCCTGAGATCATTGCCTGAGTGGAAGTCAGATGCTTAACCAACTAAGCCCCCAGGTGCCCCTGGGCTGTTTGTCTCCAAGACACGTCCCTGCCAGTTGAGTCATAACAATGATAGATGCAGCTCCCACCTACTGCTAGTACACTCCTGGACCGGAAGGCGTTCATCTTCATAACAATCCTGTAAAAATATGTTACTGGCCCCATTTTGCAAATGAAGAGTTGATTCTTTGTCCAAAGTCATACGGTAAGGAATTGGTAAAACAGGGATTCCAGCCTAAAAAAAATTTTTTTTTCTGAAATTCTAGGGACTGGAGTTGAACCCCAAAGAATATATATATATATATACATATATACACACACATATATGTATATAATATATATATTTATATATATTATATATTTATATATATTACATATATATTTATATATATTACATATATATAATATATACACATATATACATATGATAATAATATATATGTATATATATGTATATGTGTATATATACACATATATTGTACATATATATTATTATTTATTTTTGAGAGAGAGAGAGAGAGACAGAGACAGAGACAGAGAAAGACACAGTGTGTGTGAGCGAAGGCGGGGCAGAGAGAGAGGGAGACACAGAATCCAAAACAGGCTACGGGCTCTGTGCTGACAGCACAGAGCCCCATGTGGGGCTCGAACCCACAAACCATGAGATCATGACCTGAGCCGAAGTTGATGATTAACTGACCGAGCCACCCAGGTGCCCCCCAAAGAATATATTTTGCCTGTACTTATTCTTTAGTTTCCAAAGAGATTGGTTATTAAAAAAAAAAAAAAACAGAAACAAAAACAAAAACAACTTTGGGTGTAAAACAAGCTCAACTTAATTTACTAAAAAGTAATGGGCACCACTTCTTTCGTGCATTTTCAGTATGACACATCCCAATATTAAATCGGTCAACACTTTTCTTTCTGCGACCTGTCCCTTCCAAATATTTTTTGCTATCTGCATGTCTGCCTTATATACATAAGGACTTGACTTTTTTGGGCCAGATGCCAGGAAACCCTGGGTGAGTGCATTTGAACAAAGCTGATACGGAACATACCTACAGAAGGAAGCCCTTGCAGTCCCGAAGGTAGAGCTGTAGACCTTTGCAGAACTAAATCATCCTTTTCCAAAATTCTGCATTTTTCCCTCAAAGCAATAACTCCAGGCACAGTTCTCAAAGCAAATAGTTGTGTTACAGTAGAGGGATGTACAGCCAATTTTTCTATCTGCTTGTCAAGCACATTTTAAAACTTTGGCTGCCAGTGGAGGGCTTTCCATAGCGCTCAGAACTCCAAGTCTCTGCCCCGGGCTTCTGGGTTCACGTTCCTATGTGATGTTAACGAGGATCCCCAGCCTACCACCAAACGTGGCCAGTTGCAAGAACTGAGCTTCAGTGGGCACAAGTTTAAGGTTGCTAAACACATTTTCTTCTCAATCCTTTTTTTTTTTCCCAGTATGGTTTAGTATTACTCAGGAATCAGCTTAAATCTCCTGGTATCAGGTATCCAGTCAATCCCAGAAGAGTCACAAGCCCCTAGCCTCTAAGATCCCAAAGCTCTTGACTATGAAGATCCAAGTGTCTGAGTCGTTTAGAAAGCTGGCTCAGTATAAAGGCCCAGGTCCCTTTTAGGTTCGGGATAGAACTGGAGGAAGATGAGTGGACGATGATGGACGTAGGGAAGTGACGGCACCTGGGAAAGGGATGGTAAGGAAGCCAGAACTCTTATGTTTACTTGACTATGGGAATCCACTTGCTTTACCTACTTACTTAATTTCTTTTCCATTATGGCTGTGATGAAATAAAAAAAAAAAACAAAACTATCCACTAAAATGGAATTGGAATGCCGTTCAGATTCTTAATCTCACATTTTTGAAATGCAACGTCAGGCAGTCTCTTCATCATTCTCTGTCCTATTTTTTCCTGTCCCTTTTTCTCCTCCCTTCCTCTCTCTCCCTCTATATTTCTTTGAACTCTTTTTGTTTCTCCTCCCTGCCCTTTCTCCTCAAAAGGTAAATAATCCGAAACACTCACGATTAGCAAAGTTGCCATTGCCCATCTATTAGCTACTAGAGATGCTCCCAGGATGGGGAAAGTACCATCTAGATGGCACTGGTTTCCTTCAAAGGGATCTATTCTTGCAGGCACACTATGGCCACATTGTCTGTCTGATACAGCTAACCTTGATTGTACCTTGTCTTTGGAGATGGTGGTGGAACATGCATGTTCCCTGGCATCATCTTGTCTTGTCTCTTGGATTGGAGACCAGTGCTTGCTCCAAGTTGGGTTGACATTTGGACTTGGTGACATAAGCACTTATTTCTGTCTGATAAATAGAAAGAGGGCTAGATTCTTGTCCAACAGTTACGGGAATTTGATTTTGATGTAAAAACACGCGTCCTCAGAAACGTTGGGGAGACCAGAAATCCCGAAAGCACTATTCTTGGAAGATATATATGTACCTTCTCCACTCCACCATGTCCTCCTCCAATCCTGCTGGCTTGGGGTTGATATCAAGCTTGAGTGAGGAGCTTCCTTGAAACTTTGCCAGACACCCACTGAGTCACTCTTTGAACTTTTGACCCACCAAAAGTTGGAGGGACCAACCCAATCCAACCTGACCCAAATGAACCTGATCAGATGTTTGATGTTTTGAAAGAAACTTGTGAAGAATGTCAGGAATTTTTAATATAGCCTCTTTATCTTCTTCTGTCCTCCTTTTCTGCCAGTAATTATCACTAAATTGAGTTTCGGGGGCAACACCTATCTGGCCCAATACCTCATGCCCAGTAATAGCCCAGGCTACTCTTGGGCTATTACTGTCTTCGAAGTGTAGAGCCCTGATGATTCTTTCCATGACTTCTATTTTTTTTTTTTTTATCAAGTCTCAGGACTTAGAGGGATTCACTTGCAAAGAACTCTTCATTTCTCTCCACTCTAAAATTCAATTATTGTAAAATAATGAAGGACCACTGAAGTGAACATACTGGTCTTTCTGAATCGTTACCTTAAGAATCTCATTTGCAGCTCCTGAAAGCCTTATTCATCTTAAGACTCGATGGAATCTCCTATGAAGCCTTGCCATACCTAGGGCTTTAATTTTGTGGTCTGAATCTCAGTAGAAGACTGCAAGAAATGCCTGCCTCCTTTATCCCCTGCAGTGTGTGCCTGTTCTAATCAAATTGTTGGCAGGGTCAGTGACTCTTTTCTAAGCAACTTGGATTCACAACAGAATGATTCCCCTCCAATGCCAAGCTAAACAAATGCCATCGACTTCATCCCAGAAAGTATTAAAAACAGAAGAGTCCCTTTGTGACTCTGATTGGCTCTGTGACTTCCTTGGGGGCAAGTTTTGGTCTCAGGCTTGTGTCTCCTAATCATCCAAAATGTGGGTGGGCCACGTCCCACCCCAACCGCGGTTGTGAGCTCAGATGATTCACTCAGCTTTCATCATAAAGCAATAATCAAATGCAGTTGCGTGGTTCACAAAAGGCCCCCACAGTTGTCATTGCATCTGACCCTCATGATGACCCTGTGAGCTCAGAGAAGTTAAGGGACTTGTCTGATATCACATAACCAGGAATTTAATGCTTGGTATCTGATGCCAATTTCTGCCCCGCATGATCTTCCTGTTGATACTAGACTAAATGTAGCATAACTAGGCAAGCAAATATTTTGCACAAAGTCTCTTAAAAATATGGGTTATCACGCACTGTGCCCCTTTTTATTTTGCAGATAACTGAAAGCTGAGAGCACAGTCTGTCTCTGTGAGCATCTCTTTGTGTGATATGTGTAGGTGGGGGAAGAACGAGGATGCAGAGTTAAGGCGAATTTGCTGATCTTCTCACTGTTCTTGCTTCTCTACTGTGAGAAAAAAGGAGCTTTATGGATATCCCATTAATAATAGCTATTTATTAAGTGCCTGCTATGTGCCAGGAGCTGTGCTAATGCCTGATATTGTCCCTGTGTGACAAGCTATAGAAGCCACGGGGTATTTGCACTTTCTGTTCCCTCTGCCTGGAACACCCTCCCCATATCCTTATGGCTCCCTCCCCTTTGCTCCTTTTCTGTGTCTTTCTGAAGTCGCATGTTCGTGCGATCTTTCCTGACCACTCTACCAATAGCCCACACCCTCCCGCCATCACTCATTCCCTCTTACTCAGTTTTATTTCCCTTTATAGAACCCGACATCATTACAGTCTGTATTTGTTTCCTAATCTGTGTATTATCTTTCTCCCCTACCAGAATATGAACTCCTTGAGAGCAAGGGTGTCCTCCCCTCTCCCCACTTCATATTGTATTCCCAGAACCTAGAACAGTGCCTGGCGGAGAGTAGATATTCAAGAAATATTCCCCGAGTGAATTATCTCACTTTATAAGTGAGGTATCTGAGGTTCTAAGGGATGAATAAATCATTTGCCTCAGGTGACAAAACACGCAGGAAATGGAACAGAGCCATGAACCAAGGCAGTCTGACTCAGGGGCCCAGCCTCAGGTCCTGCTTAACTATTGTCTTTCTGCCTCGTGAAGGGAATCATAAAACGCTTGTCCGTTGGGTCTGTTTTCGTTCTCTCTAGTTAAGTCCTCCCAGATCCAGGTGAAAAGTCCCAGCTTGCTCAGCCATCCTCCTAATAGGGCCCTCGTGCCATCCCTACCCCATCTCTCGGCCAAAACCCTCCTCTTGTTCAGCTCACACACGTCTCCCCCTTCCCATTGCACTGTTTACGAATGTGGGTCTGTGTTGATGCGTATCACAGCCCCCTTAGTCATTGTTTAGCTGTTATGCTTTGCTGGGGTAATTTTCCAGTCCTCTGTTTATATTATATTTGTGCTTCTCTCCTCCTCCTCCTCCGTTTTTAAGGGCAGAGGAAGATGTGCAGTGATACAAACGATAATACAGTTATCATGAAGAGGGAATCATTTTGCCAAAAGGAGGATTTAGCTGTGATTCGTTGAGTTCCATTCCGAGTGGATTTTTTTAAGAGCAACTTCATAGCTCTTTTATGAGACTTTCCAAACGGAGCAATCTTCTGACACTTTTGTTTCTAGAGGCTTTGTTCCAGCCTTGAGGGCTAGGGGGTGGGCGTGGGGGGCACATATCTAGCAAAGACTGATTGCTGAGAAAGCTCAAAAAGAGACTTAAGAGGATATCTGGGAAGATCCCCCAATATATCTTCTCTGACCCCATGTCCTCCCATGGGGCTGGTCATTGCTCCTGGTAGAGAATGACACTAAGAACCCTGCACCTCATTGTGAGAACACACTTCTAGCCCACCTTCCATTTTAATGCTCCCTGGTGTGGGTACGGATTAATTTCCCTTGCCCTGCCTGGAACTCACTGCATTTCACAAATGCAGAATTGCACACGCAAACTAGACTGGGTGGTAGACCTAATGATTAGAGAAAAAAGTGCCCAGAATCAGAGCTTGGTAGAGCTGAATTTAAGTGTGAACTTGAGCTTTACTTGCATGGCACCTTCCCTTGCATTCCCAATTTCCATCCTGTGGAACTTACATCCTGTTTGTTCAATGTTTGCGCGAGGGCATTGGTAGTGGGGATGCCGTGGAGGGAGAAGTGGGAAGATGAGTCTTGGGCCTGTTCATCTTCAGCAACATCTCTCATGTTCCTATGCTCTGCTGGGAGCTTCAGGTAGCTAACCATTTTCAGGTTGTGTTTTCTACGCTCCTGGATCAGCTGGCTTCCAGCTGGGTTCTACCAGTGGGAGGCACTGGAGGCAGATGGGAGGGAGAGAGGAAGAGAGAAGCCATGTTTTTTTCTCCTTCACTGTCCTAGTCTTGGGTGGTTTCTCCAGGGGCAGCTACCTGCCTTCTTGACTCCAGATCCTACCAGACAGATAGGCTGTTGGTTCCAGCTTCTGTCTGGTGGCCCCAAGCCCTGGGTTCTGATAACTCCATTTTCCCCCTGTGTCCCAGCGGTCTAAGGGGTGGTAACTGTTGGTCTAAGGGGCGCCCTTGTTGCTACCCTCTGATTTGCCCCATTGTTTCTTGCCTGACTTTTCTATCCTTCCATCACCTGCGTAACAAATTCTCTGAACTCGGATGTCTGTTTTAGATACTCAAGGATGGTTTTCATTATTTTTATCTGGACATTGACTGATACAGAAAGATTTATCTTTAGAAGTAAAGCAGGTTGTTTTTCATTTGTCCTTCGTCATTAGAAATGACATAAGAAGAGCTCATCAACATAAAGCAACGTCGTTGTGTACACGTGTTTTTCTTGTCTCACACCAGAGTTTGATGATGCAAAGTACCAAAATGTCTTTTAAAAGCGAAGGGCTTTTAAGAGTAAAGGAATTTAAGAAGAAAAAAAAAAAAGAAAGAAAAAGAAGATGGCTAGGTCTCTTGTTTTCTCCTCTAACTTTTGAAACCAGGTTTTTTTTCCCTCTGTAATTTGAATATGATTCAAATGTTCTCTTCTACCTCCAGTCCTTGGCTTGTAAGGAGACAGAGGGTGAGAGGGAGAGAAGGAGAGGGAGATCAGTCCAGCAGGCAGCAAACTCAACGTGCAAACATTTTGCATGAACACTGAATGCTTGGGGGAGCTGGGATTATTTGGCTGAGACAACATGAAACCTCCTCTACTTATTTGGGCTTTGGGATAGACTTCACTGGAAGCTGAAATTCAGGAGAAAGAAAGAAAAGTGCAAAGTATGGAAAAAGAGAGAGAGGCGTGGGAGATGAGGCACGTTCTCCCCTGGCGACAGGAAGCAATTTCTTTGTCAGGAAAGTGGTTCATTTTCAAGGCCCGGACCCCTTGTTTATGCTTAGGTGTGAAGCTGGCTTAGGAAGTGAGTTTAGCTTGCCTACGTGCTTTTACGAATGTGCTGGCTGCTCAGCAAATTCAGTATGGAAACGTTTTAGGTAAGCAGAAGAGAAAATATATTTTTAAAAAAGTTGAGTTAGCAGAAGGTCAGAGTATACAATCAAGAAAAAAAAGATATTCTATGTGTTGGGCTTATAAAAAAATGTGTGCGTGTGCGTGTGTGTGTGCGTGTGTGTGTGTGTATGTCACACGCTAATTTAGACCAGCTGGGGTGATCTCACAGGGACCCCATGGGCCAGAGCTGCTGTTCCTCCATGGAGAGCACATCTCCCCTGGAAATGTGTACTCAGGTGCAGTTGCAGGGTCTGAGGTCATGGCTGTGGCCCTGGCCAAGATCCTCCCAGGCTTCAGTTTCTGCTTCCTCTAGAGACGGTTGGTCGAGAGCCATCCTTCAGAGGCCAGAGCCAGACCATGAGTCCAATGTGCATGAGGACAGCATGAATTATCCTTGGAGACCAGTGAGCCCTGCTAATCCAGACATTGTCTTTCTTCTTGGAGAAGTTAGATGTCTCTTTTCTCTCTTCCTTCTTCCATGGCTTCTGGGAGCTTGGGTGGTAAATTTCTCTGGGATAAGTTATGAGATATCTCTTCAGAGAAGCAGAGGTGAGACAAACCTCCCTTGGACCCCTCTTCCACCTCATTCTTCTCTTCCAGAGCTCTTCCCAAGCTCTGGGTGAATCAGGGTGTTGTGCTTCCTAAAAAGGCCAGGAAGACCCATTTCCGTTGGCCAAAGGACAAGGAGGGAGAAGAAAGAAAAGGAAGGGCGGTCTCTTAAGAGGGAGAGAAGAGGGAGCATTATAGACTCCTATGTTTGGAAGGGACTGGAAAGGTCACCTTAGTCAGGTCACTATAATTACTCAAACAGTACTTGTCTTCTTGAGTTACTGGGGGACTGTATGCCTTGTAAGAGCTGGGCTTGCTTTCTTCTGTTCACTATTGTATCCCAAGCTGAGCCCAGTGCCTGGGACATGAGAGGGAAGAGCTGGAGTCACCCCAAGATTCCAAAAATACAATGAGCAAGTGTAGAAAAGCACTTGTTAGTTGCAAAAAGTTCACAAAGCCTAAAACAAGTTGTGTTGTCTCTGTCCAGAGAATGATGGAAAATAAGGGAACACTTACTGAATACCTACTGTGGACCGGCTTGGGCTTTTACCAAGGGGTTTATGCAGAGGCAGAGAATTGAGGCTATCATTCTCTGAAGACACAAAAGAATTCTGCAGCTTAAAAATAATCAGAGAGGATTAGTGCACCATCTGCAAATTAAAATGCCAGCCAGTGTAAATTAGTGAAATGGGCTGGGAAGGGACTGGCGCAGAATGACAAGCACGTATTAGGCTAGAGGAAAGGAAAGGGCTGACTTTGTGCGAGGCGATGGTGCCTCGTAGGTATTGACCTACAGTGTTGGGCCAGATCCTCTGGATTTCGAGACAAGCCAGAGAGTTGGTATTCATGTGAAATATCCTGATTTGATACGTTGGTGACCAATTAAAAAATCAATACAGCTGACATAATGAAACATGCTTACAGATCGGATCCTTCCTGCCAATTTTCAGCCTCTCTCCTAATGCAATTCAGGTTGCCTCGTAACAGCCTACCATGTAATACAAGTCCTTTTCTGCCTTTCTTCTTATATTGTTTTTCATGGAATTGAAGAGGCATTTGCATGAGTTTTGGGGACAGGGAAAGTAGTGACACAAAGGTGATACTGAGATTCCTGTCTCTTGTGGCTTACGGTTGTGCCTTCTGTTCCCTGAGGGCCCCACCTTCTTTTTTAAAAAAATTTTTTTAATGTTTACTTATTCTTGAAAGAGAGAGACAGAGCATGAGTGTGGGGATGTGCAGAGAGAGACAGGGAGACACAGAATCTGAAGCAGGCTCCGGGCTCTGAGCTGTCAGCACAGAGCCCGACGCGGGGCTCGAACTCGAGAACGGCGAGATCGTAACCTGAGCCGAAGTCGGATGCTTAACTGACTGAGCCACCTAGGTACCCCTGAGGGCCCCAGCTTCTTTTGAATCCTTCCCAGCATGTGTCCCAGTGCTGGGCATAGAGAGGGCACACGCTACATATATGTTGATGAAATAAGTGTGGTTTTCCTCTAAGTCCAGCTGAACGGGGAACTGGAAGATTTAGGGTGAGTGGAAATTATCTAAATTGTTTGCAGCCAAATTTTTCTGCCTTCTCTGTCTTTAATTCTCTTGAAGTTTGCATTAGATATATATCACTGTGTAACAAATTACCCCCAGAGTTAGCTGCTTAAAACATTTATTACCTCATACCTTCTGTGGTTCAAGGATCTAGCTACTTAAGTTGGGTATCTCTTCCTTAAGATCTCTTATAAAGCTGCAAACAAGGTATCGGCTAGGGCTCTAGTCTCAACATAAGGGTGGACCCCAAGCTCACTCACACGCTTGTTGGCAAGATTCAGTTCCTCACGGACTATTGCACCGTGGGCCTCAGTTCTTTGTTGGATAGTGACCAGAGGTTTCCTTCAGTTCTCTGCCATGTAGGCCTTTCCCTAGGCAGCTCTTAACATGGGAGCTGGTTTCCATTAGGACTGGCAAGCAAGGAAGAGAGAGAGTACAGCTGTTTTTGTAACCTACTCCGGAAGGTGATATCCCGTCGCTGACTCCAAATTCTGTTCATTGAAGGAAACTCACTGGGTCTACCTAACAACTGAGGGACTGAGGCCTTCAACCTTTCTTCCTGAATGTTTCTTAGCCTTCCTGTCTGATCAGGAAACACTTGGGAGCTTTCATCCCACATCTTCTTAAGAAATTCTGGGAATTACAGGCGTTCCACACCCCCCCCTTCATTCAACTTACTTTGATATGAAAAAAAAATAAGAAAAGCAAATGAATTTTAGAATTGAAATTTCTGGTAGGTTTTGGGAGACATATGGGAAGGATCATGTGTAGGATGAGTAGGAACAATGGGTTCTGAGTCAATCAAGCTGGAAAGATGTGGTTTTTTTTGGTTTTTGTTTTTTTTTTTTTTTTTTTTTTCCTGTCCCTGGTGTCCAGGTCAGATGAACTTGGTACTACAGTGACTGAGCATCTGAGAAGTGGAAGAAATAATGTTGTTACGGTGGGTTCTGTCTTCTATCTCGGGTGTTGGACCATGAGATGGGCAAAACTAAGGAAGAACTAACCAGTACTAACTAACGAAGAACCCCAGGCAGGTCCTTTGTTGTGGAAATGCAATAGATCTGATGAAGCAGTAAGGCCAGGAATCAGCATCAAGAGACATAAATTTATAAGTCTGATGTCATTCCAATACCAAGAGGATAGGAACACCATTGGCGGAGGTGGTTATGAATGTTGACATCCAGTCTTTTCAGGCAGGAATGACACCTTGGTTACTAGAGGTCCAAGGGACAAGCAATCAGTAAGAATAGGCATAAAGCTGGCTTCAGGGATGACCTGGCAGGGCCCGAATTGGAGGTCAGGAGCAGGGCATCCCAGCTGCTAATGAGACTGGGCTCCAAGGAAGGCTCCCTGGGGAGACTGGGAAGGAAGCCTGGATCTCAATCACCGAAGATGGATCACAAGACAGGGAAGTAACATAGGAGAAAACTCCGGCTTATGATAGAGGCTTGGTCAAGAAATAAGCAAGAGCCTGATTATTGGGGAACAAGATAGCCTCAGTCAATCTGGGCCGGTAGCAAGACAGTGAAGAGACAAAAAGTTGACGGCTGCCAGAAACCTAGATTGGTCTCCAGCTTTGGCATGGGACTGAGACTACTGGTTGAGATCAGGCAGTGTCACTCGCCAGGGTTAGAGTAATGCAGGAACCCGGAGCCAGGACCGACATTACACCCTGGCGACCCTGTGACCAGTTGCACTCAATACCCTGGGATACCTCATGGGAAAATCAGACAAGCACTGTTCTGAGAGGCAATTAGGTTTCAAGACTTCCTTCTCCAGCCAAGCATCAGCATGAAATTGGAGGCTTGGCTTCCATGCACCCACCCTCCTCTGTTCTCTTTCCTCTTGTGAGGGGCAGGGTGAGAAAAAGGACACCGCAGGAGAGAGCCACCCTGGCCTTCCAGACCGCCTAAGGAAGACGCATGCGTAAGGAGAGTGGGATGGGGGTGTGTGTGCCTTCTCTACCCCTCCACAAGCTACGCCCCCAGCCCCCAGCCCTCAGCCTAAGAATATTCTTTCCCTCTGTTTGCCAAGCCACATTCTCCACAGGACTCACACATATTGAACTATGCTTTCAGCTTTTCCAGGAACCTTCTCACGTCTTCCCTTTTCTTCATCCCCCTCACCACCTCCACACCACCCACAGCCCCCACCCCCCATGCAGCTTTTACTCATCGTGTTTCTAATTATGCAAGCTAATTTGTTTCCTTTCGTGTTTTCCCAACCTGCCTGTATTTTCCGACCCTGTCCCCAACGACCGTGGGGTGGAATACTTTCCCTGGATAGGGTTATGGTTTTTCCTTCATAAGTGAATCCCTGGTGCCTAAGCTGGGCTCCGTGTGCCGTAACTTCTCCAATAACATAGCATGAAGGACTCTCTGGTCGAAGTGGAAACAAAAGCTCAAACGCCGTTCTGGGCCTCTTTGATCTACTCGGTTTGTGTTAAATTTCTGGGCACAGGAGTTCCCACAAATTTATAACATTTACTGTCCCCTCCCCACCTGTGTAGCATTGTGCTTTGTCACAGCAACCAAATTGGGAGCAGCTGGAGGGTAGGGGTCAGAGCACAAACATTTTCCGTACTCCTCATAGAGCTAGCACAGTATGGGGACCCCTTGAATTGCTGACAAAGTCCTTGCTGGATGAAATGGAATTTTCCTGAAGTGAATGCCTTGTGCCTATCTTTAGAATTGGACTTTCATGATAAAACAATCGGGAGATTTGGCTGAATTTTCCACTCTTTCACTCACCATGTTGAGGTCATGTAGAAACAAACTTTAAGAACATAATGACCTTAAAAAAAAGTCCATCTTTGAAGTCGGGGTTGGTCACTAGTCTGTGGCAGACCACTGCTTACGTTATACACTTTCTTCTGTTCTTCCCAGGACAAGGGAAGATTTGGGGGACAGTCTGACTCTGGTTATCTACAAAGTTGAATTCTGAAACTGGCCCTTTGGAACTTCACCTCTGCAAATTAGCTGATTTTGCCTACAGTAAATTGAAATGACTGAAGAATGTCAAAGAAACCCGGGCAATTTTCTCACACAGGACCAGGGATGATTGAAGAGCACTGTCACACCAGCCCTCAAAATATTTCCCAAGATCCTCTATGGGTTAGTACACTGAGTTGACAATGGAGGAGAGGGTGGGGAGGTCTTGCTGTCTCTGAGTGTACCTGGCGCAAGCACAAAGATCACACACCAGCTGTGTAGATTGAGCAGATTAAACGTATTGGGGAAGTAGGGGCTTCCGAGAGTCACCAGAGATGCCACCCCTGGCCTCTGTCCCATCTGAGTGCCTTACTCTTTCATCTGAACGAGAGCTAAAGTCCTGCTGTTTGAGTTGGCTTGCCCCTGCTCCATGATTTCAGTTCCTCGTGTCCATTCTCCAACATGTGGGCTCATTTCCGTCCTCCAAGCACTATTGTTTTTCTGACTCGAACGGTCATCCAGAAAACCTCAGTAAGAGGGACTTTGTATCGTTATTTGCTTTTCTAATTATACTCTGGCATCTGACTCAAGAGATGTGAGAAAGTATCTCGGTACATGAGTTGGAAAAGTAGGGCTGTGAGGCCAGGCCAAAGCCTTTAGTATGAAGTCCCAATGGTCTGGATGGGCTGGGAATCCTCTCTTTGGACTTCAGATCTTTGAAGGGGTAGTAGCTGCTCCCACAACTTGCCCTGCCCCACCATTCTAGAGGCAGGCTGGAACTTGAGAGAACTGACCTTGCTGATGAAACTGGGTTCCAGCGTTTCTTACTGTGACCTTGGAATGTCACAATGGCATTAGATAGGATGATGCAGACAGGGTCCATGTGGGTGATTCAATGGAAGCTTTGCCCATAACAATAATGGAAGCCCCGAGGTCTGCTGGCCAAGTGGCCTTATTCAGAGCACTAGGACCTGCCATTATTAAAATGCTCTGCTGCATTCCACGGCAGGCATCATCTATTGTTCTTTCTTTCCAGCATCATCTCCATACTTTCCTGGAGCATCACCCTTATCTTCCTTTGCAAAACTATCTCTCTCCCATTGTCAGGGTATGTGGAATCCAGGTGAGGTTATATGACTCATATCTGACCAGTCAACACATCCCATGCTGCCACCCATACTAATTAGCTCAGGGATAGGTAAAGTCTACAAATGCGTGCATTTCAAATTTAGCCTTGGAATTTTGATTGTGGGGGAATAAGATTTCTGTTGGGCACCTGCACGGAGCCGTGCCTGAGCTTTTCGATTACATGACTCAGTGAATGTCCTTATTTATTTAAGTTAGCTTGAGTTGAGTTTCTATCTCTTGTAACTGGCAGAACGACACAGACACATGTTTGTACGGAAAGACAGTCACTGATATAATCTATTCCTTCCTCCAGGTTGGTTGCCCTTCTCTTACATAACAGGAGACAGGTGACACTTACTAGTGTCACTAGGTACTTACTAGTGCTCCTTACCTATTAGATGCATAAAAGAGCCAATAAACAAGAAACAGAAACATGGTGGCTAATGGTTGAGCTCTCTATAATTTTCATGGTTCCATTGACTTTATTCTGGTTGTGGTGTAGGAAGTGGAATCCAGGTTCTTCTAAATCCCAGCTTAATATTGGCTCCTGAGGGAGCGAGCGTTCCAGATCTTAAACAATCTCCAGTGGGTTTAAGGGAGAATGGATGGTCCTTGTAAGCCCTCTGTGGGAATTCCTTTTGAGTATTGGTTTCCGAGTGTAAAGTCAAACAAGTAATTGGATTAGGGAGGGCCAATGGTATAATCTGAATGCTACTGAAGACACTGGATGGAAAAAGTTCATGCCAAGACATTTTTTTACTATCATCTTTCAGAGGCTAAGTTGACACCACAACTGATGATCCTCAGGCTGAAAGGAATGGGTGGCCTTGGCCCTGGCTGGACATTTCCAGATTATAGTGTTCAAATTAACCTGTTGGAATTCACCTTTTCTGGAGAACATTACCTTGAACCCTGAGTAAGAGTAGTGCAGGAGGCCCCGCAACTTAAGGACTGCCCATATTTCAAAGGTCATCCTTAAGTCTGGATGTTTCCACAAGATAATGAATTCCAAGGTATTCTAAGGTCCAATATTATATAGGATTATTAGCCTTCTGAGACAATGCATTGGTTCTCAGTGAAGTCTCCTCTATGTTAATCAAGAGTAACTTTTATTCCCTCTCTTGCATGTTACACACATGGTATAGTTTTTTTATTTATTTCTTAAATTTTAAAATATTCCACTCAAGTAATTATAGTATCTGAAACTATTTAGCTTATTTCTATCATTAGATGTTAACAAATTGAAGCAGAGGCTGCAGGTTGCACGTCGTTCTATCTCTCAACATTGTTTACCGTGTGTCCCGCTGTAGGTGCTTAATAAATGTCCATTCAATAAGTACCCCAAATTCCACCATTTATATCCTTCCCCTCTTGTGGAAAACATGGTGCTTAGGCTTCCCTTTGTGGATTGGAAATGAATAGCCTCTCTTCAATCTAACCGGTTCCTGCCCAACATTCATTCAATGGATAAATATTGAGTATTTTCCTAAGTGTCATGTACTATTCTAGGACCTGGGGATCCAAAGGCAAACAAGAGAGATGTGGTCTCTGCCTTCAAAGAGGTTATAGTTTCAAATCACGGAACAGTGGACAATAGGCCATGGGGTGGCTCAATTCTTGCCTGCGCCAATCAAACTGGTCTCCGGAGTGGAAGAGTTTGCCCAAATCTTCATAGTGAGTCAAAGAAATGGTCCTAATGCTCTCAAAAGTTCTTCCCTCATAATGTCAGCATTGGCTCTCTGCCAAGCTTCTTCCCCTCAAAGGTTCTCCAACATTCTTCAGAGGCTCCATTAGGCCTTAGCCACGACTCACTTTTAAAGGTGGCCTGCTTTCCTTGTTTACCTATTTTTTCATTTATTTGAGGATATTTACTTATAACCTTTATAAACAGAAAGTCATTGTTAATCTTGCCCCCTAGGAAGCCGACATAGTGAATACCCTCCAGGGGGAAAATCAGGACATGTCAGTCAAGATCCCAGAAACTCTATATCCTGGGTGGACATGAGATGTTTCCTTAAAGGAGCGGCTGTCGAGACAGCCCAACCTCAGCCAAGCATGAGGCTGACTTTCAGGCAGCCTCAGAGCTCCTCTGGGCCTAGAATTATGACCACCATCATTGCCAAATGGGGCCTGGCTCCATTTGCATTTCCCTGAGCCTCTCTCCTCCTTTCACCGCAATGTTGTCCTCACCTCACCAGGCGCAGAGAATGGCCAATTGTTTCCTGAGCCTACTCAGCATCCCTACTGGGTTGAATAATGTTCCTTCAAAATTCATGTCTACACAGAATCTGTGAACATGATCTTATTTAGAAATAGGGCCTTTGTAGACATAATCAAGTTAAGATGAGGTCATACTGGATTAGGTTGGGCCCTAACCCAGTGGCTGGTACCTTTATAAAATGAGGGGGATTTGGACCCAGAGGCACACAGAGAGAAGATGGCCATGTGAAGATGGAAGCAGAGATCAGAGTTACAATGCCACAGCCAAGGAATGCCACGGATCGCCTGCAAATACCAGCAGCTAGGAAGAAGCAAGGGAATATCCTCCCCTAGAGCCTTCAGAGAGAGCATGGCCCTACTGAAACCTTAAGTTCCGACTTCTAGCTTTCATAACTATGACAGAATAAAGTTCTGTTATTTTGAGCCACTTTAGTTTGTGGTAATGTGTCAGGGCAGCCCTAGGAAACTACTATGGCAAATAATCATTGGTTCCCACAAAAATCTAGCACAGGACGAATAGACCATGGGAAAAAGGGCATGTAGCTTCTTTCTAGCTGATTCTCTTTGCTGCCCAATTGTTGCTATGCATTAAACTGATGGCAGAGAATAAGTAGGGCATTTTGGGATTGTTTACCATTCTGAAAAGATCACGGGCTATTAACACATTAGGACCCTTAGGATTCTATCTGAACTGGTTAATTCTAGAACAGATGTTTTCAATTTGGGGCTGTGTGTAATGTGTTAGTTAGGATTCTCCAGAGAAGCAAAACCAAAAGGAAACTCTCTCTCTCTATCTATATCATCTATCTATATCTATATCTATATCTATATATCTATGTATATATCTATGTATAGATCTATATTATATACATAGATCTAGATCTATCTATATATAATATATATATATTATACTATAGTATAGTATAGTATATTTATTATATTACATGTTTACTTATTATTTATATATTATTTGTTATTTTAAATATATATATATAATAATGGGGGCTAAGAAATCCCGAGATCTGCTATAGACAAGCTGGAGACCCAAGAGAGCCAATAGTTTAGTTTCAGTCCAAGTTGAAGGCCCGAGAACCAGGAGACCTGATAGTGAAAGCTGGCAAGTTCAAGACCCAAGAAACCAACATTTCAGTACCAGTCTGAAGATAGTAAAGACCACTGACCCAGCTAAAGAAAGCAGGAGGAGTTCCTTCTTACTCAGCCTTTCTGTTCTATTGGATCTTCAATCACCCACCAATTCAAATGTTCATGTCATCTGGAAACATCTTCACAGACATGTCCAGAATGATGTGGCCAAATGTCTGGGCACTTTCACAGTGGCCCAGTCAAGTCAATGCATAAAACTAACCATTGCAGCAACATACTGGATCAGATCCACGTTGACTCCAGATGACCATCTTCAAGAACATATGACTATCTTAATCAGGGTAAAGGGCAAAAACACGATTTCCTCAGTACCCTAGCCTGCGATCTCTGGGAAGTGACTATGAAACAAAGACTTGTGTACAGCTAATTTCTTTGGGGGTGTTATTCCAGGAGGCAGGAGACTAGGACAGGGGAAATGAAGTGTAGAAGGCTGGAGAGCAATTCAAAGATGTATTAAACAATTGGCCACCACTACAGGCTACTGGGGCTTGGTACTGCTGGGACATTGGGAAGAATCTTATAGAGTGTGTCTCAGAAGGATCTGTCTAGAGGACCAAGCAGAGAAGAATGCATCTATCACCTCCCATTCCTCTTTGGCCCAACATGCACTAACTTTCCTGCCCTTCCAGTGTGCATATGCTCCAGGGCAATGTGTATTTCACCATCATCTCACTACACAGTGCCAGGGTAGGATGTGAGAGATACGAAGTACTAGGACTGAGGCAATTGTACCTGTACAAAGCCTTTCGAAGCCTTCATATTGCTGATTGGCACAGGAGTGGCTGGACAGAGGTGGGGCCAAGTAGAGGATTTTGGAATTGTGTGCCACAAGTGTCCAGGGTATTTTGGGACACTGTGGCAGACATGTACCATTTGGGGTGGCCTCCTTTCTATTTTTGGTAAGAATATAAGGCCAAGCCTACCTCTTTCTATAGAAGCTGTAAATGCCAACACGCTACAAGCTATGTAAGCTGGGAAAGCAAGTGATAACATCTCGGCCCACACTCTACCAATCAGAAGGAGGACCTACCCCATGCCTAGAGGGGAAGTCAGAGATGTGAAAAAGAAGAAAGGCTAAGATACTGTTCTGGTGTCAGAAATACAACCAGGTCTCAGATAAAACATGGAAGAAAATCACTCCTTTGCCCTGACTGTCCTGCTCAGTTGCTTTATTTTCCATTGTTTCTTGATAGGCTCCCTCTGCTAACTCATCTCATGGGACACCCTCTCCCCCATGTTACAGGATTAGGTCTCCAGCTCTGTATTCCCTTTCTTCTGTAGCTCTTAGAACTAATTCCTGACACAAAGGTTCTTACTGGTGCACCTATAATTCTGAGTCAGGCCACAAGTCTCTTCCCTGTTTAGAGATGGACTACCCCTGGGTCAGGGGTCCATTCTGGTCTAGTCAATTATATTTGGAAATAGTGTCAGAAGGCATAAGACACAGGAACCTAAAGAATAGGGACTAAGAGAAGAGAATCCCCTAGAATAGAGACACATAGATAAACAAAATATTCAAGTACAGTATTTGTAGTGGGATATTATGGTCTGGACTGGGAATCAAGAGATTGGAGCTCGAGGTCGACTTCTGTCACATGCCTCTGAGATCCCAAGGAAACCAGATAACTTTCCCAATTCTCACATTCTCCACATAAAAGAATAAGTGACATGGGTCAGCAGATTGCTAAAACCTCTTCCACTTCTAGAACATGCAGGCCCCACTCAGAACCAAACTCATCCACAAAGAGTAGAGGCAGAATTGTGTTGGGCTCTTCTAGGGAAGAAATGTTATCGGAAGCCTGACGTAACGCCAGACACATCATCTTTCCCCAGTAGAGCTCCTAATATACTTCTCCAAACTCAGAAGGCCTCACTCATTTCTCTTTTCTTCTTTCTTAGAAGCACAGATGAGATGCACACAGCTCTGTTATCAGGAATGCAGAAAGACTTCTGGATATTCTAAGCCTAATCCAGGTGTCCTCAGGTTTTAAACTCACTCAGAAGAAAACATATTTATCTGCTTTTTTTATACAGGTGCCCCCATTTTGGCCGTCAGTGAAAATGAGTTAATATAACAGACTGTTTCAAAGAGGTGGGAGCCATGGCATTGGCAGGAAAACCTGACACGTAGAACAAGAACCAGTTTTTTCCCCCGAGGTGGCTTTGATAGCTATAGTTTAAGACAGTTCTTTCCTATCAATGTAAGGCAGTTTACATGTCCCTTCTCTCTTGAACTCGTGTTAGTTGAATTGAAGAAATCACTGTCTTCAGATTGTGGGTTTCAATACCCTTCCATTATTTTACCTTAAAATGAGCCCTTCTCCCGTTCGGTTATCGTCAAAGGAAGTCTTGATGACATTTCAGGACTCAACAAAACATTTCCCACTAGAAATTGTTTCCCTTAGGTAACAGCACCATGGAAGCCATCGCGCTCCACTGTCTGACCCCAATAAAAACAGCACGCCCTTCAACTTATAAAAGTGTAAATTGACCTGTCTCCTGGGATAGCTATTCCCTTGGTCGCCTGAGTCTAGCATCTCAGTCATATTACTCTACCAAGCAAAAGATTACAATTCTGTTTTGCTATTGATTCAGGTCATATCTTATTTTTCTGTTCTCTCATAAGATGGAGGAACCATTTATTATGCTCTCGACAGAAATGTTCAAGGCTGGAATCACAGCGTGTTCTGGCTTCTAAGCCGGGGTTGACATTTACCCATGTAGGTACAGGGGTCAGTTTGTTCCTCAGTTACCTCCGCTTTCCTTAGATTGGTCTTCAAGTTTCTTAAGTACTTCATGACAAGGAATTGAGTGGGACAAAACTTCTCTTCTAGAAAACCCAAACCTATACAGAGAGAACTGAGTTTACCGCATCTGCCGTGCATTTCAGGTGGTACACACTCCCTCTTGTTAATATTCTCGGGAAAGCCAACTGGCCCCACAATGGTCTGCATAGACAATGGCCACTTCCTTTCAGGATCCCTTGCTTGCTGAATTCCTGCTTCCAGGGACTTTCTGGGAAAAGGTGGCCACAAGTCACAGGGGTCTCTGTGAATGGCACCACCCAGAGAAGCGCTCACGTTGTCCCTGACTTTTCCACCATAGGTTCTAAAATAAGAGAAAGAACTGCCAGGAAATAGGTCTGACAGGCTGTCTGACTAAGCAGAGGCATAGGGATTGGCAGTGAGGAGATAGCAGTCAGCATTGTCTGTTCTGCTCCACCCTACGGTTCCGGCTGAACAGACAATAATGTCCCTGGCAAAGCAAAGCATAAGACTTGGGAGATCTTGAAGATCAAGTCCATCTCCTCATTTTGCTGATATAACAAAGGCAGAGGTTCTATCAGACCATGCTGCCCTCTGTATCATGACACCTGCTCCTGAAGGAGAAGGATGGTCAGAGACACAAAGGAAGCTTTAGGAACACCCTTTCCAGCTATTGACTCTTGACAATAATGAAACTGGAATTTTCCCCCACCCTGACCTTTTCCCGCAACATGTGTTATTCAGAGGCTTGAAGGTCTATGATGCTAAGACTGAGTGTGGGAGCCATTTTCTCAGCAATCTTTACCATCTTTCCTCCTTCATCTTGGTCATCCTTTTCCAAGCATTGGTCTCTTCCAGGGTAGAGGCAATGAATCTTGATGGTAGGGGAATGAGATGGGGTGGATAGGACCCTAGGCCAGCTTTGCCTATTTCACAATTCTGCGACACACAACATAAGTTTACTCTCCTCTGCACCCCCTTTCCTCACCTCCCCAGTGGTGGCTAGTGTCTATGGAATTGACTTGATGACACCTCATATCTTTTTGTATTTCTCCTTATAAAATGGACCATATCCCTAAGTCAATCTTTATGTAAATTTCCTTTTCTAAGCTTTGCCAAGAATGAGATTATCAAGTGTAAGAGGGAACCTTTAATGAAAAAATAGTGAGATTGGAGGTGATCTTAGATAATGTCTAGTCCAGCTCTGTGTTCTGCTGATGAAGAAACTGAGACCATGAGGTATCATCCAAATTCTAATATAATTAGCAGAATTTAATAGGTTACTTTGAGCACAGAATAAAGTATTTCAGAGATAAAGAGACTATTTGTTTATAGCCCAGGCTGAGGATATTGGATACTAGGTGGCCATATTCATATTTTGGTACATTCTAAAATGTCTCTCATTCTCTCTAACATATTTTGTAGTCATTTTTTAAAAAGTTTATTTTATTTATTTTGAGAGAGAGAGAGCGTGGGGGAGGGGGAGAGAGAGAGAGAGAGAGAGAGACAGAATCCCAAGCTGCACTGCTAGCACAGAGCCTGAATTGGGGCTTAAACTCATGAACTGAGAGATCATGACCTGATCTGAAATCAAGAGTCAGACACTTAACCAATGGAGCCACCCAGGTGCCCCACTTTATAGTCATTTTTAAAAATTACGAACATATTATAGTAAAAATCAGGTGTAGGTCAATGGATGATGCCAAGAAAATGAAAAGTTATAATTTTTAATGCTCTTATATATTTATAATGTATATATATATGTTAATATGATATATAACATTATATAATAGTATTATATAATATATATATAACTATATAATTATATAATATAATATAGTTATATATAACTATATAATTACATAATAGATAATATAATTATATTATATAATAAAAATACTATATAATTATATTACATATCATATATATATATATATATATATATTAACACCCAAATATAGACATATATTTGGTGGAGAAACAATGTGGGTAAGCCTCAGAGTTGTCACATGAACCCATTGTTCCCCAAAAGTGAGTCAGCTGAGATAGGACCGTTAATGCCTTTGGCATGTCAGCATCACTCTGAAAAGAAGGCAGCAGTTCATGGGGCTACATTGCTACCACAAAGAAGGTCCTGAAAGCTCCTGGTTGACCCAGTCAAGATTTTCCCAATTAGCATCTGGGTTGTCTTCCTAGCTCTGGGTCGTTCACCCAACAGTGTTTGACACCTAATTTGGCCCCCTCTTTGAAGTTAATATACCCGATTTGAAGCGGAAAGTCAATTTATTATTTTACTTGAAGAAAAGCAAGTCAATATTTCTGTCTTGGCATAGCCAGGGAATATTTAATGACGGTTTAGGATGTGGTCAGCTTTTTTTGTAGTCAGTTTGGGGGATGGAAAGGCGTATAAGACACGGTGTCTTGCAAAAAGAGTTGGACGTTCAGTAGAGCAGATGAAGAGATTAAAAGCACAAGAGTTAAGTGGTAATTATGGTAACAGTCACTTGAAGAATGACACAAGGAAATAGAAAATAAAGGAGACATTTCATGGAACTGCAGGAGGCTAGATGGCTCGTGGAGAAGGGGAGGTTTGGGCCGGGTCATTGAAAATAACTAGATCTTGGGGCGCCTGGGTGGCTCAGTTGGTTAAGCGTCTGACTTCAGCTCAGGTCATGATCTCACGGTCCGTGAGTTCCAGCCCCGCGTCGGGCTCTGTGCTGACAGCTCAGAGCCTGGAGCCTGCTTCAGATTCTGTGTCTCCCTCTCTCTGTGACCCTCCCCCTTTCATGCTCTCTCTCTCTCTGTCTCAAAAATAAATAAAACATTTAAAAAAATGAAAAAATAAAGAAAATAAGTAGATCTTTGATAACCATAGTTACAGGGTATCAGAACAGTGAGATGGAGGGAAGTAATGTCTCTGCCACGTAAGACTGGGATGGGTGAATACAATGGTTTGATTCTTATTAAGGAAGATGAAAATTTCATCTTCCAATCTTGTAAATCGAGAGCCTTATCTGAAGAGTTGAGAGGGAACCTCATCAGCCTACAAACATAATCACCAACCACTGTGAGGTCAAAACAAAAAGCTCTTCCTTATGGATAATGTCCTTATGGGCAAAGCCCAATGCTATGTTTAAACAGAGCCATCATTCTGGCCTCCTTTCCCTCCAACCTCTTTCTTGCCTTCCTAGCAATTTGGGAACTCATCGGGGGGTATGGAGACCTGTGCCTTTGAGCTGACCTGGCAGACAGGTAAGGAAGGTCCTGACCTAGAGTGCCAGGTAGAGTTCATCAGGGTACTGGGAGCTTCTCCACAGACTGTAAATTAAAGAGGCTTCAAAGAGTCCCCAGCAGGGATGGATGAGGGGAAGGGGCTTGGTCACCAAGTGTCACTAATCCTTCATCTTTTCCTCTAAGGCCAGGGTCAGCAGCCCAAGTAAACATGGTGCCCCGCAGAGATGGTCCCGCAGCCAAATGGCTCTCAGTGGCTTGACTCAAAGTCACCTGGACAGGCCTGACGGAAACGCAGGATGGCCCAGCCCTTCCCTAATGGGTTTTCCGGAGTCAATCCATCATTCTGCCTGGAGAAGGGGAGGATGAGAAATCGATCAGGTGCCTCAGGACTGTGCCCTGCGCCGTGGAGATGCGAGCAGGTGAAAGAGAGAATGATACAGCCGGGGGAATTGGGGGGTGCTGGCAGGCGGCACACGTCTGGGTTCAGAGGAGAAGGGGGAGGCGTTGGCATGGCAGTGAGGCGCTGGCACTGACTGCCTCCAGGCAGGGCTCCTTCTGGGCACTGAGCAAGGCCCGTGGCTTTGGGAGCTGCCCCAAGCTGGTAACGATGCCAGTGCTCCATTCACCCTGTGAAATGTATTAATTAGTGAGCAGCTTTGGCCCAGAGAGGGTTGCCGTGGCTTCAGATGAATATAGCAGAAGAGAGGCCGGTCCGTCTGCAGGCACCTCCGAGAGCTCTCAGCTCTCGTGTGCCCGAGAAGAACATCCACTGGAGAGGAGGTGAGACCCCGGCAAAGCTGGATGGAGAAAATGCAGAATTAGTCCTAGCCCACCAACCGTGGACAGTGAGAACAGAGCCAAGCTGAATAGAATCTGCTACAGATGAGATTATTAGGAACGAACCAAAGCAAACACCACACAAAAAACCCCCTTAAATGGTGCTTCGCTAAGCTTCTGCCGCCTCTCTGCCCTCACTCCCTTTTCTAGAAAGGCTGCATACGGCCTTTGGTCTGACGTAGCCATGACATGTCAGGTCTAGAAGACAGCTGTGAGAACTTCCTGTCTCACTTCAATTGTCAGAGGGTAGGCTGAGGTCCCAGAAGTGAGTGGACTTTTCCCAGGCCCCGAGGCTGGCTAAGGGCAGAGCCGGGTGGGGGTGTGGAAAGAAGTCTCTTCCTCCCCAGTCCAGGATTCTTTCTCCCACCACACATCTGATGTAGTTAAGTGTTTTCAAATCTACCTGCCCCACGGTGCTGACACGGTGGTCTCCAGGAGAAGTAGGCTAGGGTCTCAAAAACTGCTGCTCTGAACGTGTCACCAAATATCACTGTTGGGTGCGTCACCTCCAGCCCCCGTCTCTGGGTTCCTCCTGGGTCTTGCCATTGACATTTCTTCAGAACACCCTGCCTTAAACTTTTCTCCCTCTCCCTTGGAAGAGACAGCTTCCTTAACACTCATGCCCGCCTAACTCAGTGCGTGTCAAGTGCATAAATCCTGCTGATAATTCTGGCAGAATCTTTATGAGGAGAGAATAAGCGTTGATGGAAAGACAGGGAATAAAGTGATAGGAAGGAAACAGAGGAGAAGAGAGAAACGAAGAATGCAAGGCAATTAGTATTAATTGAACACTTACTATATGCCAGGCTTACAGTCTAGTTCTTTCTTTTAATGCTCGCAATAGTCCCGCTCTCATCCATATGTTTACAGTTGCATAGTTAACAGAAAAGCTCGCAGCTAGAAAAAAGCAGAGGGGCTGGACCCAGAAGCGATGGCTCTAGGGGCTTAGTGCTTTCCATTCTCACAGAGAAGAAGAGGAAAAAGAAGGATGTTTTGAGGGTAGGGCTAAGGCAGGGTCAGGGCTGTGGGAGAGAGTAGAGGGGCTCCGGGGAATCCCAGGCTCTCGTGCTGACCTCCGTGTCATTCCTTCATGTGCCATAAGAACATCATCCCAAGTCTGCGACGAGCCCCCCTCTGCCCCACGCGCAGGGTTCTGGTAGAGACCGACAGGAAGGAGGGTGCCAGGAGTCTGTCACTACAGTGGCCTGGGTTAAGGAAATAAGCCCTTAGAAAATGAAGCAGGGCGGCCTGCCACAGAGAGAGCCTGGGAAAGAGAACGAGGTCACCTTAGGGAAGGTCGCTGGGAGGGGCCCTCTGGGAAGGTGACATTTGACCCGAGACCTGGGTCATCAGTGTTGCTGCGCATGTGATGAGGCACACAGAGACTTTCCTCGGAAATGGAAGGAGCAGTGTGGCCTGACCCTGTATTTGGTCTCTTTGACCCAATGTGGCTGGTAAGCATGGGCAGTGGCCCGCAGGGTGGGGGGCTGAGATGGGTCTTCCCCGGGTATGGGCACCCGGGGTGCAAGGTCTGTAGAGAACTGAAAGTCGATAATTAATTCTAACACTGTGAAGGAGAAAACGCCCCTGTCACCTCCCACCCCACGGAAGAGTGGGGCAGGTGCACCTGACTCCAGGGACCAGCCCCGGGAGCAGGAGCTGATACCCGGGGACTGCGCTAAGGCCTCTGAAAGTAAACCATACAGGGATTCATGCCCCTTTTTATTCTGGAAAGGAAAATTCCCTCAAGGCCGGTGAGCCCTAAGGACCCCTGGGAATCGCCCCAAAACTCTGACCAGCCTCTAGGGGAAGGCAGTCTGCAGAACTGCCCACATTCCTCGAGCCCGTGGCGGAGGCCCAACTGCCTGTGCTTCCCTCTTGGAGTAACTCCCGTGAGAAGAATTTCCCACTCGTGGAAGGAAGTCTATTTCCTCTTTGCGGATGTCAGTGAAACCAACGTGTGTTTAAAGGTCTGTCGCCTCAATTCTCTTAAATGGCACTTAAGCAATTGTCTGAGCAAACCGGAGGCGTCCGGGGTACAGGCTTCATGTAAACCCTGGGACCAGGGAGAGGCTGGGAAAAGAAGAGCGAGGAGGGGATGCAGGGGAGGGGCCGTGGCTTCAGGAAACTGAGCAGAACACCCTGGACTGGGAAAGCAGACGCCTCAGCAGGCAGAGGGGGTCATCCACTAAAGCCTCAGTGAGACGGGGAAGGACACCAGACTTTGCCCGCCACCTACAGCCAGGCTTCCCTCTCCCTCTTTTTTTTTTTTCTCCCTCCACCCCCTCGCCCTGAGATCTTGCTCTTTCCCATCTGCTGGCTCCCCCCCTCCTCTCCCCCTCTCTCTACTCCTCATCCTTCTTCTTTCTCTGTCTCCTTCTCTCTCTCTTGTCCTCCCTCTCCCCTAGCCCTGCCATCCGACCACACCCTCCCACGTTATTCTTGGGAGAGTCCAAGGCGCCGAGTTTATTGGGAGGAGCGAAACAGATGAAACTGTGTTGGTTGATGGCAGCTCCTCTCCTCGTGAGGCACAGGGCTGTTAGCACAGTGCTTGGCACCCAGCAAGCAAAATTTCCATGAGCTTCAAAAGTTTCCACGGGGGAGCTAGGAATCCGGCCTCCATTATATGGATGAGGAAACCGAGGCTCAAAGAAACGAAGTACCTTGGAGAGGTACTTTTAAGAAGTCTTTTTTTTTTTTTTTTTTTTTAAAGAAACAAATTCCACCTGTGGCATCACCAGCTGAGATGCTTTCTGGAGATTTCTATGCATTATTCCCCATTCTGTCTCCCTACTGACCTCCCCCAAACACCCTCTTCCAAATCCCAGCATCACGTGGTGTAAAATACACCACCAGGCGACGATAACTTCAAATCATCTTCTTTTCACTTCTGTGAAGTTCCGGGGGAAGCTGAAACTCAGGTTTCTCACAGATTGTAAGAAAACTCCTCCTCTTTATGGTTTCTGCCCCATTTTACTTATTTATTTATTTAATTTTTAAAGCCTTGATTACATTTTGCAATGTTTATCTTGTTGCACAACAAATGGAAGCATTGGTCACAATTTACGTAGCTGATTTCATGTAACTGAATTCTGTGGTGTTTATTACTGTTAAATACCTTCTGCCAGAAATTGGAGAGGCAGCCATTCACTGTGACACACCCCCCCCCCCCCCGCACCCTGTTCGTTTCCTGTGCAACCCAAACCACAATTTGTAATTGGGTGTTTGTTTTGTCTTTAACGTTTATCTTTTCTTCTGGACTCTACGGGACTGTGAGGGCAGGGACCACATCTGTCTGATTCTCCTTCTTTTGTTATCTGCCCAGGATCTTATTCTCAACAAGTCAACGGTCTTAACTCTGGCTGCACGCTCAGTCATCGGAGGAGTTAACAGATAAACAAGCAGGAACTTACCGATGCCTGTCTAGACCTTCGGGATCTGGGTGGCCCTGAGGCATCTATAATTTTAAAAGTTCAGTAAGTGATTCTGGCTCAGGAAGAACCATTGATCTTAGGCACAGTGACCCCGCTCTGTACATTTTGTCTCCCTGTGTCCTCTCCTGGCACCGGCTTCTGTCCCTGCATTGCTGGCTGTGCCCGATCCCTCATGCTCCTGCGTTGGCCTGATGCATTCCCTGGGGCCCACCCAACACATTCCTCCTTCGCTCTAAACCCCTGTTTACAGCTCACTACCTCCAGGACGCACCTCCTGACAAAACGGTCCAGATTCTCAGCCTCTTGTGTAATCCAAGTCCCGCCCTCCTCCGTAAAATCCATTTCTACAATTTTCCACACGCGTGTGTTTCTGTTGGCATCTTTGCGAGTGCGATTGATTTTGACCGTAAGTTCCCTGACCTTTTCGCTGTGGGCCACATGCTAAGGTGGCAGGGGCTGCCTCTGTTCCCACAGTGTGACCTGTGTGGCTGGGAAGTGGGACAAGAGGGGGCTCTGGGCAGACGTAAGTGTGAGACAGAGAGACAGGCGGCAGGTGGCATAACAGAGGGGGCTGAGGGCGGACGAGAGGAGGGTCTTCGTGGCCCTTCCTTGGCCTGGCGCGTTTGAAGAAACAGCCTGCGGGAGATCAGATTTGCACCCTGCCGCCTGTGAAGACACGACTGGGCACAAACTCAGCTCAGTGTGAGGAAATACGCCTTGGCTGGCGGAGCGCTTCTGGTGGGCCGGTGAGGGCTTCCCGGTACGAAGACTGTCATGCCAGTCTCTTGGTTTTTGCCCTAATTCTGCCCCGCCTGTGCTGTCATTGACCCATTACAGATTTTTTAAACCTGGTGTTTTCTTTAAAACAACTTGAAACAAACCGACTTTATTCTTCTCTTTAAAAATACCTGTGAAAGCGTAGATGTGTAAGTGACTGCTACGTGCATGTGTAGAGAGCAAGCTACACATATTTTTTTTCCTAAACGTAGGAAAGGTGGTGCTCAAGGCAGAGAAGCCGGCGGGACTTTGATGGGAAATGTGCTGCTTGTCTCTGCACCCGCTGCAAGCCTGGGCCCGTGTGACAAGGTCAGATCCGTCACTGAGGTCTAGCGGGGGAGTTCCTCAGCCTCTCGGAGCCTCAGTTTCCCCAAATACTCGACCCATGTCATGGGTATGTGCAGTGTGTGTATATGGTATGTGTGTGTGTGTGTGTGTGTGTGTGTGTGTGTGTGTGTGATGTCTGTGTCTCAGGGTGGGAAAACTGATCGTGAGTAGGAAGGTTGCAGAAAAAGCCGACACGGAAACCCTGTTAAACTGAGAGCTGAAAGATAATCCCGACTGACCCCGTTTTCGGCAGATACATGGAATTAAGTCTAAAGCTAATTAGAGGCAAATTTCAGAGCAAGAGTCGTTCTTCAGGCTCCCAATTTAGTGTCTTTTCCTGATCATTTCGTCCCTGTGGTTCCAGCCTCGCTCGGGAAGGCCAAACACTCCCCTTTAATCACAGGGCTCATGAATGCCACCAGGAGCCAGCTGCCACCCAGCCCCAGGGACCTGTGAGGACAGACCCAGGGGGCAGGGGACTCTAAAGGCAGAGTCCAGGGAAGCACAGCCGGGGCTACACCGGGCCTCTGGCATCCCCTCGTCCTGAAGTGCTTCCCAGCTCATCTTCCACAGCCTCCGGGAGGGCCGTCTCTCCACGGCAAGTCCCAAAGCAAGATCCGCTTTCCTCTTCCCGTAGCTGGCCCTTCCCGTCCCTCTAGGGGCATCTCTGCTGGAGCCCCGCCCTCCTCCTCTTCCTGAGGTCTTAGGCTCCCAGGCTCCCAGGGTGTCAGAATTTCCCTTCCATCTGTTGTTCCCTGGAACCGGAGTCTCTTATTCTCGTCAACAGGGGAGTCGACCAAGGAGCAGTGATCTCCTGAGACCAAGCTCCCAAGGCCGCAGGCGTGCACGGTCGTTCACCTGAATCACGGGCCCATTTTGTCGGGGGCTCCCCCAGATGGGAAACACGCTTTGGGGCATCAGCAGGGGTGGGCATGGGGAGCAGTTTTCTAGGGCTTCTATTGGAGCTAAGGATCACTCCACCACGTGACTAGGGATATTGGCCAACCTCAGCTTTCCTTCCAAACTTTCTCCAAACTAGGCCCCCATGTGTCGCTTTCCCTTGCCGGGGTCCGTAATTTCGTGTTTTTGTTCCTGTGTTTTCCAAAACACTTTACTTATTCGTTAACTACATATACTTTTCCACATGAAAAGTGGGCACGGGCGAAGGAAGTCTTGTCCTGTTTGGATCCTACCTCGTAGGCCAGGTTTGCTTAAAGACCAATCATTTAAAGGCGAGTAAGTGTGTGTGTTTAGAACATGTACCTTTGCCGGAATGATCAGTTAACCAATTCTTGGACTTCACGGTGGCTTGGGAAAAGTTCAAGTAAAAAAAAAAAAAAATGTCCTCCACACAAATGCCCAGCACCTCTGTGCTGTTAATAGTTTAAAAGACCTTCGTTATAGCCTTCGAAGGTTTCAAGTTTCCGGACTCTAGTTTGTAACCATGGAAGGACCCTCAGGGAAAGTCAGCTGAAAGGGTGGGGCTCAAGGGGACCATTCCTGAATGTCAGGAGCTGGAGACTCCTCTGCTCATTAATTCATTTGAATGCATCCTGGGGGAGAATGGAGAGCCCGGTGCATCCCGTCCCAGAGCTCCCTGTCTGGAGAAGCTGTGGAAAATGGGAGGCTCTCATTCTGCCTTCAACCCATGGACTTACGTGTGGAGATTTCATACAAAAATCTGGATTTCTGGCTTCTTTTTAGGAGGCCCAAAGGTTGACCCCTCCTGAGCCCGCATTCCCATTCATACCCGAGGAAGTCTCCTCCTTCAGTGGGGCATGATCTTTGGTCTGCCTCTGCTCCCACTCTCCCTCCTGCAGCAGGCTTGGCGGCTTCTCTCCTGGGAATCTCAGGTCTTTGATCCTGCCAGGGGCAGTTGATGGGGATGTCCAGAGCGGGGGCAGGAGAATAGGAGCGGTGGAAACTTAGGAACATCAGAGTCAGATCAGAGACCTCATGGGATCTACCAGGAATGGGTTCGCTTCAAGAAACTGCTTCCTGCAACCAGAATTGTGAAAGCCTACCGTGTAAGGCAAAAGGAAAACTACTGAGGGCTCCTTCCTTAAGGAATCTTCAAGAAGGGGAGGCCAGCTGTCTGCCATGATCACAGTGGAGTCTTGCTCTGTGGTAAGAATAATCCCTCCTAGTTCCTTGCAGCCCTAGGAGTCTTAGTCTGTAGGAAACGTTGAACTGTGCAGATGAGAATTTGCTCTGATTGCTTTTAAAAAAAAAGCACACTGCTAACCAACCCTTGCTCTTTGGCTCTCTGTACCTTCTCCCCCCATGGGTGCCCAGCTAAGAAAACGACTTCACGGATATATATATTTTTTTTTTCTATAAAATGTAGTCGGTGCACAGAACTAGAGACTGAAGATGGGGCAGGCCATGTGCCCAAGATGCTCCCAGGGATGACGCTGAGCAGAAGGACAAGCGGGCATCTCTGCAGAGAAATCTCTCAGACAAAGCAGGTTGTGTTTCAGTGCAAGTACCCTCTGCATGGTTGCTGAAAAGAATGACTTAATTATCTAGGGAGGCAATATGGCTGACCTGCGACCATGGCCATACTAGGCTTTCTCAGAGCTACCAGCATCTGGGTGCAAGAGGGACAGTGAGGGACGTGTGGGGAGAGCATTGTGTGGGCGAGGGTGTCTGAGGGTCCCAGGCTGGGGGGTAGCTTCATGACCGATGACATAAACTAAGAGACCTCCTGGGGAGGCTCCCCCGGAACGGGGAGGGCAATGTCGGGTCAAGGACTTCAGTTATTTTGAAATGAGACTGGGGTTTGAAAATACAAGGGGGGAGAAAAAAAGAAAAATGAAAGAAAGAAGGCAGCTGAGAATAAGAATGTCATGTGGGCTGGTGAAAACAGAGCCCAGTGCTGAAGCGGGAGTGAAATAGGGCACTTTTTGTCCCCGGCCAGCGGCCCCCACACTCTCATCTCACTGAGACGTTTAAAACTAGCCCGAGGAGCTGTGACCAGACGGTTTGGTGTATACATGCTTTTTTGGGAGATTTTTTTCCCCCCTCTTAGCTCAAATGAATGCACTCAGAGTGATGTGGATAAACCAACAGGCAGAGCACGCACCTGCCAAGTGTCCCCAAATACAAGTAGGGAGACTGGGGGAAACCATAGAGAGGTGGTTGACATTTCAGCATATGCTGTGTGCTTTTCAGGGGTTAGGACCTTTCTAGGTCTTTAGCTTGGGCTCGTGCCTCCTGGGCTGGCAGAGACAGCTGAGCCCGACTCACCAGCAAGACGGGGCTCCTCTACGTGGTGCTGTACAACCGGGGCAAGTGAGGCCCCGGGCACTTCCCAGGAGCCGTGGGAGGCAGGCTTCGTTGCAAGTCCATTTACAGTACGGTTGCGGAAGTGGGGCCCAGAGATTTGAATTGATACACTTGTCACGCGACTGCCTGGGGCCAGGGCACACGGCAGCCTTTCCATTTGTGAAGCAGGTTTTCGCTGGGCCTAACCCGAAAGCAGTGGATCGTCTGTGTTGAGAAATGCACTAGAAACCATCCTTCCCCTGATAGGCCTAAAGCTGAGAAAGTCCTAAGGTCTCTACGTGCTGCGGCCCCTCTTCCCGGGGATGAAGGCCAGAGGTTGAAAATCACTCTGGACTCAGGATGGGACACGAGGAGGTGGACTGTTGGAGGCTACAAGCATTTGACCTTTAACGCCCCATAGGCTGAAGTATGGATCAGGAGAGGCTCCACTCTGCTCACAGAGCCCATGATTTCAGATTTTCACATCTACCCGGGAGCTCTGTATGTCTTGGGAACCCAAGAATCACTCCGGAAAAAGTGGAAAAGAAGATGTCTGCCTTTTCTAGCCTGCTCTTCGATAAACAGACTTGGGAACTGTGAGAACCGGTCAGAATGCTGGGTCGATGAGCTGTGTGACCTCAGGCAAGAGACTGGCCTCTTTGAGCTCAGTTTTGCCAGAAACATGAAGGGGTTGGATGCATGATCTCCAAGCAAGCTGACTGCAGTATTGTATAATTCTGTGTTCTGTGACCCCTGTCTTCCTTGGAAGGCTCTTCAATTATTATTTTTATTAGGATTGCCTTGGTTCACATTGATAATCACTTTTTATTATTACTTCTCAGACCAATGTGACTGATTGGAACGCACAATTATGACAAGGACAGCAGCCAGGCGTGCTATCAGCAGTCATTGTTGAAGCAGAAATTCTATGGGGGCTGAAGTGGTTACTAAATGACCCCGCCCCCTGCCTCCCCATCCACTGTCCCTGAGGTGGGCCAGGCCTCAGGGCTCAGCCCGGTGACTTTCTCTCCTGGGTAGGGCAGGAGTCTGAGGTGAGCCCAGGCTGCATGAGGAGAGAGGCATGCCTTTGTCATTTTGGGGAAAAGTCTTACGTGGCCTATTCTTCGCTCGGGAAGATGGCAGCTCGTTAAACTTTACACAAGTTTATTTTATTTATTTTTTAAAGTTTATTTATTTTGAGAGACGGGGAGGGGGGCGGGGCGTGCAGAGGCAGAGAGGGAGAGAGGGCGAGAATCCCAAGCAGGTTCCATACTGTCAGTGCAGAGCCTGACGCAGGGCTCGAACCCCTAAACCGTGAGATCGTGACCCGAGCCGAAGTCAAGAGACGCTTAACCGACTGAGCCACCCAGGTGCACCTACACTTAAGTTGACTGCTGATTTGGGAGGACTTAAGGGGGTAGCACGGAATGGTGGAGAAGAGCACACACTCTTGAATCAGATGGCAGGATTGTATATTCCAGCTACTCTGCTTCGTTAGCTGTGCATCCCCAGAGAACTTACTTGCTTTCCTCACCTGTAAAATGGGTGTAATCCCAGGTCCTATTTCACAAGGCTGTTGGAGGATTGAATTCATACACGTTAGAACAAGGCCTGGCTCACTGTGACAATTTTAAATTTTTTTGAATGTTTTTATTTATTTTTGAAGGAGAGAGAGAGACAGAGCATGAGCAGGGGAGGAGCAGAGAGAGAGGGAGACAGAATTCGAAGCAGGCTCCAGGCTCTGAGCCGTCAGCACAGAGACTGACACGGGGCTCGAACCCACAAACTGTGAGATCATGACCTGAGCCGAAGCCGGACGCTCAACCGACTGAGCCACCCAGGCGCCCCTCCCTGTGACAATTTAAGACACATTCACCATTGTGATCTTTTCAACCATCTTGTTATACAAATAATAGGACTGAGTGGAGGCGCGGGGGGGAGGGGGGGAGGAGAGAGAGAGAAAGAGAGAGACAGAGAGAGAGAGAGAGAGAGAGAACACAACCTAAGCAGGAACACATGGCCAGTGGCAGCAGAGTTGGATGAATGCTTAACGCTCCTGATTCAGTGTTGCCCCTGAGGGTCATCCTACCTCCCTAGACTTCCTACAACATGTCCCAAACGTCCCTCCTAAATGTCACCTGCTTCTAGTGCTGACCCCTGCCAGCAGCCCTGACCTCTCTGGTGCTTCCTGCACACGCTGAGCCTTCTCACCTCCCCATCTCTACCCTGAGATTTCCTTCTTGCGTTTCTCCCCCCTCTTTAGGGAACATGTCCACACCGCTCCTGGAGAGCGGGGACAGTTCCCAGACTCCGATGCAAGCCCCCTATCAACACATCCCTCATCGTCCATGCTTCTCATTGGGAAATGACATTGCCCCTGTGGTGCGGATCGTCTTTGCCTGGTCAATGCCACCTAGCCAGTCCCTGCTGCCAAGATCTTTGTAGGCAACCTCATTTTGGGGCTGAATACATTTTGTCCTTCCCCCTCTCTTGCCGGCAGCCTCCCTCCGAAGCCCCCACGTTTCAGCTGTTGGCCCTCGCTCTCCCCTTCCTCTGCTGCTGATGAGCCGGGCAGTGGTAGAACCCACTCTCTGTGTTCCTTCTCACACTGAACACCACGGCTCATTTTCTGATGAAAATCCAGCCAACAGTCCTCCTTCAGAAGCATAAATAGAAACTTCACCTCAATTACAAACAAATGAGGGAGCTCTGTGATTCCAGCACAGCGTTGTTCCTTACCAGAGGAGACATTTAAGATAGGTTGGAATTAAAATATTTTTCCCAGCACACAGCTATGTGTTGAACTCTTTTCCCGGAAGCGGGAGTAAAGAACTAAATTTTCATTCTCCCTTCTGGTTTTCAATTGCACAGGACATTTTCCAAACCCTTCTTCTTATAATTGGAATAATGTCATGGCCTCTCTCCAAATGGTTTGCGATAGTTTGTTTTTATTCATGTAAATGTTGCATGCAAATTTCAATTAGGTGAGAAATGATGGTAGTAAGGAACGGTATCTCATGAATATGTTTATTTCAGTATATGGAAAATGAGATAATATTTTATTTACTTATTATTTTTTATCTTTTTAATGTTTATTTATTTGTGAGAGGGAGACAGAGCATGAGCAGGAGAGGGGCAGAGAGAGAGGGAGACACAGGATCGGAAGCAGGCTCCAGGCTCAGAGCTGTCAGCATAGAACCCAACGTGGGGCTCATACTCATGAACTGTGAGATCATGACCTGAGCCAAAGTCGGATGCTCACCTGACCGAGCCGCCCAGGTGGCCCCCCAAAACATGAGGTAATATTTTAAAAGCAGCAAATTAGTAGGTCAACCTCAGAGCAGAACCCGAGGCTTCTCTGATGACCAGTTAAGCATTCTACTCTCTAGGGTCCCCTGGCTGCTCTGTGACCTTGGCGAGACCCTTAATCATTTAAGGACCTCATTTCTTCATCAGTAAATGAGGTTGATGACACCTGCCCTTCTGATTTCCCAAAGCAACTATAAAGATAAAATGAAATAGACTGCAAAGCATAAAGCACTAGACAGAGTATAAATCACAGTTGTGACTGTAAATTATGTCTGAAATTTCATGACTTCATCTTCGCAGGACGTCTCTGCGGGGGAAATCTGAGACACCGGTTCTATTGCCCTGTTTCTCATCAGCCCTTGAACCTGCCCACCTGCGTGCTTCCTTCTGTTCTCTCTGCCACTGCTGACACAGGTTCGTGACCTGCCACCACTGGGCGACATTATTTCTCCCCACATTCTTTGCCATGTGCTTGCAAGTATTTTCATTTGATTCGGGAGCTCTGAGCCTCACCCTTTTGCCTTCTCATTCCTGCCCTCTCAAAAGGCTTTACCTTTGAACCTGGACTCTGCTACCCTCCCTGATTTTTCCCATTTATGGGATGGCTGGTCCCATTTCCTCTGACATAACTCTTTCCTTTAATAGGTCCTTGTTATCTCAGCTGCTTGCTTATTTGTGTGACTTCCCTGCCCCAGGACGGGCTCCACCTGCCTCCTTTCCTCTCCCATGCTGACCACGGCCCCCATTTCATCCTGCTGGTGACAAGTCCTAGCCAAAGCGCAGCAGGCCAAGGCTGCGGGCCCCAAGTCCTCCCCGGGCCTTGATCCTGGGGAAGCCACCAGGAAGGAAGGGGCCCATCTGTGGTTTTCTCTCCCCCTTCTTTCCAGTGTAACCTGTCAGCGTGTTAGGAGAGAATCCAGGCCTCTGCCAGAAGGACAAATGAAGGAAAACACCAGGCTGTACCTTCCTCTGGAGAGGACTGGGAGAATTGGCATCAGAAGGGACTTGGGGACCAGCTGGTTCGGCCCCTCATTTCACAGGCAAGGAAGAAGAGGCGAGGAGGGAAATGGTCGCTGAGGTCTCTGTGCCTGGCCTGTGGTGGGAACTGGGTACCATCCTGGTCTGAGCTGTTCAGTCAGGGATAAGGGAACATTTATTGTATTGACTAGATAAGCATCGCTACCTGCTGATTAACTGAGACTCTCCCATACCGTCTTTGACTGAATTTCCTTCCCCTCCAAAAGCAATCAGACGTCTCCCTGGATGTCAAGCTTCTGACCTATCCATGCATAGGTCTCAAACTTGTATCGGAAGGATTTCCAAACCTAGGGAATCCCTTACCCTGAGGCTGCTCCTTTCTGCTGTTCCATAGCTCTCTCTGAGGATCTCAAGTGTGGACAGTGTAGCCAGATAAGATAGCTTCTTCCCTGCAGGGCCTAAAGACCCTTTCGCCACTTAGGACAGACAAAAGCAGTTCCCAGTGTTTTCAGTCAGCGGAGCGCCTCCAGAAGTGAAAAGGAACCTCTTTTCCCATAAAAAAAGATTTGGACTCCTTTGTTTATAACGCATATGCTGCTATTATGAATTGACTGGAAGGGCCAGGAGGCACCGTGAGTTACCTGGGAAGTTCCTTTTTATTTTGCTTTTCATTTCATGAACCCTTACTTTCTTCCTCAGGAGAAGAGTGTCCCAAAAAGGATGAGGGCCAGAGATGTCCTGGGACAGGCTGAGAAATTGCTATGAAAATAACTAATGATCAATGACTCAACTCGTACCTTTTGAGGACCATGTATCAGTTACTACCGCAAAACAAACCAGTCCAAAACCTAGTGACTTAAAACAAAAATTACCTTATTGCACATTATTCTGCGGGTCAGGGATTTGGGCAGGGCTCAGCGGAGTGGCTTATCTCCATGTCATGTGGTGTCCCCGGGGACAGCCCACTTGGGGAGGGAGGATTCAAAATGGCTCTACTTACAGGTCTGGGGCCCTGGGGCTGGCTGTTGGCTGAGCTGTCCAGTTCTCCATGTAGCCTCTTTCTCTAGAAGGAAAGCCTGGGCTTCTTTACCCATTGGCTGAGTTTAAAGGAAAGCTACCATGTGCAAGGGCTTACCGTGTCTCTGCTGTGTCACATTTGATGATGTCTCTTGGTCAAAGTCAACGACACGGTTAAGCTCAAGTCAGAATGAGAGGGACAAGGAGACACGATCCATTGAGGACCATATGCCAGACCTAGGGGACACAGACGATTAACAAATATCTTCTTGGGACAGAGACTGTAGCTATGTAAATCATGTACCCTCTACCCCAGCTGACAAGACTCTGTGAATCTCATCAGATTCACCCCCTTCTTTCACCCTATGTGTTCACATTTCAGATGACTTCTCTCCACCCAGGACTAGAGGAGGTTGCTTCATTCCTAACACATGTCAGCAAGCATGAATAGCAAGGAACTCTGACCCTTTAGTGAGGATTTAATAAACACTGCCCTTCTCAAAATAATGTCCACATTTTCCGTTAGTGGGGAAATAAGAGGCTCAGGGTGGGGCACAGCGATGTGGGCACCTGGCTAGGCCCTGGCTTCAAGGGTGAGGATATCAGGGAAATAGTATTGAAATCCTCTGGTCAAATGGAGAAGGTCATTGTCCTTGGGTTGCCAAGGCAGAGTGATTCCAAGTGTGATCTGAGAGTTCGTCCTCCTGGGACATGTGATTCAACTGTGCTTGCTAACTTTGGGGAAATTACTCACCCTCCTCAGTTTTCACGTATGGAAGATGGAAACAACGCATATCAATCTATCCATGAAGACTGTTTTGGAGATCAAGTGGTAATGCACGTCAAGTGCACTGGTGGGCAGTGAAGGCTCACAAGCTGAACTATTTGGATAGGTGCTAACACACATTTATTTACCCCACATCTTCACCATTACCCCTCAGCAGTGGAATCCATAAATATGAATTTCCTGGTGCGGAAGAATAGAACAAAGGGAAGAAAAAAGGGAGGGAAGGGATGAGAAGGCGATGTAAGAGAGATGAAATAAAGGGGTGAGAAGATAAAAAGGAGACAAAGGAGAAGAAGGGGAGGGCAGAGACAGACAAATGAACCGGCAAGACTGAAAACACACATACTTGAAGACCAGAGATCATTTTCCGAGAAGGAGTCACATCCCTGGGGTTACCCAAAGCTCACTTGGCTCCTGGCAAACTTAAAATATTTGCCAGTGGGAGAGGTGGAAGGGTGTGTGTCAGAGAGTAAATGGAGTTTGCCACCCAAGGTGTCTGTACCAACTTGGACGGGATCACATGGAAAACAGGCAAGGGAGTAGGGGCGGGGGGAAGGGAAATATTTCTCAGAGCGAGGCTGACTGGTTGGCTGGGAATTCAACCATGAGACCTGGCCTATTGGCAAGTCTGCAAATAATACATACAGCTTCCCCCTACATTTCCAGCTCCTGAAGGAAAAACAGAGCGGCCCAACAACCTACGCACTTTTCCAGACCAATTCTCCTTCGGTTGAACCCTCCTCCTTTGCCCCCCTTTGGCCCCTTCTTTCCCCCTGGGAACCCCAAGCTCTGGTATTGGTGGAAAGTGAATTTCTTGGAAAGGATGGATGCGCAGGAGCAGAGTGACCTGAGGGTCACATCCCGGGTCCAAACTCCATTCTCTGCCATAGGCGACTCCAGGGCTGGGACTGCAGACTTTCATCCGTATGTAGATGGAAGAACTATGTAATGACATGACTCCAGACAGGATATAGTTGGTGTCTTTCTCCAATTTATGGAGCCCAAGACTTGGGATGGTATAAAGGGCTCCCTTTGGCAAAAGGGGCCATGAGAAATCTCTCTGGCCATCGGCACCTCCAGACCTCCCAGTCTGGCCAAGGTCCTTGGCCACAATGCAGGCTCAGCCATTTGAGAAGGACCACCTTCCAAAATTGTGATGACATGTTTCTTCCTTTAACATATAAGTATCTTTTGACTCAAAAAGATTTGGAATTAAGGGTAAGCATTTTACATAGTAAGTTTACATCACTAATATTTTAATGTTTAGAAGTCTGTGCATTTTTGGTACTTCATGTTCTTATCATGTTAAAAAAAAGTTACTCTACTAGGGTACAGGTCAATCTTGTAACTCCAATTTTTGATAAGTAACTGAATGATTAGGCATGAGTTTAGGTTGAAATCTTAGTTTATATTGTATTCAAATGATTAAGGAAACTTAAGAATCCCTGTCTTTAGAAGGTTAGTGTATTAAATTTATAAGAATCGTTTAAGCAATTGAGAACATTTATCAGACACATTCTTTTAGGTAAAAGCAAATACGAAATTTATCAATGCAGTGCAAAACGTTCTTCTTAATAAGTTTGTAACTGGGACCAAACATTAATCAAAGCTCCTTATAAAGTGATAGTCGGACTCACCAGCTCCATAATCAGAATTATAAGATTTCTAAGTTGAAAGTAATGGATTAAAGGAGAACTAGAGTTTTTCATGTGGAACCTTAATTAATAGAACATTTAAAATTAATTTGAAAGTGACCTCTGGATAAGCTTTCTGCTCATAAAATCTACTCGAAGAACATAAAAGACATCACATTAAAATTATTTTGATCACGATGATTACTGACATACGGGCTTTCTGTTGCTGTTGAGCAGCTTAAATGAATACCCACTATTTATTATCTCACAGTTTTCATGGAGCAGTAGACCAGGCGCAGCATAACAGGGTCCTTTGCTCAAGAATGCATCGTTCCTTGCAGCTGTAGGACCTATAGTGCCTCGCTTCTTCACGGCCAGCAAGAGAAACCATCTTTGACTTATAGATCTTGTTTCAAAGAATTCATCTGATCAGGTCAGGCCCACCCAGCCTAGTCTTTCTTGTAATTAACTCACAGTCAGCTGTTTAAGAGCCTTGATTGCATCTGTGAAAGTCCAGTCACTTTTTTTAAAACATTTTTTTAATGTTTACTTACTTTTGAGAGACAGAGAGAGAGAGAGAGACAAAGCGCAAGTAGGGTGGGGCGGAGAGAGAGAGAGGGAGACACAGAATCCGAAGCAGGGTCCAGAGTCTGAACTGCCAGCACAGACCCCGATGTGGGACTCGAACTCATAACTGTGAGATCATGACCTGAGCTGAAGCGGATGCTTAACTGACCGAGCCACCCAGGCGCCCCTAAAGTCCATTCGCTTTTGCTATATAATGTAACCTAAGTACTGACGTGCCATCATATTCACAGATTTGGCACACCACCAGTTTGTCTATACTGGGGGAGTGAGAGCGTTAAGGGCGCTCATGGATTCTGCTTGCCACACTTCATAATGGTATCTTCCTTCTATTTAAAAACATAGACCCTAGGGCATTGCTTCTACCACTGTCACTTCTTCCTCACCTCCCCTCTCCTCAGTCCCATCACTCAGGGTATGGCCGATGCTGTGTCCCCACCATCTCTTGACCCCGTCCCTTCTCCAGAACCACTGCTTTCACCTTGGTTCACTAGGCCCTTCTCTTTTGCTGGCCGGTCATAGCTGCCACCGCCCTGGCTTCCCTGTCTCCCATCCTGTGCCCTCAATTTCTTCTCTATCCTACAGTCAGAAGAATCTTTCTCTTTAAAAAAAAAATTATTTTAGAGAGAGAGTGCAGGTGGGGGAGAGGGGCAGAGGGAGAGAGAGAGAGAGAGGGAGAGAGAGAATCTTAATCAGTCCCCATGCAGAGCAGGGCTGGATCCCATGACCCTGGGTTCATGACCGGAGCTGAAATCAAGAGTCAGATACTCAACCAACTGAGCCACTCCCGCGCCTCTAGAAGAATCTTTCTTAAATGCAAATCTGATCATACCGTTTCTCCGCTTATAACCCACGGCCCAGTGGATACATTTCAAACCCCTTACTTGCATGTTCTTCTCCATTTAGCCCCTCAGCCTGTCTCTCGCTCCATCCCGCTTTGATCTCTCCAGGAGTTCCTGCTCCCCACCCATTTACTGGGCTCCTATCGTCCTAAATTGCTACATGCCATTCAACAGACCAAAACTTCTTCTCACCCCAGTGCTTGTCCTCAGGACTCTCTGTGCCAGGCGGTTCTGTCCCCCAACGTCCATCTGGTAGACCTACAAGGACTTGGCATAGGGTTCAGCTTCTCTCTGAGGGCTTCCCTACCCTCACCGGTGGCCTTGACCACTCCCCTTTCTTGCCCCTGTCTGCCATAGTATATATGGACATCACAACTCTGTTAACGCTTTACTGCACACATGTAAATTTGTCTTTCCTTCATTCTCTTAGACAGTAAGATCCTTGGAGACAGAAACAATTTCGTGTTTATTGTGCTAGCCATAGTTACTGGCACAGTGTTAAGAATATAATAGACAGCTCGTGCTTTTTAATAAAGGAAAGAAACAGGAAGTAAATGAATGCTTTGATTCTCAGAACCTCAGTTTTCTTAATGGAGGTAATATTATCTATTATGTAGGGTTAATGCCAGGACTGGGGTTGTCATAGGTCTGCCTTTTCACCAGTATAGCTCCGGGGAAATCAGGATGGCTAGAAAATCGCCTCCAATAGTGTGAACCAAACCCTTGAGACTTTTATAGCCTGGTTTGGAATGATAAAGTGGCAGACCTGTGACAGTGTGACAATAGCCTTCTTCATGATAATGAGATGCAGTTCTGGTGGCCATGAGACTGAGCCCCACAGACCTCCTACGACAGGGATCTCAGCTGACAGAGGAACTCAGATGCTTGCTCTAAAATCCATCACTGTGTTTGCTCCAAGGCCACCCCTCCCATGGGCTGCTCCCCACTAATGATTGAGTGCACTGGGGATATTAAGGCAGATCGATTTCTAGGAGTCACAGGACTGCTCTGTCAGCTCATTTGGGCTTAGTGATTCCCTGGCGGCTTTGCCAAAGCTTCCTTACACTTCAGAGCAGTCTAGGGCATTCAACCCAGTGCTCCCTCCCTTTCTCCTTCACACAGGGTTAGATTTGTTCTATAGGCCGAAGGCTCTCCCAGCCTTGTCCGGGTCTTTGCTGATTTCCTCTCACAAATGCATTTCCCCTCATAAAATCCTTGCACGTTTGATCTTGTCTTGGTATCTTCTCCTTGGAGGAGCCAGACCAGAAAAAGCAGTATACTATAAGGATATTTTTATTTTCTACGACTTAACAAATAGCAGTGGCACAAAGCGTCATTCTGTCTTAACCATGGTCTGGGGAAATGAGGAAAGGAGCTTTTGTCCTTACTTGGGACAGAGACTTAAAAAGAGGAGCCCTGGAGGGCAGGTCCATAGCGGTCATGCAAGTCATTGAGGAGAGTCGGGCAGGAGGGACACAGGACAGTGCCAGGACTGGATGCTTTTCCTCAGCCGGAAAATTGTCTTAGAGAGCACATTTCTACCCCTACCTAAGCAAACTGTGTTCCCTAACCCTCACGTACACAAGCGCACGCACACACAAACACACATGCACACGAATACACATGCATTCGTACACACAAACATATGTACAGACACAAACATATATGATGAACACACATACACAAACACACATAAGTACGCACACACACACACACACACACACACACACACACTCCCCTTGAATCACTCATGGTCCAAGTAGGAGAGTGTAATAGTACAGGAAGAATTCAAGAAAGGAGGTATTTACAGAGCCCTTGGCACGATTTTTAAAAAGTGGCAAGACTGGGGAGCCTGGGTGGTTCCATCAGTTAAGCATGCGACTCTTAATTTCAGCTCAAGTCATGATCTCAGGGTTGTGAGATCAAGCCCCATGTCAGGATCCCTACTGGGCATGGAGCCTGCTTAAGATTCTCTCTCTCCCTCTCTCTCTGCCCCTCCCCTGCTCTCTTTCTCTCTCTCTCAAAAAAAAAAAATGGTGAGAAATAGTGCGGTATCCTATAGGCTAGTCATATCCAGGAGGCTTGAAGGAACAAGAGGGAGGTGGGCAATTACTGGAAGACAGAAGAAAAATAGCTTTATAGGAATTATGGTCTTTAATGGAGAAATACTGGCATACACAACATTAAATATCCCAGTATCACTCTGCTCTGTCCTTCCGATCTCTTGCTGGTACTCCTTATCCGCCAGATCCAACCAGAGGCCAGCAAGCCCGAAGTAATTGATGGAGCCCATACATCTGAGTACATATAATGCAAAGTAGAAAAGAATGGGCAGTGCGTATGGAGCATAAATGGCAGATATATCTCGCTCACCCCAAATAAACGTGCAAAACGTCAGAGAACAAGCCCAAAAGTCACAAAGAGGAGCAAAGAACAGGAGTTTGTCCTAGGTCGCTATTACCACCACTTTATTTTTTCAGATGTCTGGTAACCTCTTTCCAAAGGTTTTAAAATGAAACTTTTGCAGCGCGGTGAAAATGTGTGGCTTGGGCTCCCCTCTCTGGGTGGGCCCCCACCTTCTGACCAGCACCAGCCGGCTGGCCCCACACTCACGTCCAGTTCCGGAGCCAAGCTAGCAGCTCTTACCCTGGGCTGAGACAGGGCACAGCTCAGTGCATCTGGAAGGACGGGCCCTGACCACCAGCAATCCTAGAGCGTTACAGAGACCAGTCCTCTGGCCTCTCCACTCAGGCTCAACAGTTCACTGATGACAGCGTAGGAGGAAGATGTCGCCTAGGCTGAGAGACATCTGAGTCTTGTCTTTCACATGCACGCCAGCAAAAGTAAGAGGAATACGTTTTTGGGTGAGCTGCGGGGTACACAGTCTGATGAGATCAGGGTTGATAGTACCAGCCTTCACACCTTACGTGGGGCCATGGCTCCATGCACGCAGACCGGGGCACAGAGAGCTAGAAGCAATGGTGTTCACGGACGGGCAGTAATGGTGGATAGAATCCCATCCCCAGGAGGTTTCTATGACCCAGGCCACTGCAGGTGGCCTAGGAGGTGAGGAGAATACTTACCAGCTGCTGTGGGAGTGGTGGGTCCATCTCCTACACAGGTGTTCTCAGTCTGGACCATGGTGTGGGCAACATCTCCCTGTGATAAAGGTCGTGTCATTGCCCTTCCGTGCCTGCCTTTCAGGTAGAATTGTATTCTCAGACACCGTGGCACATCAGAATCCTCCAGGGAGCTATTAAAAATCCCAAATACTAAGTAACACTCCATACTAATTAAATCGGAATGTCTGGAGTAGGACCCAGGCTTCATCCAGAGTTTGATAAAGTACCTAGGTGACTCCAAAGTGTCACTAAGGTCCTGAGGCGGGATCTTCAACTTTGAAGAGTATCCCTAGGCCTTCCAGATTTAGGTGCATGCTTCCTCCACTCCTTCAGCATTTCAGAGCCATAAGGGACCCCTGAGTCTATTTGACCCTCAGTATTCATTGAATGAGTAGGAAACCTGAGGTGCAGGAGATGAAAAGTAGGTAGGTAGGTAAAGTGAGGCAGGGGTCCAGACCACTTTCTGTTCTAATGGATTTGCAAAGCCTGGCAATCCCCTCAATGGCTACTAACTCCCTCTGGGAAAAGTTACAATCAGTTTGGCTCACCTTCTGGAAAGGCAAGCTGTGGTCAACTTATGTAAGGCCTTAGGGAAGGAAATCTACGTTAAGGATTTATTAAGAGTTAAGATGGTAGGCAACGAGGAGCCACAGAAGAGTTTAGAGCAGCAGAATGCCATGCCTGGAGCTGAACTTGAGGATGATAACTCTGCAAGTGGTGGTGAAGAGTGGGGAAAGAGAGACTGTTGCAGTAAAACAAGGCAGAAAGCCAAGGAAAAGTGGAGGCAAACGATTCTGAAGGGGGTGAGAAGCATAGGGGAGGACAGATGTGAATACTGGAGACATACTCGATATGTGTGCCTTTGACTTCTTCTTCTCCATAATGCAAACTGACTCAGGACCAAGAGTTGAGTTTTCACAGCTAGGAATCTGAAAGGCCAGTGTTGGCCCAAATGCCATTGGTCTCCACAGAAGTCTGGAGCACAGGATGAAGCCCCAGTGAAGAGAAAGAGGATGAGCTTGTGGCCACAAACATGTGGGTCTTAGACTCTTGCCCTGATGTCTCATCGAGGGCAGGATCTAGCTTTTCACTCTGGAGGAGGTTGGTGTGTAGGGAAGCTGGTAGGCGTTGGCCTACAGAATGACAGATTGGAGCAGGAACCACTGAGCCACCTGATCTCCGGACTTTTTCATGGACACCCAGCTTAATACTGGAACCCTGCATGTGGATCTGGATGAATCTAGAGGGCATGGGGAAGAAAAGGCCAAGCCATTCACACTGCTCCCTGGGTTGTTCCTCACTCAGCTTGACTTGAAAGTCTGGCTTCTTGCACTCTGGTGGGAAAGGGAGGGGAAAAAAAGAAGGGAAAGAAAGAGAGGAAAGGGAAAAAAAATTAACCGTTCAAATTCATGACTTTCAGCTATAGATGCAGTTGAGACCCAAGGGGCTTCTAAACTGGTGCATCACCAGTTTTAGTAATATAAACCATTTTATCAGGAGATAAAAACCAGGGCGCACTGTTAGAAGTGATCTCATGGGCCAAAATCTGGCCTTAGCGTGAGATTTTTTAGGACTCTGTCCTTGAAGCCCCAGGCTGCTGGTTTGCAGGTACCCACAGAGAGGCAGAACACTGTAGTTCAGACTGCCTGGGTTTGAATTCTAACTTGATATCTTTATGCTTATAGATCCTTGGACAGATTACATAACATCTCTGTGCCAAAGTTTCCTCACCTGCGAAATGGATAAAGCATTCAGAAGCATGCGTGGCCCATAATAAGTACTCAAACAGTATTGGCTATTACTATTATCTCGCAGTTTAAGGGTTCCCCCAGGTAGTATGTCATAGTGAAACATCACTGGACTAGGAGTCTGGATGCCTTGGTTCTAGTCTGTTCTGCCAATGACTAGTTCTCTGAATTGGGTCAAGTGACATTTAGTGCCATTAAGCCTCAGTTTCTTTATACCATGAGGATGATTATAGTCTACGTTGCCACGTAATTGTGAAGACCAAATATGAAAATGGATGGGGAAGCATCTTCTAAACTAGAGAACCTGACACAGCTCGAGGGACACCATGCCTTTTAAGTTGCCCCCTGGACCTTGACTGCACTCTCTTGTTTCCCATTTCCACCACCTTGCTCCCAACTGTATCCAGAGTTGGAGGACCAGAGGAGGACTGCTGGGCACTGTTCTCCCCCAGTGGGACCCTGGACAGGAGCACACTGAGGTTTATCCTTCAAATATTCTCTCTCTTCTGTATCCATTCCACCTCCTGGTGCCCATCTTGGGTCTTCTACTGAAGCTTTTTTGCTCTGTTTGGAAAATATCTGACATTTAACGAGGATAATAGTTAGGAACCAACCTGAAGTCATATATTCCGCACAAAGGAACTTGAAGTCCCAAAGGGCTATAACCTTTATTGTGGAATTTGATCCCAGAAGTAAAGAGGGACGGCTGGTGTGGTGATCTGCTCACCTGGACTGGGTCAGAAAGCTTGGGCTTGAGTCCATCCATATCACTGACTTTTCCTGTGAGGTCACTCAGGAACTCCCTGCATTGAAAGGACTCCTTGGAAGGCGAAGGGGCTAAATTAGATTCCTTCAAACTTTCATTATAGGTTTTCTACGTATCCATGATTCTAAAATTCCAACAGGATCACTTACTATGAAGCATAGGCATTTTGTCACAATTCAAATAAAGAACATTCTAACAGACCTGACTAAAGATGGAATGAGAAACTGAGTTCCCCGTGTCTAGATGTTTTTGGGCAGAAGTTGAATGACTTTCTACAGGTGGAATCCTGCAGGAAGAATTGAGTGGCTGTGTATTAAGGTTCCTGACAACTTGGAGATCAAGGGATTCTGTGAATTTTAGGAGATAGGAGGGACCACGAAAAAACATAATGACAAATCTCAAGGAATGGAGTATCCTGGCCCTTCCTAGATCTTGCCCTGTTGGGGTCTGGCCTTTGAAAGGCCAGCCTTCGTGAGAAGATCCCCTATGCACATGGAGCACTTGGCTTTGAATGGACCTTCCTAAGGGGAAGGGGTGGAGCCTGGGCTGGCCAGGCAGGCAGGGCTTGTGTCAGAGCAGAGGCCCCAGGGTCAACAGGAGGCACCCTTTGCCACTTGAGCTGGTTTGAGGATCTCAGGGACGGTGGTGTGGACAGATCAGGGGGAAAAAAAGAATCAGCCTGTGAAGTTATTTTCCTGGTTCATGGGCCTCCAAGAGGAACACTTTTTACTCATCAGCCTGTCTAGACATAGGAACTCACCAACTGGGCTGGCCTCTTCCTCTTTTAATTTTCCTTGCTCTGTCACTCTTGCCGAGGACGGGAAACAGGGTTGAAAGCTGACACCAGCAATCGTACCAGGACAACATCGGGGCTGTTCTGTGGGTCCCTGCTCTGAGACTAAGATGGGTCCAGCACCAAATTTTTCAAGATTTCTGACTCTGTGCGGAGGGAGCAGTCAACCTGAATGGAAGTGGGGAGTTTAGGAAGATGTGTGGCTCTACTTGGAGGAATCTCTGGTGCATACTCCATTTCACCACTAACATGAGCTCCCTGCATGTGCCATAGTTAGGGTCGTTTGATGAGTGGTGGTCTAGAATGGTGGGTGGCCCAGAGTGAGTATCACCTGTGAAGGGAATTGACTGGTAGAAGGGCTGTCTTAGTTTGGACTGCTGGAGGGGCTTACACAACAGCATTTCTTTCTCAGTTCGGAGGCTTGTAAGTCTGAGCTCAAGGCACTGATTTGGAGTCTGGTGAGAGCCTGCTTTCTGTCTTACAGATGGCACCACCTTTTAGCTGTGTCCTCATATGGCCTTCTCCTGGAGCGTGGGCCTGGAGAGAGCAAAATCTTCCTTCCTCTATCTATAAGGGTGTTATTTCCATCATGAGGGTCCTTTCTTCATGACCTAATCTGAACCGAAGCACCTCCCCAAGGCCACACCTCTAAATACCATCACATTGGGAGTTAGGGCTTCAACATATAAATTTGGGGGGGGGGCATAAACATTCAGTTCATAACAGTGGGCATGGCCATGATATTCCCAGAGTCCTTCTAACCAGTGGATACCCCATTACATGAACTCACGCAGTGCTGTGCAGTGACTAATCCCCTCCTTACCTACTTGTCCCCAGGGTCCCATGCAGCCGAGAGCCAACATGTTCTGGAGAAGAGGCCTAAAAGCAGGAATCAGGAGGAAGGAGCTCTGGCCGCTTTGTGGCTGTACAGAGTCAACATCTTGGAGAGAGAACAGTGGAATGTATAACAAGACACATGACTTCTTTATCTAATAGGGGTTTATGATTTGGAGGGGAAGAATATTTGACCTCTTTGGCAGAGTTATGTTATACATAAATGGTTACTGACCCATTCCTTTTCCCACTGACTTGGATCAGGAAACTGAATGAAATTGCCAAGCAGCAGCAGTGAAGATGTAGTTTGGACTTTCTGGACTGACCAGCTGCCAAGAACCAAGCTGGTAAAGGAGTAGTAAGTACTCGTTAAACACCCGCTTCTGTGATAGGCACATTGGGGCTTACAGCCACTCAATCCAGCATTAACCCAATTTAGGTATTGAAGAAAAGATTGTCTCGCCTTGTCCATCGTAGGAATCCAGCAAATGTTGACATGAAGAATGTGATCCAGTGTAATCACTATTCAGCCGAGGGACAGTCTAAGTAGAGGTAGGGAGACCCTCAATCTCTTCCAATCCTGGAATCGAGTGCCAAGTCAGGATGTGATGTGCAAGTCTGGAGCCACAGCTTTCAAAAACAAATCAAATGTTACACAGGCGAGGCACAAGGGGGAAAACAGCCTTTTGAATCCCCAGTTGTTTGCTTCCTTAAGAGAGTAAGTTTGGAGCTTTGGACGGGGAGTTAGAACTGTGTATGTACATATGTATTACATATTTATCCACTTATTCATCACATAATTATGAAACACATACCATATTCTGGGTGTTGGGCTTGGCACTGAGGATAGAGCAAATAAGATAAACACAGTTTCTTGTGCTCAAGAAGCCTCTAGGCCAAGGAGAAAGTCAGACATTGAAAATGGGTGTTTTACATGTGATCATGTGATGTTAGGGGACAATGCAAGGTGCTATGGATTAAATCAATTTTTTACGTAATGCAATTTTTATTACTTAGAAATAGAATTCAAACAAAGATTAAATATTGTCCCATACACATTGTGACCATGGCTTTGCTAATGAACTTTGAATGAACATATCAAGACGTATGCATATAAATGAGTGTTTCTCCAGCAAAGATTCACTCTGGAAGCCCATGTTCACATTCCAGTGATACTTTCCTGGTTACTAGTATGTATATATTATTTCTCATATGTGTTAGAGGCTGAATATGTTCTTCTGACTATTTTTGTTACCGTTTATCCTTTGACTTTAATTCTGGCTTCTTGAGTTGTTATGAGTTGACCATGACTTTTTCTCTACCTCGCTGTGTGGGCTTGGCAAATTATGTGACCTTCATTTCCTGACGACAGAATGTTCTCTATGATTCTGTCCTGCTCAGACTTTCATCAGCCTGGTACATTATCTCAGGACCTCCAGCATCTGAACCCATAGGCTGTCATCTGGGAGGGGATGTCAATGGGCAGTAGGTGCCTTCAACCTCTCTGGGTTGAGAGGTTATGCCTGACTGCTGGGCATCTGTACTGTACTCATTAATAGCGAGGGTGGCTCTTTTCCACCATTGGTTTTTGTTGTTAATTACAGGTACAGATTTTATCATGTTTTGGGTTTGGTCAGTCCTCTGTGAGACATACTCTGGGTGATTGCTGCCTATCAGGGCTGGAGTCCTCCCTCCATACACAAAACAAGTGAGACAGCTGCTGTTTTGTCATGACCTTGGCTCCAAAGCCATGCCATTCCTCCCCAGGCCCCTTGAGAGAATGCAGACCAAAATCCAGTTTGCTGAGGTGCCAGGCATCTCTGGACCAGAACAGGAAATGAGGTATGAGAACCTCAAGGACCAGGCAGCTATGTTTTCTCAGTGGTCAGACAATACCTGTGTATATTCCACTGATCAGGTCAGCCGCAGAGGACCTCAGAATGTCCAAGCTGGTGGAAGGAGGAGCCTGGGAGCTTATCTGCTTCTGTATCTTGTGTGCAGACGAGGAAACGGATACCAAGAGACATTTCTGAGATCAGAAAGCTCGGCAGCAGCTGGCTGTGGAGGACTCAAGTTCTCCTGAACCTGTGCTCTGGGTGGTTTCCTCTCCATCCCTGTTCCTTAAGGTCAGATGTCTGAAATCATTCCCAGTGCTGCACACACTCAATGCAGACATTTCAGAATGGAGGCCTATGGGTGGACCCAACATGCATAGCTGAATCTGTTTTTATTTTTATTTTTTCTTGCGATGAGAACTTTCAGATTTGCTCTCTTCACAATTTCCCTCCACATCATACAACAGTGTTAGCTGTAGTCATGTGGGACATGACACCCAAGTACTTATTTATCTTCTAACTGAAAGTTTGTATCTTACAATCATTCTCCAATTCTTCCTCCCCCAACTCTGATAACCACAAATCTAATCTCTTTATGAATTTTTTTTTTTTAGAGTCCACATATAAGTGAGATCTTATAGTATTTGCCTTTCTCTGACTGACTTATTTCACTGTTGTCACACATGGCAGGATTTCCTCATTTTTATGGCTGAAAAATATTCCAGGGTGTGAGTGTGTATGTGTGTGTGTGTGGGGGGGGGTGTACTGTTTCCACGGCTTGGCTATTGTAAATAATGCTGATGTAGCTGATTTTAGTTGCTTTCAGAATATACAAATTGAGATGATATTTAAAAAATCAGGAGACATTTACATAAAAGCCCAGAATCTTGGCTTCTTTTGAAAATATAGAAAATTCTGGAAAACCAAGGCAATCATCGTCCAGAGCCAGGTTTCCTGCTCTCCTCAAATTGTCCATGTCTCCACACTCCCATGATTGTGCACATTCACTCACTCACAGAGTTGCACTAATAAGAGTTATCTGATGGCCCCATGAGACTTGCTTGCTATTTCTTATATGTTTTGGGACCCCCAGCAAGGTTTTCCCACATCCCAAACTCCCCTTTTTTCACTCCAAATGATGCCAGTGCCCCACCGCCTTAACCCAGCCAAGCCCATTCACTATCACCCCCGCTGCCATCTTACTAGGCCTCTCTTGTCTTTTTTTTTATTTAACTTTTTATTTTTTTAAATTTACATCCAAATTAGTTAGCATATAGTGAAACAACGATTTCGGGAGTAGATTCCTTAATGCCCCTTACCCATTTAGCCCATGCCTCCTCCCACACCCCCTCCAGCAACCCCTCAGTTTGTTCTCCATATTTATGAGTCTCCTCTGTTTTGTCCCCCTCCCTATTTTTATATTATTTTTGTTTCCCTTCCCTTATGTTCATCTGTTTTGTCTCTTAAAGTCCACATATGAGTGAAGTCATATGATTTTTGTCTTTCTCTGCTTGACTAATTTCACTTAGCATAATACCCTCCAGTTCCATCCATGTAATTGCAAAATGACAAGATTTTATTCTTTTTGATTGCTGAGTAATACTCCATTGTGTGTATGTATATATATTACATTTTCTTTATCCATTCATCCATCGATGGCCATTTGGTCTCTTTCCATACTTTGGCTATTGTCGATAGTGCTGCTATAAACATGGGGGTGCATGTGTCCCTTTGAAACAGCACACCTGTATCCCGTGGATAAATTAGGCCTCTCTTGTCTTATGTACAGACTCACCTTCCCATTTACATAAGATGATCCCCCCCCCCATTTAATACCTTGGTTTCTACCAAATCGCTTTTCTCTTCACAGTACCCAGTAAGACTTTGGTAGAAGATATTAAACCAGGATTCATGGAAAGTCTTCAGGGAGACAGAAATTTTTCAGGTGTTGTATGTAAAATGTTGGCTTCATTTGTAAAGGAAACAGCTTTTTACAGGGCCCTGAAAAATGCTTGCTTTCTACTCTCTCCCTGCCCATCTTCCCCCCGAGGTTCCCTCTCCAGCACCCTAGATAGTCTCATGAACCCAAGGACAGCATTGCCAACTGTTTGTGACACATGGAGGAACATGGTTCTTGCTATATATACTCAGAAGGTTGTTACATTTGCCTAAAATCTGGAAGATAGACACTCCCCCCCCCGGCCAAATATTTTTTATTTTAATTATATAAAAACACTTTACTCTTTGGTCAAGGGCAAATTATTTCAACCGGATTATTAGTACTTCACACCCAGTCTATATCCCAGGCTTGGTAAGCCTTCTAAATCCTCTATTACAAACCCAAGAAGTAAGACAGCAAGAAGAAGAAAGACTTGATGAGTTGCAGAAAACAAAAGTCCAGGAAATAAATATTTGTTCTGATAAACTATTGACCACTAATTAAGAAATAGTAAGCTAAAAACAACCATACTGTCTTCCCTAGTTCTAAAAGTCTGTATCTTTTTATGAGAAATATTCAGCTGAGAGTTACCGACAATGATAAAAATACCAACAATAGCCTGAAGGGTGGGCATTTATTGTTTACTTCTAAGATAGATGGTCTCCTGGTTAATTTGGTGGCTTGACTATGCCACCAAGGACCAGCACTCATTTCATTTAAGTCCTCCAACTTGCCTTATGGTTGTAAGATAGATGTGGCATAATTGAACATCATGTCCTCAAAGATAAGAAATAAGCAAAAGGGGTACAGAGCAAGGATTTTTCCTTCTTTTCTTTTTACTTAATTGAACACTTAACATGAGATTTATCTTCACAACCAAATCTTCAAGGTACAATACAGTATTGTTAACTGTAGGAATTATGTTGTATAGCGGATGTCTAGGACTTACTCACCTAGCAAAACTGAAACTTTATACTCTTTGAACATCTCCCCAGTCCCGAGTCCCCAGTCTCCAGTCCCCAGTCCCTGGTAACCACCATTCTACTTCCTGCTTTTGTGAGTTTGACTCATATTCTTCATATAAGTGGGATCATGCAGTATTTGTCCCTTTGTTACCGGCTCATTTCACTCTGCATATGTCTTTCAGGTTCATCTATGTTGGCATATATGGCAGGACCTCATTCTTTTTTAAAGTTGAATAATAATCTGTCATATGCGCACGATGCAATTTCTTTATCCATTCCTCCATTGACAGACATTTAGGTTGTTCCCATATCTTGGCTATTGTGAATAAAGCTTTGCAATCTTGACTTTGGTTTTTTTGGATATATACCCAGAAGTGAAACTGCTGGGTTATAGGGTGCTTCTATTTTTATTTTTATTTTTGGAAGCACCTCCATACTGCTTCCCATAGTGCCTGCACCACTGCATTCCCACCAACAGTGTACAAGGATTCCAATTTTCTCCAGCATTCTTGCCAAAACTTGTTACCTTTGTGTGTATGTGTGTGTGTGTGTGTGTGTGTGTGCGTATATGTGTGTGTTTTCATAAGAGTCATCCTAATAAGTATGAGGTGGTATCTCATCGTGGCTTTCATTTGCATATCCTTGATGATGAGTGATATTGATCAACTTTTCACATACTTGTTGACCATGTGTATGTCTTCTTTGGGAGAAATGTCTATTCAACTCCTTTGCCGCTTTTTATTTGGGCTATACATGATTGTTTTGCTCTTGAGTAAGAGTTCCTTATATATTGTTTTGTTATTGAGTAAAAGTTGCTTATATGTTTTTGACAATTAACCCCTGAGCCAATATAGGGTTTCCAAATATTTTCCTCCATCCCATAGGTGGCCTTTTCATTTTGCCGATTGTGTCCTTTGCTGTGTAGAAGCTTTGTAGTCCTCCCCCGCTGCTTATTCTGCTTCTCTTTCTTATTTTCATGGAAGAATAATTTTCCACAAGCTCCTCAGAAGACTTCCCCACATGCTAGCACTGGGTTCCATGGACACCGCTAACTGCAAGGGAAGCTGAGAGCATGAACTGTCTTTTTTACTCTTTTGTGGGATGTGGGAAAGGGAAGAGGGCTTGTGTATAGCCAAAGCACACCCAGAGGACCTCGTATACCACTGTGGCTGGGCTCTCTCCGGGTTAGTCCACAGGAGAACTAGGAGCCAGGTTAGGGATCAAGCATCCTTTGCCTCAACGGCCTCATCAGTAGTATGGGCTCTCAGTCCTCATCCCTTTCCTTCCTTTTATTCCATCAGGAATCAATGACTTAAAATATCTGCTCACATTCTCACCTCACCCACTAGAGCGTGAGCTGTTTGAGGGAAAGGGCTATGATTTATTTAGCAGCCAGAACCTGATTCATGGGAGGATTTTTTAAAGGGAGGAAATCATTAATTCATTAATAAATATTTTTAGTTGAATGAATTTGTTAGTTAATAAATGGAGGATCCCTTTTTTTTAATATATGAAGTTTATTGTCAAATTGGTTTCCATACAACACCCAGGGCTCATCCCAAAAGGTGCCCTCCTCAATACCCATCACCCACCCTCCCCTCTCTCCTACCCCCATCAACCCTCAGTTTGTTCTCAGTTTTTAAGAGTCTCTTATGCTTTGGCTCCCTTCCACTCTAACCTCTTTTTTTTTCCTTCCCCTCCCCCATGGGTTTCTGTTAGTTTCTCAGGATCCACATAAGAGTGAAACCATATGGTATCTGTCTTTCTCTGTATGGCTTATTTCACTTAGCATCACACTCTCCAGTTCCATCCACATTGCTACAAGGGGCCATATTTCATTCTTTCTCATTGCCACATAGTACTCCATTGTGTATATAAACCACAATTTCTTTATCCATTCATCAGTTGATGGACATTTAGGCTCTTTCCATAATTTGGCTATTGTTGAGAGTGCTGCTATAAACATTGGGGTACAAGTGCCCCTATGCATCGGTACTCCTGTATCCCTTGGGTAAATTCCTAGCAGTGCTATTGTTGGGTCATAGGGTAGGTCTATTTTTAATTTTTTGAGGAACCTCCACACTGTTTTCCAGAGTGGCTGCACCAATTTGCCTTCCCACCAACAGTGCAAGAGGGTTCCTGTTTCTGAAGGATCCCTTTGACAGAGAAACAATATTACAAAACAAAATGTATTCCTTAGGAATACTCAACTGGACAACTAAAAAAAGGCATATTTCACAACAGAGAGACACGCTCAACAGTCTCAGAGGTGTGATCATTTACATGGGTTATTTTAAGAAGAGACTCTTCCTTTCCTCTTCCTGTACTGTTCCCTGGACACTCAAGAAGAGGAAATTGCACCAAAGCTTTTACCATGGGTTCACATAAAAATACTGTATATGATGATGATGATTTATGGTTTTCCAAAGGAATATACAATATCTTATTTGATCCACACAACAAATGTGTGAGGTAAGCAAGGAGAGAGCAGAATTCTCATATTTATAGTTATGGGACAAACATTAATAATACAAGAACAAAATCAATAATGTAGGATTTTTTACAGACTTATTCCTTCCCCAACCTCACCAAAAATAATCCTATAAATGCTGAATGCTGGTCTGATTTCCACCTCTTATGCTCTAACAAGAGAACTTTTTTTTTTTTTTTTCTGGAAGGAGAGAGAAGTTGATGTACTTATAGGATAGGAAGGGAGGATGAAAATGACATAAAGTTGTGTGAGTAGGGAGTGATAGGGAAAAAACCTCTACTTTCCCAGAGACCAGAGCCAGAGAAGCCATGACGGGAAAGTTTTGGAGAGGAAAGAAAATTTGAATAATTGTTTCTGCAAACCATGAGTTTTCACCCCCTTTAATATCTTCAGGATGCCATGAATAGTAAATGGAATTCCATTTTTATTACTTTTTAAATTACTGCCGAGAGAGAGAGAGAGAGAGAGAGAAAGAGAGAATGCACAAATGGGGGAGAGGGGCAGAGGGAGAGAGACAGAATCCCATGCAGGTTTCACACTCAGCACTAAGCCTGATACAGGGATCGATCTCATGACCCTAGGATCATGACCTGAGCTGCAATCAAGAGTCGGACACTCAACTGACTGAGCCACCCAGGTGCCTCCCATCTTTATTACTTTTAATGTGGGGATGTTGCTTCTTAAATCTGACACTTCTCAGACTGAATGACATGGGCCTCTTGAGTATATATGAGGGTTACATATAAGGATGAAACAAAGGCTCAGAGAGGTTAAAAAACTCACCTCAAATCAATTATGTAGTTGATAGGAACTAACGAATGCCTAAATCTCTATTCCATGCTTTACTTTTCCACTTTATTCTACAAAATATATACATTTGGATTTGGCTGGGTGGAGGGGTGGGGGGAGGGAGGCATGTGGAGAGGGAAAACTTTTCTGTCCTGCCCAATTCATGGAGATTTCTCATTTTCAGTTTGCTCTATCAAACAAATTCTCTGCAGGGTCAGGAGTTTTTTACTTCTTTATTTCCTTTATCTCTTCCTTATTGTTGGCACCTTATGCAAGACCTGTGAGCGTCTCTGGGCTGTGTGTCTGAGAGTGATAATTGAATTTCTCAGGGTGCAAGCTATTGAGAAGACAGATTTGTGCTACTTTGTGGCACCCCCTTTGTGGCAGATTTGCTTTGTGTCTTTCTCCCTGTGCACCCCCACCCTCTCTCAGGTTGAGTCACAGCTGAAAACTTCACATCAAAGTACAAGAGAATGAGGAGCCACAGAGCAATCCACTAATCAAAGGTTTAGGATTAAGACACCCTAGTTATCTCCTGCCTGTTCTACCCTGAGGTTCTGGGTGAGGTTAGCCTGCTTGTTCATACGTTGTTAACTCATATTGATCTAAAGGAGAGATGTAGAAATGTCTCCAGTGTGTGTTTGTGCTTTAGGTAGATCAAAGCTATGTGTTCCCACCTGTTTAATAGAGTACACAACTGGGTTGGGGTATAGCCAAGTATGGATTGTGGTAGAAAGATTTGGATGCTTGGGGTTTTATTTGAGAGAAGTCAAAAGCCAAACAAGTAATTCCTTTTGGGGAGATGGGGAGACAGAGCATTACAGTAGCTACTTGAGATCTTAAGAGTATGGGTAAGGGTATGGGAGGGGTAGACAGATTGCCTGTTTGCCCCTCCTGACAGTGCTTTCTAATTTTGTTCGTTTGTTACTCTAATTGGGATGTGGTGCTGTTTATGGGAAAGTTGTAAAAGAAACAAGCATTTCCAAAGAACCCTAGGGCTCGAGAGGTTGCGAAAAAGAGAAAGGATAAAATACTGCCCTAAGAACAGAGGTCATTTCAGAGTATCCTGGGAAGATCGGGAGGAGACCCTTGCCGTGGTCCAGCTGTGATGTGGTGAGGGCTGAAGAAGGAGGGTGAGATGCAACGATAGAGGGAGGAAAGGAGGAAAGGAGGAAGGGAGGGACTGTGAAAACTGGAGCCCTGTCCACAGGCGTGGAGAATCCAGACTGGGGTTGCTGCTGTCACTAATGATGATTTGTTGTAGTTGTGTGGGTGTTCAGACAGTGTGCACGGTGTGCAGTCTTCGTTCTCTCAGTTCCACGTAATCTGGACTCTGATCTGATGGATATCTTACAACAGCGACAACAGCACAGCTACAGCCACGAAAAGTAGAAGGATCCCTGGGACCTCACAGAATCTAAGATCTTCGTGTGGGGGCAGAATATGGGGAGGGGATTGAAAGTGATCAATACTCCAAAAATTAACCTTTAAATTCACAAACTACATAGGCTGCCTGGAGCAACGGTTGATCCCTGCCGGTGAAATATCAAGCATTAATTATTATGCTTTGTTTGTGTTCTAACTGCAAGATGAGAATATCAAATGGAACGGGGTGGGGGAGAGAACTTGGCATATTTAGAGGACTGCAAATAGATCTTCATGGATAAGCTGAAGGTCCGTGGGGAGAGATGTGGCTGGAGGGCAGACGGAGGCCAGGCTGTGGAAGGCCCACAAGTCATGACAAGGATTATGTATTTTACCCAGTAAGTCACAGAGATTCATTAATGACTTTTCAGCAAGAGTTACATAAGCAGATTTGCATTTTAGAAAAATCACTCTAGTTGCGGAGTGACAAGTCCAATGGAGGATGGCAGGTAGGGTGGCAAAGAGGCATTTGTCTCTATTCCATGGTGTTGAATCTGAAATGCCCAGAGTTCCAGGGTTGGAGCTTGAAATACAACCTCATTTTGGCTTCAGTGGATCTCTCAGATATAGAACCAAAAGCACTTCTAAGTTCCACGCCCATGCATCTAAGGCATGACATGGAAATTACTGGAAATCCAACCAGTAATAATGATTAAGGAAAAGAGGGCGTTAGGAAAAGCTTGTCTGGGATTTTGTGGAAAGGCTCTGGATTCTATGAGAAACTGGGAAAGGGTGAAGGTATCTTCACTGGAAAAGGGTGAAGGGTCACAGACTTGGCAAACCCCAAGTGGTTTGGTTCTACCTTCCTGGATATCTTAGATATCATCTCACCATAAAGGCCAAAGCAACCTAGATAATGAAGGTCTCTTCTCACATCTGTACAACTTTCCAGGTTTTACATTTATCTTTAGAGTGTGTTTCATTCCATTTTCACAACTTCCTTGTGAGCTTAGCTAAACTCTCAAAGGCTCAGTTTCCCTGTCCAACAGTGGGATTAACAGGTAGTTTGCTCAAGGTCACATGGCTGGTCAGCCCAGAGTCAGAAGCCACTCTCAGACCTCCTGGTCAAGCTCATCTCCTGGGCATTGCCTCTGCAGCAGGAAAGGCTTGGCTGTACATGGTTGAGTGCTCACTTAGGTGTGAATCTGCATATAGCAGAGGGGAAGCTGAGGGCCAGGTATGGGTTGCATTGTGCCTCCTCCAATGTCCTGAACTCTAAACCTATGAATGTGACACTGTTTGGAAATGATGAATTTGCAGATGAAATCAAGATAAAATGAAGTCTTTGGATTGGGCCTTAATCCAATATAACTTCTGTCTTTTTAGGAAGACAGAGACATAGGGAGAAGCCACGTGGTGGCAGAGGTGAAGATGGGAGCGATACAGCTGCAAAGCAAGGATGCCAAGGACCAGCGGCCACCGTCAGAAGCTAGCAGAGGCAAGAAAGTATTCTACCCAGAGTCTCAGAGGAAGCATGGCCTTGCTGACACCTTGATTTCAAGCTTCTGGCCTCCAGAACTGTGAGAGAATAAACTTCTGCTGTTTTAAACTACCCTGTCTGTGGCACTTTACCCCAGAAGCCCTAGGAAACAAAAGCAGTGCCCTTGGTCCCAAGTACGTCACTGCTACACCCTACAACAATCAGACCATTGTGTAGGCAGGACTTATGGAGAAACTCCTCTGCCCACCGAAGAATGCAAGTAGAGGGCCAGTCAATCTTGGGAGAAGCGTTAGCACACCAAAACCTGCCTGCTTAGCTAGCAAAATGAGAAAAGATTATTTGATTCCTTGTAGCACTCTTTAGGCTGGATGTTGTTTTCCAACTCTGATGTGCCGAGAGGTTCTAATGAAGGGGGAGACAGTTAAATGACTGTAAACCATCAGGAATGTGCCCACAATTTTCTGGGTCCTAGGGATTGGGGGTGGGTGGGAGCATTGGGGAACACAATATAGGAAGTCCTTGACCTTCTGGACACTTCATTCTACCTAGTGACGGAGAATACTAACTTGTTGACTGATTGAGTAATGGGTTTCTTTCTATATTCTATAAAAAGAACTTAAATTAGGGTCAAAATGGTCAGACATCAGATACTGATGGCTTACTTATGTGCTTATGGAAAAGGGTTACTTTTTGTCTAAGAGGATGTAGATGTTGTAGGCAAAGTGAAATTATATGGTCAGGCAATTGGGTGGAAATCTTGAAGCAAGGGGAATCCTGCCCTCTGATATGGAAAGACAAGGGGGGGCCTGGCTCCTCTAAAAATACCCAGTCTGGAAAGCTACAGTTTTGACTCTTGCTTTCAAGATTCTCTTGAAGCAGAGGGACTTTAAGAGGTACAACCTGGAGACCTGGAGATGATGTGGGAGGTCTTTCTGAGCACTTGTAAGAACTGATAAGGATGTCATAAATGAAGATGGGCTCTTCTGAGATCAATGAACCTGAATCCCACACTTCAGACCATTAGGAAAAGTCTTATGCCTTCAGCTGGTACTTATTTAACTTGATTATGGGGTGACTGACTTCATTTGATGGGTTTAGTGGGCAAGAGGAGAATGGAAACGTTATCTGTTCTCATTCCTCTCATGGAAGTTATGCAGTTTGTTTCTTTAACTCACTGGGGTAGGAAGGAGAAGAGGAAGGTCAGGAAAAGGACAAGAGATGGTTGTTGAAGAAAAGACATATAGAAGAGAGAGGAAGTAAAGACAGAGCAATCACATTTAAGTTCTACTCAGAGAAAGCGTGTATATACGAACATATGTGTGAAACACACATGCACATGTTCTAAGGCAAACCTAACACGGAGAAGATTCTCATCCAGGGTTAACCTCCTAGTGCCCTGAGTTATACCAGACCTTAGGGACAAGAAGGGGGGGGGGCTTACTCCCTCAGGAAATAAGCCATTATCTCATTCTGTGTCAGGACCCTGGAGGCTCCTTGACGTCAGAACTGCTTGCCCCTCCTCCCAGTGGCCTTTGGCAAGTGCCGGCTCCCAGACACCCCCGGAGGTCCCATCCTTCACAGAGACGTTTTTATTGCAGTTGTCTTCCCACAACATACCCCTCTCCCAGACCGGAGGGAATCCAAATGCTGGTAATGACACGGTGCACTTGAGAAGAAATGAAGTCAGCCTGTTCCCCCAGGTGCAGGAGCCTGGGGTGGCTGAGAGAGTGTGGGTGGAAGAAAGAGGGAAGAACAGAGCCTTCAGCCAGGCTCATGGTTGACCAGAGAGAGGGTCGCTGGTGACACGTGCCAACACAGGGAGGGGCAAAAACCCTTGTCTCTGGATTCTCTTTACTGTCTGGTGTTGGGTCAGTGTTGCTGGACCCCTATTAAATCTATGAGGTAGCTCAATCAGATCTGTTTCTCAAGCCATAGAAAGCCATACTGAAGGAGAGGAGATTCTTACTGAGAAAGTGTTCTGGGAGCTTAGAATGTAAGTGTTTGAAAATTTGAAGAAAATTGGAGGTTTGTGGGGCAAAAAAGACTCATTGTTGCCCACCCCCCCCCAACAAAACCTACCCACCCTGGGAAATTCCAATTTCCTGTCACTGACACCAATAGATATCCATTCTCCCCTATCCCAGTTTTCCAGGCTCTTCAAACATTCGATGTCTTTCCCTATCACTGCCTGCTTAGCAAATCCTATGGATTCACCTCTGAAATGCATCTCCTACTTTCCTTTTTTTTTTTTTTTAACTTAGCAGCTATGGACCTCAGTCTTCATGCTTGAAAATAATAATAATAATAATATTATACCTATTTCATAGGGTTGTTGTAATGATGAAATGTGGTAATATAAATAAAACTCTTAGTGCAATGGTTGGCACGTAGTATGTACTCAGTAAATTCGAGCTATGTTATTACTTTTACTACTATTCCCATTACCAGCATCCTCTCCAACTCTCACCACCTTAGGCAAGGATTCTTACAGCATCCTTCTCCTAGAGTCTGTGCCTGCAATCTCTCTTCTCTCCTGCAAATGAAGCTTGCACACTCCTGGCACATTGATGTTCTTCAAATCTTTCCAACATTCTTTTCCATGTTACCCCTTTGCTCCAGAGCTTTCAATGATTCCCACTTACCAGCCATATTGAATCAAGATTTCTCAGACTAGTATTCCACGGTCTCCTTTTATAATACTTTAATCCAGCAAACAACTTTGGTTTCAGCATGATTAGTGTATCTCTGTCCTCAGTTTAACGTAGACAGCCCACGTTTCTTCTCCTCTCCCTCTACTCAACCATTTGCCCTACTGAGACATACCCTCCTTCTTCCCTTTCTCCATCCAAACCCCATCTTACCAAGCCTAGTTGCAGTATCAGAATCTCAACCTTCTGTCTCCCAAGAATAATCAGTAGAGATATTATAGTAGAGATAGAATAGGACACTGCCCTGGTCATAGCAATGGGATTTTATCATTGAGAGTGAAAATGTGCACCCTCACACTTTATTCTTGGAGACTGGTTCATCCTGGTTCTATTTCACCTTTGCCTCTCTTCTCACATTTGCATTACTGAAATTCTAGACCTTGAGTTTAAATCAGTTTACCAGAAGAAAAATCCACTGGGTTTCCAATGGGGTATGTGAAATGGAAATTTGTGTGTGTGTGTGTGTGTGTGTGTGTGTGTGTGTGTGTGTGTGTTGTTTTTTACCCCTTCTTATGAAATGTCTTGGTTTGACCAAGGAGAAAAAAAAATACAGGAGAGTACTCCAAATCCATGAGAAAATTCTCCAAGTCTTAGTGAGGAAATGTCTTAGGGGGTTCTACAATTTGGGGTCAGCTATGAGGAAGGAAATTATTGAAGCAAAGGAAGAGTCATTCCATCCATCTTTCTTTGTATCACCTTGGTCATACATTTGTAAAGAATCTGTGAATAAAGAAGGTCAGGTTTTCACTTTTTTAAAAAGAGTTTTCAAACTTTTCTTAACTTCATCATCATGACATACTTATTGTATGGCCATCTGAAGTATAATTTACACACTGATAGTTGGAATTTCTCCCTTTTCCACCTTATCTTGGTCTCTTCACCTGAAAACAAAGAAAGAAATAAACTCTAGAGGAATACCTTAATAATATATACATAAAATGAAGAGATATAAAGTGTGTATCTGGAAGTGAGTGAGAATAGACTTTTATATACACAGAATTGAATGACAGATTTCTAGCAAAGCAGTAGCAAGTATCATAAACTATTACCTGGGGATATCAAAATACAAGAAACTCTTTCCTGTCTTTATCACTGTCTCAGCATGGCTGGAAACACAGAAGAGCTTTGAAACTATTTGAGATGATGAAGATTCCCGCCATAGAGACAGGGGGATGGATGCGATGACCCCTCTATGTTCCTTTCATCATCGGTATTCAAAAGACTTTATGATCCCAAAGGAAGGATCTGTCTGCAGCAGAACATATTTACAGCCTTCTTCCTCTCTCCTCCCTCTTTGTCTACCACCACCCAATTTTTATTCCTAAGGGATAGAGCCTTTGATAGAGGATAATAACCCGAGATGATGCAATGCATTTGTTTTGGCCTCAACCTAAGTCTGTGTCTGTTATTAGAGGGTGTGCTAAGTCTGTTCTTCCCATTGGCTTAGTCCCAGGTTCAAGATCCACTCCACCAGGGCCATGACTCACCTCTGAATTAAGAGATCTTCTTGAAATCATGGGCTGTAGTTGGGTACCCAGGCCCTTGGGATCCCGGTGCCTCTCCAGGGTGCCCACCCAGGGCCTGAAGAGGTGTGGGCCGTCTGTCTCCACTCTTCTTCACGGCTGTGTGTGACAGATCCAGATCCTTTGTGTCTCTCTATCTTTCTACTCCTATGCAATTTTGTGCACATTTCCTGCCATGAGAAAAAATCAATTACATGAGAACGTTTCGACTAAGTACAATAAATATTTAGTTTTTGCAAACACTGTGCTTGGGAACAGTGATGGTGTACATGGGCAGATACAGAAACAATCACTTTAAAAACTATATAGCAAATTGTTTATTTTAGATGAAGTAGAAAATGCAGAAAAACAAAAACAACTATAATTCTATTTCCAGAGATACATATTACTAATATTTTGACTGTATCCTTTTTATCCATCATACACTAAAAAGCAACAGAAAATCAAATTCTTTTTCATAATCTGTTTTTTAATATCATTTTCCTCCTTAACAATATGGAATAAGTAAATATTATACTTCTATCATTATAGGCTTAGATACACTAGTACTTTATTCTAGAACTGCACAGTCCAACACAGTGGCCATATGTGGCTGTCTAAATATAAATTAAAGAAACATTTTAAATTTAATTCTTTAGTCACACTAGCCACATTTCAAGTGTTCAATAGACAACACGTGGCGAGTGACTATAGTGCAGATATAGAATATTTCCATCATCGCAGAAAGTGCTATTGGACGATGCTGTCATAGAAAGATATATTTTCACAAGAACCATCTTGAAGACATGATCCTAAGAGCATCTGTATGCCACAATTCCACCTAATTTACAATCCCTGATGGAGAAGAAACTACCTGATCCAATTTTTAAATCAATGTTTCATTATTTCTTCTTCTTTTTTTGATTACCCTTCCATTCATCCATCATTGATGATACATTGACCCACATATCCTACATTTGAAACATGTGAAAAGGAGGTTGAAAAATCACATGAGAGATTACCGAGCCCCAGTACATAGAAAACCGTTATGGGGTCTCTGTGATTACAGAAAAGGACTTGAGCCAGAATCCTTTACTTTTTGAAAAGAGGAGGAAAATTCTCGGTGATTGATTGTGGTGGGGGTGAGGGGGGAGGAATGCAAAAACTTCCTCCTCCCTGCAATATCTTACTGTGTTGACTGCCATGACTGGGAAAGCAACTATGGTTTGTTGACCCTGGTCAAGATTGAATCTTTGCTGATATAGGTGGTATACAAGGACAAAATCTGGACTAAGAATCAGGTCACAATTTAATTTTTTTGACTCAATCTTGACCCAATCTTCCCCATCTCAGTGCCACAGGTTTTCCTTCTAAAACATACAGAATCTCTATATTTATAAGTGCCCTCTCATGCCCACTCTTTTATTTGATACTGACAACAGCCCTGTTAGTTGAGCCCATTTTCTACTTCACCAAAAGCAGTTCCAAGGGCTTGGGGGTATGTCTTAAACTGCAGAGAAGCAACCATTCAGGTGGTCAACCAATTGTTTAGTCTACCCAATGCCAAAATCAAAACAAAGGGTCAGGAATATTTCTCCACACCCTTCCTCATTTCTACTGAATCAACCAGTGGCTTGGTGGAATTGGCCAAACCGACTTTCCTGTCTTCAACATAGACACAACAACCACCTGAGGCCACCTATGCATAGACACATAGGGCATGATCGTGAAGCTATCCCTGGGTGGTAGAGACAGCAGTTATATATGTAGGATGAGCAACGAACTGAGAATCAGAACGAAAAAACTCTCCCTCTGTGCCCTTGGGTCATGATCCATTCTAAGCCCTTGTGTCCCTATCTGGAGAGAAAAGGGAACATCTAGACCTATTGCTTTAAAATTTTGCCCTTGGATCTTCACCCAGTGGCTGCCAGAGAAGTGAGAAACTAAAGGTACAACCAAGATCAACCCTAATGCTCTGTCAGAACAGACCCATTTTTATTTGCTTGCCATTTGGGCTTCAGGAAGATTTTCATTGAACAGGAGTACTCCATCTTCAAAAAAAAAAGAGTTTATTTATTACAGCATTATTTACAATAGCAAACATATGAAGGAACCCATGGGTCCATCAACAGATGGATGGATAAAGAAACTGTGGTTAAAAATAGAAAACAGAATATTATTCAGCCGTGAAAAAGGAGGGGCTCTTGCCACCTGCAACAACATGGATGGACCCAGAGGGTATTATGCTAAGTGAACTAAATCAGACTGAGAAAGACAAATACTATATTATTTTACTTATATGTGGAGTCTCACAAAACAAAACAAATATATAAACAAATAAATAGGAGAATCCGACCTGTGAATACAGAGAGCAAACTGATGGTTGTCAGGAGAGTGGGGGAATGGGCAAAATGGGTGAAAGGGAGTGGGAGATAAAGGCTTTCAGTTACAGAAGGAACAAATCATGGGAATAAAAGGTACAGCATGGAGAATATAGTCAATGTTAGTATAATTGTGTTGTATGGCGACAGATGGTAACTACACTCGTGAGGAACATAGCATAACATATAGAGTTGTTGAATCACTATGCTGCGTTTGTGACACTAATGCAACATGATGTGTTAACTATATTAAGATAAAAAATAAAAAGAACCAGGTATTTATGACTATTATTCCTTAAAAAAAAAAAAGAAAGAAGTACCTTAATCCCAAAGAGTTAACAACTAGCCACAGAACTTCTGTTCACGTTAGGACTTCAACTGATCTATTATATACTAGGTGTTGAGATTTCTATCCTGGGGAGCTAATGTAGATAGATAATAATTTCAGTAAAATTATATTACTTGATCACATATTTTTATGTCTTATCCTCTTTATGGGTATTTTATCTTATCTATGCAATTACGGTACAAAATACCTTGAGTGCAGGGACATGATAGCTTGCTTTACCCACTTTTTTCTGCCTATCATATGTTCAGCAAAGTTTTGGTCTCATTCGTTCATCTTTTAAATTGAGTTTATTCGGGGGGGGGGCACCTGGGTGGCTCAGTCAGTTAAGCGTCCAACTTCAGGTCGGGTCATGATCTCACGTTTTGTGGGTTTAAGCTCCAGGTCAGGCTCTGTGTTGACAATTTGGAGCCTGGAGCCTGTTTTGATTCTCTGTCTCCCTCTCTCTCTGCCTTTCCCCAGCTCACGCTCTCTCTCTCTCTCTCTCTCTCAAGAATGAAATAAACATTAAATTCTTTTTAAAAAATTGACTTTATTATTTAGAACAGCTTTAGGCTCACAGAAAAATTGAGTGGAAAGTACACAGAGTTCCCACATGCCCCAACCCACAGACATACATTCTCCTCCACCAATCAACATCTCTTACCAGAGTGGTATATTTGTTGCAATCAATGAACCCTCATTGACACCTCGGTATCACCCAAAGCCCGTAGTTTGCAATACCTTTGTAATGTGAACTCTTGTGTTGTCCATTCTGTACATGTGGACAAATGTAATGACATGTATCCACCATCATAGTATCATACAAAGTAGTTTCATTACCCTAAAAATCCTATTTATCTTCTACCTGTCCATCCCTCTCTTCTCTCCTCCCCACTGGCAACCACTAATCTTTTCACTGTCTCCAAAGTTTTGCCTTTTCCAAAATGTCACATAGGTGGAATTATACAGTATGCATTCTTTTCAGATTGACTTCTTTCACTCAGTAATATGCCTTTAAGTTCCCTTCATGTCTTTTCATGGCTTGATAGCTCATTTCTTTTTAGCCCTGAATAATATTCCAAGTCTGAATTACAATTCATTTATCCATCCACCTTAAAGGACATCTTGGTTGCTTCCAAGTTTGGGCAATTACGAATAAAGCTACTATGAACCTCGCTGTGAAAGTTTTTGTGTGGACATAACTTTCCAGCTCTTTTGGCTAAATCCCAAGGAGCACGATTGCTGGATCTTATGATAAGAGTATGTTTAGTTTTTCAAGAAACTGCCAAATTGTTTTTCAAAGTGGCTGCACCATTTTGCATTCCTACCAGGAAGGAATGAGAGTCACTGCCGCTCTGCATCCTGACCAACATGTGGTGTTGTCGGTACTTTAGATTTTGGACGTTCTGTTAGGTGCGTAGTGATATCACTGCTGTTCTTTTAATTTGCGATTCCCTACTGACGTATGACGTTGAGTATCTTTTCCTACGCTTATTTACCATCTACATATCTTTTTAAAATTTTTAAATGTTTATTTATTTTTGAGACAGAGACAGAGAGAGAGACAGACAGACAGACAGACAACAAGTGGAGGAGGGGCAGAGAGAGAGGGAGACACAGAATCTGAAGCAGGTTCCAGGCTCAGAGTTGTCAGCACAGAGCCCGATGTGGGGCTCGAGCCTATGAACTGTGAGATCATGACCTGAGCTGAAGTCGGGTGCTTAACAGACTGAGCCACCTTATTTGGTGAAGTGTCTGTTAAGGTTTTTTGCCCATTTTTAAATCTGATTGTTCATTTTATTATTATTGAGTTTAAAGATATCTTTGTATATTTTGTAAGAGTCCTTCATCAGATATTCTTTTGCAAATATTTTCTTCCAGTCTGTGATTTGTCTTCTCATTCTCTTGACTGTGCCTTGCGTAGAGCAGAAGCTTTTAATTTAATGAAGTCCAGATTGTCAATTATTTCTTTCATGAACCATGTCTTTGGTGTTGTGTCTAAAAAAGTCACCACCATATTCAAGGTCGTCTAGGTTTTCTCCTGTATTATCTTCTGAGAGTTTTATAGTATTGTATTTTACATTTAGGTCTACGATCCATTTTGAGTTCATTTTTGTGAAGAGTGTAAGGTCTGTGTCCAGATTCTTTTTTTCTTTTTCTTTCTTTCTTTTTTTTTTCATTTCTAGTCGTTCCATCACTAAAGATCATCTTTGTTCCATTGTCTGGCCTTTGCTCCTTTGTCAAAGATCAGTTGAGTGCATTCATGTGAGTCTATTTCTGGGTTGTCTATTCTGTGCCACTGATCTATCTGCCAATTCGTTCACAAGTACTGTACTGTCTTAATGACTGCAGCTTTATAGTAAGTCTTGAAGTGTGGTAATGTCAGTCCTCCAACTTTGTTCTCCTTCAATACTATGTTGTCTATTTTGGGTCTTTTACCTCTCCGTACAGACTTTAGAATCAGTTTTTCAATATCCACAACTTCCATCTATTTTTTAAAATAGCTCTCATGAGTTACAAAGTCCTGGAACACAAATAAAAATGCATATTTCCTGTCATCAAGTCCCCTAAGTCTAGGTGCTTTTGAAGGACTATTGGCCAACTGATTACTTGGAAATCACCTTTCTTTACTATGTTTCAACAACCCGCAGTGCCTTTGAACAGAGGGCTGCAAACTCCAGTGCCTACATGGGACAGGCATCCCACAGAAAGGACCAAAGCCAGTTTACATGTAAATGCAGGAAGAAGTAGAATTCAGGCTATGGCAAACTGGGGGGCACATACTGAATGGGAGGGACATAGTGACCTTTGCTCTGGAGGAGGACAGGCTGTTCTCTGCTGCATCTTCTGGCTTTTCAAAACCCAGACATCCAAAATTTGATGTGAATTCTTTCAAATTATTAATTTTTTAAAAACAAACTCAAGGTAAAATTGAAAAAAAATAGGGCTAACCATAACAGCTTACTCAGTTCAGCCTAAGGGCCACCAGTGTGCCACCTCCAAATTATAGTTCCCCAAATCCTTCCAACCTGTTAAGGAGCAGTCCTGCACTAGTAGGCTTTTTGTCCTTTCAGTGTCTCCAGTGTAATCCTTTATACAAATACTTTTTGCATCTAAAGCCTCATTCCTTTCTCCTTTCTCACATCTCTTTGCCCCTGCTACCATTTTTTTAAGAACAAAGATGGGGTGCCTGGGTGGTGTCTGATTTTGGCTCAGGTCATGATCTCACAGTTCGTGAGTTTCAGCCCCGTGTAGGGTTCTGTGTTGACATCTTGGAGCCGGGAGCCTGCTTTGGACTCTGTGTCTCCCTCTCTCTGCACCATCCCACCCCCGCTCACGCTCTGTCTCTGTCTGTCTCTCTCTCTCAAAATAAATAAACATTAAAAATAAAAAAAAGAGGGTTCCCGTTTCTCCACATCCTCAGAGGGGAAAGTGGGTGATGGGCATTGAGGAGGGCACCTGTTGGGATGAGCACTGGGTGTTGTATGGAAACCAATTTGGCAATAAATTTCATATTAAAAAAATAAATACAAAAATAAAAAAGAACAAAGATGACTTTTCTTTTTGTTTTAACAAGTGAAGATTTCAAGTTAGGTTTCCCTCCTCCTCCTCCTCCATGACCACTCTGGCTTTCTGGTTTTGTGTTCTTATATTGAATGACCAAAATCATATCTTAGGATGGGGGAAAAAATCAAATGAATCAACTCACAGACTAACCATAAACCTCTGATGACTATCAGTGTTTTAAGCCAATAACCAGTTTAATTTTATGGACTGCTGATGACTAACTCTGCTCTAGGGAAAATCTGGGCTCTCAATTTTTCTCAAGGCTTTTAGTCAAGGTTCAAGACAGCAGGATTAGCTATGAGAAAGGTTCTCAGGAACACATTTTAAACAAAATCTTATCTCAACATCTGCTTTTATCTGGTCTTCGCTAAAAAAAAATCCTGCACAGGGGATAAAAGTATAGTTTTATTATCACCATCGTCATAATTAAAGAGCAATATTGCTGAAAGCATTTAAATAGCAGATATCATATTAAGCATTTCAAGTACATTTTCTTTTTCTCCTCACAGTAAACGATCGTGTCTTTATTTGATTATTAGTCCCATTAGTAATAGCAGCTGTATGCCAGCTTTCAGTTTGGATGCTCACAGATACATAAGAACATTAAATTAAAATTTAAGAGACATTGAGAATTGCCATTCATCCCCAAGCCTCCAGGAAGAATGGAATATCACTCATTATAGAACTGTTTGAAAATACAATAATAAAACAACTGTGTTTAAAAGTCACTAAAAAGATTTTTTATTCTTATTTTTATTTATTTATTTATTTAATATTTATTTATTTATTTATTTATTTATTTATTTATTTATTTTTAAAATACAATTTACTGTTAAATTAGCTAACATACAGCGTATACAGAGTGTTCTTGGTTTTGGGGGTAAATTCCCGTGATTCATTGCTTGCATACAACACTCAATGCTCATCCCAATAAGCGCCCTCCTCAGTGCCCATCCCCCCTTTTCCCTGTCCTCCCCCCACCCCCACCAACCCTCAGTTTGTCCTCTGTATTTAAGAGTCACTTATGGCTTGCCTCCCTCTCTCTTTGAAGATGTAGTTTATGTATACAATGGAATGCTACTTGGCAATGAGAGAGAATGAAATCCTGCCATTTGCAACAATGTGGATGGAACTGGAGGGTATTATGCTAAGTGAAATAAGTCAATCAGAGAAAGACAGATATCATCTTTCACTCATATGTGGAACTTGAGATTCTTAATGAAGACTCTTCAGCTTCTTTTGATTACTCATTTTAGTGCATAACATTATCATTACAATCAAAATTATTTTATTTTATAGACAGCTCACAAATGGGACTTCATTTGAAATTTCATCTGGATTTTTTGAATTGAGTTTTAAAATAAATTATTTACTTTTCCTGGGACCCTTATTTATAACACACATACATCTCTCTAAACTCCCCAGAGTATCATTCAAAATGGGAGAGTATGCATGTGTGTGTGTGTGTGTATGTGCATGTGTGTGTATGTGTGTGTGTGTGTGTGTGTGTGTGTAGTCCAGAGATAAATCAAAACAAAAGCAAAATAAAGTATCTGACTATTGTCTCTTTACTCCAGGATTGTTATTCAGGGCCAGGGTCAGAATCTCGCTATTTATTTGCCATTATCATTTATTGTATAACAACCATGAACTAGGTAGTTGGGGTAAAGAATGCCAGGGGCACTTTTCTGTGGACTGGACAGAAAATTTCTTTCTTTTTGGGTAGAAAATTTCCTATGTAAGCCCTAAACCTTCCTGTCTTCACACAGCCCTTCACTAAGTCATCTGTCTCACATCTTCCTCTTTATAATGGCTTGCTGAAGTAATTGTTACTGGACAGGAACAGCAGCCATAAAATATAAAATGCTTTGTAAGTATTAGTTAGCAATTTATTATTTATTTATTATTTATTATTTTTATTTATATATATTTATTATTTATTATTTTTTTATTATTTATTATTTATTATTTATTATTGTATTCCTCAAAAAACTGTGTTTAGATCAGAAACTACTTTTCTCCACTTTACAGAAGCAAATCAAAGCTAATAATAATGACATGCACTTGGCTAAGGTTACACATCCAGAAAATGAGGGAAGTGTGTGTGTGTGTGTGTGTGTGTGTGTGTGTGTGTGTGTGTGTTAGGGGCATAGAGTGTATATATGGGGATGGAGGTTAGATTTACAATCTCTGATTTTTTCTCTCCTCCATCCTCTCCCTTGATGGCCATCCATCTCTATTAATCATGCAAATGGCTTCTGGATAGTGATGTCAAGGACTTCTGGTTCTTGTTCAGAGAACTATATTCAATGACTTAGACAATGTTATAAAGAGAACCGATGACTGCAAACTTACAACTGTCTCTCTGGTTTCTCCAGAAAATACCCACCGACTGTGGGTGCCAAGGAACAATGGTACAAAAAGGATCCAAGAATCCTGAAGCAAAGAAAAGATGCTTGGAGAAGATGAAAAGAAACAGAGCCCAGCAAGACCCACTATTCCACAGCAAGCAAACTTGAACTAAGAATCAGTATTTTCAGCTGATCCAGACCTAGGACTGGATCTCAGAGAACTCAGCCAGGGATTCAGTCTTGCACAAGAAGACCAAGAACAGAGTAGGACAAGAAGGACAATGCAGCCAGCATGGAGGTCCTAAGCCAGACGGATCCTGGTTGTGCTGGGTCAAGCTTACGGGAGGGCTTTGTGCTCTGAAAGGTGGAGGCAAGGACAGGATTATGCCCTGTCTGGATAAAGTTGTCTGCCTGCATGAGATTGCATGGGGGTGCAGAGTTATTTTTATTCCACTTTTCTTCTCTTAACTACCCAACTCTGGGTCTCTTAAAATGTTTTCCCCTCAAGCTCACTTTTATAAATTTCATTCTATAAGTGCTAATGTAAATAAGTTAATTTCAGCCTGAAATCTAAGGGTTTAAAAGAAAAGTTCCTTTCCTTCTTTCAATTCTTTGTTCAGATTCTCTATTCTAAAGACACAGCAAAGAGACATCATTGATCCCCATCTGCTGGATCAGCATTAATTGTGCCCTTGGACACAAGTTCTCCCTATTTTCAGCTCTGCTTCCCCCAGAATCAAAACAATGGCAGTGAACCCCCCAGCGTCTCCTCCAGGAATACTTGCATAATTTATTCTTCAAGGGCAAGGTGATTTTTTTTTTCATTTTTATTTAAGAGACATTTCTATATCACCTGTTTTGTGCCAGGAGACGCTTTGAAGGACTTTACCAGTAGGAACTCAGTTCATTCTCTCAGCAACTCATGAAGTTGGTGACATTATTATTCCCATATTACAGATGAGAAGATTGAGGCATGGAGAGCTCCATGGCCCGCCCCAGCCACACAGCTCATCGGTGGTGGGACTGGAGTCCCCGCCCTGGCAGTCTGGCTCTACAGTCCTTCCCTCCTCTGTCACTTTGTGCTAAAGCTCGGTCCTGCTGATGTTCTCCTGTGATAATTGCCCTTTAATTATTTAGGGACTAAGTTTTCTTACTCAAATGGGGGGCATTTTACAATAGGATCCTCTCATTATTCAAGCAAAACCTCTGGTGTTTGGTTTCCCCTTGGTTCTCCTTGCCTTATATTGAAAATACCTCAACTGTGCATTGGGCTCAGACCTTTATGTGTAGAGTCATGGGGCTGTAGGACCTCTGGCGGCCCTGGATCACTACTGTACAGGGTTTGAGGATGGATATGACCAAACCTGGCACCTTCTTCTGGGCCAAAGCCGCACAAGGAAAGAAGAGAAACAACTGAATAGTCAAGGGCACTCAGTCAAGCCACATAGTTTAGATTCCTAGAATCTGGTATCATCTGAGCCACCCATGCTGAGTCACTTCCAGGCAGTCACTGCCTTCTTATGGGCCGGAGCTGGGCTTGATAGCAAGGAATTTCAACAAGAATGGATGTTACCAGCTCCTTATACAGTCACAAAACCACGCGTTCAGAGCCACGGAGCACCCGCACTGCATTCCTTCCTGCCTGTGGAACCTCTGTGGACCTCCCCAACACCCAAAAGAAGAGATAAGAAAAGAAGGGAGAGGGGAGGGAAGGAGAGAAAATCTTTTCCATTAAGCCCCAAGTCATCGAACAAGCTATATATTGCTCTCTCCGACTGCCCTCCAATATATGTTCCTCATGTGGGACCCCAGAGCTTGCTTCCAACCACAGAATTCTGCTTCTTAAAGCCCTCTGTGACTTCTGATTGCCCCAAATTCAAATCCAAACTCCTAAGCGTGGGTGACAAAGTTCTCCATAATCTGGTCCTTGCTTTTCTCTTCTAGTTTGCTTCTCAACCTTTCCTGTATTCTCTGTCCTCTCCCCTCCCTTCCCCACTCCTCTCCCTTCTCCTCCCCTCCCCTCTCCTTCCTTCTCTCTACTCTACGCCCACCTCTCCCTCCCTCTCCCCTTGCTGCCCTTACCCTCCATTCACACTAGACTGCTTATAATTCTCTAAAACAAACACCCTCTCTCTTGTCTCTGGATTTTTGCTAACGATGTTCCCTTTGCCTGGGATCCCTTCTCCTATCCCCTTAATCTGTTAACTAACTCCTCCTTAATCTCTAGGACCCATATGAGCTTTCCTCTAGACAGCCTATTTCCTGATCCCCTCATACCTCATGTATACACCTGTAATACAGCATTATACCTCATGGTATTTTAGTCTCCAGCCTCAATGTTCTTCCCTCCCACAGGACTTCTCAAAGAAAGGGATAGCATCCTTGTCAAGTTATCTCTGCAAACACAGTGCCTGATACATAGAAGAAATCCAAATATTAGTTGAATAGATGACATCAGTAGCCATGTAAACTGGTGCCCACCCCGGGCAAGGGGTCTCAGTCTGCTCTCTTCATGTTACAGATCAGATCAGACCCAGAAAGGGATCACCTCATTTATACAGGGCATGATGCTATCAATATAAGAGCTGGAACTAGAACCCAGGCCATCAGGCTATGAGCTTCTCCAAGACAAGGAACACGTCTTATTCGTCCTGTAACTCCAGTGGCCAGCATTATATCTGGAGCCAGACGCGCTATGGTTGCGCCGTGAGGTCGCCTACCCAGAGTCGTGTCTGGAAAGTAGCAGGCGCCTAATGAATGAATGAATGAGAACACTGACACCGAGTGCTTTCCCCTGCCAACATGGAACATTACGTCTGGCTTGATCATGTTGGACAACTAAACTGAATAATTGGAGCCCTAGGATTCAGATTAGTGTATGGGTCACCTGCTGTCAGGATTTACCAAACCGGCAGCCGTCAAACTGCTTTGACTTTGTGCGGTATGGACATAAACTGCATTTGCCTCCCGCGCGGATGCATCGCCATAGCTGATTTGGCATCACTTACAGACGTGGCCTGGATATACTGTTACCACCAATTCCAACAGAAAGAGGCTGCTGCTATTTTTAAAGTTCCCCTGGAAAGTAAATAACATGATTCCCCTGTTTACCTATTCTGATGTCATTCAAACCTCCAGGGAGGATAGTTCCTCTTTACATCCTGCTAAAATCGCTGCCTTGTATTTGGAATATTTCTCCCTACAGGTCAGATGACGGCTGATAGAGCGGCTTCTGCCCCAGTGTCCGCCGAACATTCCTGGCCGAGCAGACAGTGCAGGTAAAAGGGAGTGAGCGTCCGTGTGACGCTAACCCAGGCCGCAGGAGGTGTGCGGGGACAGGTCTGCAAGCCTTCGGCCGGCTTGCAGAGGACTTGGGTCATGTGGCATCCTTGCTGGTTCTTCAGTACAGGCTTCAAAAAGTGACTCTAAGGGAGTGAGCACTTCAAGGTTTACCTTTCCACTTGAGTTATTTGCCCCAAGGTCACACAGCTATTGCCTTCTTTGGACCTTCCCCCCCACCCCCCATCTGTAAAATAAGCCTGGTAATAATATAGCTATCTTAGGTACCGTTGAATACAATTCACATAACACAGTTCATAGTATGCCCAGCACATGATGTACAATAAATGTTGTGCACGTGCACACACACACACACACACACACCTCCCAGGGCTGTGAGAAGTCGTTCTGTTGGGTGAATTGACATTGGTGCCGTGACTATTTGGGGACTCGCATTTGAAGACACTGCTTTCTCTGTGCAGATCCTCTTAATCCCTCTATTGATCTGCAGCCTCTGGAACACGCTCTGAGGTTGACTCCCCAATATCTTCCGGTTCTCCCCGGGGTCTTCCAAAGCAAATTTCCTGTTTTCTGCCATAGCTTGTATTTTAGCAGACTATCCCAAACGTGCACCCTGCATTTGGTGAAAGTCAGTCCAGTTGTTTCCTTTTGACATTAAAGGGAGAGAGAGAAAGAGGGAGTTAATTTCATTTCTATAGGTGGAACACGGCGAGGTGGGGGGCTGGTAGATAACCCATCTCCCTCCCTTCCTGCTTCTCACGGCAGAGAACGAATATAGGTCAGAGACCTCAGCTTGGGATCATGGGAGGCCCAAGCTGCGGCCAAAAGCCAATCCCAAAGTAATGGAGTAGTTTAGAAGGCATGTCAGGAAAGAAAACCTTGTATAAAAGTCAGTGAAAAAAATCATGGTACTCTCATGCTTGTGGAGCAATCGTATCCCAAGGGCTGAGTAGTTAAGGACCCCCCAGGGAAGAAAGGCAAGTCCTAGGGCACATGTAGGGGACAGGCAGGCTGTGATTATGACAGAAAGTCACTGTCGCAGTATCTGGAAGCAGAGAAATCCCTCCTGGCTGGAGTGGCTTCTCTTGGCCACTCTGACCAAGGGTTTTACACCAGATTTGGAGTAAGGAGTTGATGGAGAAGGACTACCAGATCTGCAGTGATCTTTATAGATTTTGTGCTGAAATAACTATCAATGGCTTTCATTCCATGCCTGTAACACATACTTGATGAATACTTTTGTCAATTTTAATGACGTTTGAGGAGGACAACCTCTCCAGCTTTATTCAATCTGGGAATCTATTTAAATAAAGATTTTCTACGCAGAACAAGAAGAAAACAAGGTAAACAGCATCCCTTACTGTTTATAGCATCTTAAGAAAAAAAAATGTCTCTACTCTAATAATCATCTTAGATTTCTAAATCAGGCAACGATTGACTTGCTGTTTGCCACTCATACACAAAAATTATCAAAAGATAATACGAGCAGCATGGCATGGGTTCTGTCTCCCTGACTGGACTGTGATACCTTTGCTAGTAGTTTCTAACTTTTGTCCAGTAGAAGTCAGACTTCATCAGCTTCATGGTGGACATAAAGGGGGTGGAGGAGTGAGAGGGATGCCTGGGTCTCTCCCTCCCTTAGGATGTTGGAGAACAGGATTTATTCTGCTCTCCCTATAGTGTTTGGTCACAGCCCCATCTGAAGCCCAGCTGAAGTGACTTTGAGGGGGCATTTCAGTCTTGGCCTTACTCACTCAAGAGGTCAGAAGCCTCCCAAGTTGTGTGCAACTCGCAGTTCAGGAGCTCCTGAGCTTAGTCATGCTATCCTCTTATTTCCCATAATTCTCCCCATCAGAGGCCCAGGTTGACATAAGGAAGAGTTTGCTTGTCTTTGTGGATCCAACTGCTTACTCTGCTGTTGCTGGCTCTGAACCCCTCTTTCCAGGGATGGGGTTTGGACTAGGGGAGTAGTTTTAATAAGATGGGAGGGACTGGGGGAGGAGACAGACTCCTTCAAGCAGGGCAATCTGGCAAAAATATTGGATCCTTTAGGACACACGTAGGGGACTTGGCCCACAAATCTGCCCTAGTTTCGGGTGTGCCAAAAATACTTAGTGAAGTAATTAAAACAGGTTTGTCTAACAACAGACTTTTCCAAAATTCCTGCACCCTCAGAGCTCCATTTGTGCACAAATTAACCTAAGACTACAATGATACAATGGAGATGGGTTTCAGACAAGTGAAGTGACGTCTTGAAGACCACACGGTAAATTATTAGGGACTAGAGTCAATCAATAACACATCCGTATGTTTTAATGATTTTATCCCCGGTACCTAACACAAAGCCAGGCCAACAGAAGGTTTTTGAGTGAGTGAGGCTGGGTTGGAAGCCAGCCTTCTCTCCACTACCAGGGCTGCTAGATTAGGCAGATAAAAGCAGGAATTCCAGCTAAATCTGAATTTAGGTAAACAAAAGATATATTTTTTAGTATAAGTATACCCCACATATTTCATTTCATGGAAAAGCTCTCTTCTCTCTCTCTTTCCCTCCCCCCATCTCCCGGAATTTGTTCAATATGCCCTCCTTTATTTCAACAGGATACATTTCATCGTCTTCCTCACAAGGAGCAGCAAAGAGTAAATAAAAACATTTATTCTACCATGCTAAATTATCGTTTTATATGAAATATGTGCTTTGTCACAAAAATTTGTAGCGGAATTTTTTCCTCTGTGTATATTAAAACATTTCTAAAATTTTTCCACTATAGCTACCACTATGATCAATAACCTTTTTATTTTAGAATAATTTTTAGGTTTGTAGAAAAGTTGTAAAGGTAGTTCAGAGTTTCCCCATACCGGTCCCTCAGTATCCCCCATTTTTCATATCTTACGTTACCATGTACATTTGTGCCGTGAGAAACCACCGTGACTATTAACTGAACTCCCCACTCTATTCCAATTTTCCTTCTACTGTCCTTCTTCTATTCCAGGACTCCATCCAGGATACCACATTGCAATTTGATTATGATGTCTCCTTAATCTTCCCTGGTCTTCCCTCTGTCACTAAGTGCAGCCCACACTCAAGGGCAAGAGTAGAGCCATCCAACTCCTCCTATAGGAGGGAGTGTCTAAATAAATTATTTATGTCCAAAAAAATCTGTCTCATTTCTCCCACTTATTTATGTATCCATTTATTTACTTATTTTTGTTTTTTTCAATGTTTTGTTTGTTTTTGAGAGAGTGAGTGCGAGAAGGGGAAGGGCAGAGGGAGAGGGGGGCAAAGCATCCAAAGCGGCTTCTGTGCTGACAGCAGTGAGCCCAGTGTGGGGCTGGAACTCGTGAACTGTGAGATCATGATCTGAGCCGGAGTCGGATGCTCAACCGACTGAGCCACCCAGGCACCCTACCATTCGTTTATTTATATCAGTATTGATTCATGGGTTTATTTTTATACCTTGGGTTATAATCCAATCCTATGTTACGTATTTGTTGCTCAAATTCTTCTACCTTTGGATAACACAATTTCTTTCTGTTGCCTCTGCTGTTTCTTTCACATACCCCCATTATTATGTTGTTTAGCACCTTCACACTTTCTGGCACTACAAGATATTCCAGCCTACAACTACTATTCAATGTTGCACATTGAACTTTGTTTGAACGAAATTATAAATTATCTGTGCACGGTGACCAATTTAAATACATTTCTACCCCACTGACTTCTTGAGTAATAACACCGTTTTCACTATGACATTTTCTACAGATAAGTTGTATTCAAAAACTACTTTTATCTTCAACATGGTACTCTCTACCGTGAGTTCACAATAGCATTTACCATCAGGTCAAAAGTTTCACTTTCAACAGAATGAACTTTAAAGAGCTTTAGTTTGATTCTGTGAATTAAATGCAAACAAAACCCCCAAAAGAACAATAGTTGGAATTAACTGGTTTTCTGTTTGAAGAATGTATGGCATTTATATAAAATGTCCTCTTTAACCATTTGCCAAGTTCTCCCTCTGCCAATGAAATCCACACATAGCCTACCTTCTTCTTTTTTCACGTATGCACAAGACAAACTGGAATCAAGAATGAGCAAAATAAACTTAGGACAGTCATTCGATCAAAAAGAAAAGTCACATGACACCACATGCTATATAAATACACCACAACTGCGCATGTTGAGTTGTCACCTTCAGGCACGTTATTCCTAAAAATAACCACTAGCTTTTGAGAGAGATACCGATGATTCTTCAGCACATTTGTATTTTCTAGTTCCCACTTGGGTAGTGATATGACTAAAGCCCCCAGGATGGATGACTAATGTTGACAGACACTTTGTGCAAGTTTCGTGTTCCCTTTCAACTTTCTTCAGAGATGGAAATTCAATACCTATTTTTTTTCATTAAATTTACACTCTTATTTTTTACCTTATTTTTTCCAAAAGTTTTTTTGTAAAATGAAAAGTGTGAAACAATAAAATAAAAAGATAGTGAGAGGTGTATATCGTATAACAAACGAGACAAACTACTGTGGCCAGAATATTCTGTACACTGTAGGCTTCCCAGCAGGGAATCTAGTCTGGGAATCCCAAGATCTGCCTGGGATCCAGTCGATTCTCTCGCGTTTACATAAAGCTACACATTTCCACGTTTCCTCCTCACCCCACCAAGCAGTGGCCTGTCAGCCTCCTATAGCACACAACACAGACTGCAGAGACTGACTGGCACACCAGACATCTGACATGGGTGCCACCGCTGAATCCTTCTCCCACTACTACATGAGCACTGAGGAAGTTACCTGCACCAAGGTGCTCATGTCCAAGCATTTTATTTCATCCAAGAGCACCCTGCACACTCTCACTAGGAGAAAGATGTCCATTATGTTACATGTGAATAGTCAGAAAAATAACGATGCATCATTGCTGGTCATTTTCAAATGCGATCATGTATGAAAATGGATGCACGTAGCTGTACACACCATGAAGGAGGGTGGAAATCCAAAGTGGAATTCAGTCTCATTCCTGCCAGCTTACTTTAATGCAACTATAATGATGATACTTGTTAGGAGATGAAAAATCCCAAACAAATGCTAAACAGGATAAGACACCAAGACAGCATTAATTGGAACTGTCCCAGGCAAACTAAAGCATACGGTCAACTTATTTTCAAACTCTGTCCACCATTGCGTAGGCCTCTTGAATTCCAAGCTTTTGGTAAGACTCACAGAATTATCTCCTTCAGAGTGCTGGGAAGCCCTGCTTAAAGTTCACACATGTTGGTAGAGTTTTTCTCTCTACTCTCTGGCACCTGGTACTCTGGCCACTTATCTCCTATTAGGTTGGGCTCCGGAGAAGAGCTACCCAGGAAGTCCTCCAGCAAAATGCTGCCTCATATGACCAGTATTCTGTCCCAAACTATGTGAGCTGGGTTGGAGAGCACAGAGGTCTTGAAGATTTGTCTCTTCTCTTTGATCCTTGTCCTTTAGAATAAGGTCTACCATAGGTCTTAAGCTTCCATGCCTTGTCCCTCTCTCCAGGACCTCATGTAACCTGTTAGGGCTGAGGACACCTCTTATTGGTATTTCCAGAGTCCAAGTCTTACCAAGGAGAAAGACAAACTGGAAAGTGAGAAGAGTGTTTAAAGAACCCTTTCTCCCTTCCTTGAAGGATAGAGCTCCATTCCTGGGGAAGGTGGTGGGAAAGGTATTGCACTATAGCAGCCTCAATGCATATACATGTGTGAGGCTGCCATTTGTCCTTGCTTGGAATACATATTAGAGCCAGGCCCCAGCTAGATAAAGGACAGTGTGTGTGTGTGTGTGTGTGTGTGTGTGACACAGGTAAGGAGAGGACATACTCTCCCTACTCATAAATTCTCTTAATTCTCATACATTCACTTCACAAGCTATTGAGCACTTATCACGTGGTAACCACTAGGCTACTTCTTGGAAGTAAAGAATATCTAACATACAACCCTTGCCTTTGTAGAGTTCATGGTCTAAATCAGAGCCTTTCTCACTACAACAGAAAACTTAAGATTAGATTTCTTAAGTCCCATCACAATAACGTGTGTATTTGGGGGAAGATTCCATGGTGTTAAATCTGAATGGGAGCCAAACGAACTCATCAGCTGCACGCTTACTGTACTCAGAGTTTTGGTCCAAACCCAAATACAACCTGGGAAGAGCTGCCCACTATAAGGAACAGTAATGCTGAACCAGGGTTTCTTGGTTTACAGCTGGCGCTTGGTGGTTGAGAGAAATCATGGATTTTGGTTCCTGTGGTGTTTGCTCTCTTGAGCGCATATGATAAGTTACAACAATCAACTGAATCTTTATGGCAGACATAAATAGTAGCACAAAATATATATTTTTGTTCATATAATTTCCTCTCATTTTCATTGCTAGGCTTCTTTTGGTTTGGGCCTTATGACGGCTTGTTGCAGGGCCCGGATCATGTTTCATGATGGGTTTGCTCTGGGAATTAGGGATTGTTCCTTCACCCCACTAGGAAAATTAAACCCTTCTCAAAGGAAGTATGGGTCTAGAAAACTCTAGTCTGCAAATTCGATTGGCCATGTCCGATGTAAAATGTGTTGTTCTGGGTATGTGTAAGTGGACTGCTGCCTGCCTATGCATCCCTTTTGTTGGGTTCCATTGTTTCTCCTCATCTGGGCAGGACTCTGGGGAGAGGATGGGACTCCCTAACCCAAAAGGCCAGTTTTGATCACCCCAAAAGTCCAATTGTGGTGCAACTGTGGAATCAAAGAACACATAGCTGGATGGAAACACAAGAATCACCTGAGTTGGGACCTTTCACTTTACTGATACAGAGATTAGCTTAGTGACAGAATGGACTCCACAATCCAGGCTTTAAACCCAACATTCCTTTCATTCATCCAGAGACCAAGGGATGGTGACCCATTTTGCTATCCTTTGGATCCGGTTTAGTGTTGACTTCCAAAGGATTAAGGAAAAAATAATAGCAATAATACTTGGTATAATGTAAAAGTTGAATGAGAGAGAAATTGAAATTTTGAGAATGAAGAAATAAATGATTGATAATTTTGTTGGATAATTTAATAAACCTCCTGCCTGTGTGCTACATTCCCTAGTGATAAATGAAGTTAGGCTGGAACTTAGTTTCTAGAGGCCAACTGTGGGCCTTCCTCATCTGTGAAATCACCCATCAATTCCCTAAGCATTATCCTTAAAGGGAATTTAGGATAGACTTGCTTTATTTTCCTTAATTTTATGCAGGGTCCAGGGTCGGATGTACTGGCAATCTCAGTACAAGGAGGTTTCTGGTGAAAAGAGAGTAGGTCAAATACTCAAAAGACGCTCCGTATAGACTGTCCTATCTGTGTCAATTTTTGTGACAAATTTCAGTTTCCTGTACAGGATTTTTATTGCTGCCACCCTTCTCTCCATAAAAGTAAGCCCCATGTCTAATTTCTCTATATTGCTAATGGCATAATTACATGACTCCGGGGGAGTCAATGAATTTACAGACCAATATATTAGATGTTGTTACTAAGCAAGTACTTAAAATTCACTCTTCCCCTTCCTGGAGGATAGCAGAGACTTTAGATCTTTTCGTTTAGCTAAAAACAAGGGTCAGAGCATGAATCTGTGACTTCTTAAAGTTCATCTAAGATCTGGGTACTCAGCAAGGAAAGTTGGTATTCGTGAAACGTGTCCAATGTGTGCCAACCAGAGGCATAGAGCTTATGTCAATATTCTACCGTCCCAGGCATCTTCCTACTTTTCTAACTGCAATCTCTAATTAGAAGGGATCTCCTCACCCTGATAAGAAGTTTCCAAATGAAACGATATGAAGTTTCTTTTGCTGACCTCATGCAGTAAAACATGGGTTTGGTTGAAAGAGAGCCCTGTCCGCGGACACTAGAAGAGAAAGTCAGGAAGTATGCATGATCCAGAGGGCCAGCTGGGGAATGATGGGCCATCGGTGGCCTTGTCGGAATATATAGGTTGCAAAGGAACAGATAAGTCTCTGAGGTGTTTGACACCCTTTGTCTATGGTTTTCCTGGCCCTTCTAAGACAGCCAACCAAAGTGTGCTCCTGGTCACCAAGCATGGTCCCAAATGAAAGATGATTATTGGCTGCAAATCTGATGTAATATTCTCTACGTCTGGTTCCAACCTCAATCCATGGGCTCAAGTGTGGAGAAATATTGCATCTGTATTTTTTTCATGAATTAGATTAACTTCAATACTTAGTCTGGGGTGTTGGGACTTCAGTTTTATTTTTCCCTCCCAACCCCCCACTCAGGGGCAGGGCTGACTTTTCAGAAACTTACACAAGGTCAACAGCTTGAAGAGGCACCCATGGGCCTCAGCAGGTTGTCCACTCTCTCATGGCAGAGATGTCCACTGGTATGTCCTTGTGGTCCCTTCCAGCCCTCCTCTTTGCTACTTTCATGCTGTGCTTGGAGCCATGGAAGGAACTTCTGGACAGGCTGTAAATGTCAGGCTGAGAACATGTCACCAGGTGCAATCCTTGGCTATCCCTCCAAGATCCTTCCACCCCTTTGTGCACCACCAGAAGCTGCCCCAGACCTCACTGTAACCCAGCCTCCTGACTTGGAGAATCCCATTGCAGGCAAGTCGACCACTTGATTTGCCCACATTTCTCTCCATGGACTTCTTCCCTCTGTCTCCACACTCTAGTATCTTCAGTAGATCTTGCTTTTAGAAATGACAGCGCTGAAGTCTTGTCAAACAAATGGTTCTCCTGAAGCAGCAAGCATAAAACTTACTGTATACCTGAATGGTGAGGGGATAAACAATAGATCAGGAGGAGGGAAACCAATTAAAACCAAAAGCTGCCCCAAAGCACTACCCATAATGATCAGATATGTGGACCCGGCTAATCTCTTCCCTTCATCTCCTTTCCTTCTTTCCTTTCTTTTTTTCTTTTCTCTTTTCCTGAGGCCTCACTGGCCCTTGAGAGTAGGCCATCATGACTGCTTGAGCCACATTCTCTGGGTTCCAGCATTATGGCCTGCTGAGAGTTTGACTGCACAGCTCTGTGTCCTCTGCTGGGTACTTCCCTCAGTTGGACTGAATCTGTCCAGAGGCCCACTGGCCTGTTCAGTGGCTGAAATCTTTGTTTCTCCTCAGCGTTTATTTCTTTAGTCACGAACACCTCCAGATGGCCTGCTTTCTCCAGACCCTGAACATCCTGCTTACCTAGTACTGTCATTCTTTGCCTAACTCCTAAAGGCATTTGAGTTGACACCTCTGATCAGATGGTTCCACCATGGGAGGACTTCCAGGTGAGGCAACGAGCCCCCTGCTATGGGACCACCATCTTCTGGGAACCTAATGGAGGCCATTCCTAATTGGACACCAAATTGCATTGAGAGACGTCAAAATGCCCATGTCTCTAAACTTTCAATAGCCAATTAGGGACTGTCTAGGGTCAAATCCTGATGCTACCACTTATTAACTGTGTGACCTTGAACAAATTAACTTAACCCCTTTGAGACAACTCCTTCATCCTTCAAGTGGGGATACTAAGCATTCCTATCATAGAGAGCTGTTGGGGGCTGGGTGGAATATTACATGTGAAGCAGGTAGCCCAGTGCATGGCATATAAAAACTCTTAGTACGGTTATTTATATCTACCCTTGCCCTTCCTTTCTTAATTTGCTGAGCAGGGACTGGCCCATCAGCCGTGCAGATTTTATGGGGTGATTTCAGGGTTCATAAACCATAGAGTGACCTGAATGCCTTGCTGACAATGGATATTCAAGAAGAACTCTCTTCCCAGCCTTAATGCTCAGTCCTCTCTTGATCTCATTCACCACTGTCTTCCTGAGAAGGGAGTGTGCCACCATCAATACCTTTTCTGAGAGAAGATCTCCATAGGGAGCAGGGAAGAAAGGAGTGATATTTGTTTCCTAGGACTGCCATAACAATTTGCCAAAAAACAGTGGCTGAAAAACAACAGAAATGTATTCCTTCACAGTTCTGAAGGCTTGAAATTCAAACCTTCAAGTGATGTCACGGCCATGCTCTCTCTACACGCTCTAGGAGAGGATCCTTACTTGCCTCTTCCCAGCTTTTGATGGTTGCTGGCGATCCTCGGCATTCTTTGGCTCAAAAGCATTATTCCTTTCTCTTTGATTCTTCTCTTTGTGGACAGTAATGAAAATGGGGACTTTGCAGATCTTTCTAGCTAGATTGGGATAATTTTGTGCATTATCCCATTTCCAGTTGTGCCTTTGCCCATTAGGAAGTGGGTAAGACAAAATGATAGGGTTTCTATTCTATAGAATTGGTAGTGGAATTGGAACAGGGTGGCTGTAAAACTGATTTACTGCTTTGGGAACTGCTGCCTTGTTACCAGACATCGTGGATTCTCCCAACTTATTTTTCTGTCTGATTCATTCCTTTGTTCCCTGCATGGTATTACCTGACTACTGAGATTTTGCCCATGACTTTCTTTTTTCTTTTCTTTCTTTCTTTTTTTTTGTATCCTCATATTTTCTTTCCTTTTCCTCTCCCAGTTGAGTATTCATCTTATTCTAATCACCCAAGGTTGGAAGCTATGGCAAGCTCTCTTTAATCTGCCAAGGGTGTGGGTATTCACTGGAAGCAGTATTTTCCAGGTATTCAAAACCTTATGAGAAAGGTATGAACTAACTGGAATTTTCCCACTAGCAAAGTGAGCATGGCTTCCAGTCCACCCAAAGTTGTCCATTCAGGGGTTCTGATGGACAGCTAACCATCAATGGAATGCAAGAAAGGCTGGTCAATGAGAAATGGTTATCAGCTCTAGGGGTTAAGAATGGTGGGAGAAATACTTCATTGGTTCTGCCAAGGTCACTGTTTACTATTATCCCAGGATTCAGGTTTCTATCCCTCTATTCTGCTGGACACTAAGCAGGACATTTGAAATTCCAGTCTACCAGATTCTTCTTCCTCTTTTTCCTGTTCCCTCCCCACTCTGAGCCAGATATCCCTCTTCATAATGCCTGTTTTTTAAACAGAAGAATAATATGTTTTTCAACAAGAATATATGGCTTCACCTACATATATGAGTAGTGTATGAAGGTGTTTCCCTTGAATTCTATCTTTGCTCAATAATACTCTGCCTATTTGAGATGCTTTCCTTTTTGACAGTATCATAGAACTGAATGGACTTGTTTTTCCCTAAACCTCTTGGCATCAGCTGAAGATGGTCTTCCTCTGACCTTTTCTGAATGTTTATGGCCTAACCAACCAGGTTAGGAACAAGGCATAATCCCTCACCTCCACGGTCAACCTTCCAGCTGTGATGTAAAAGCCCATGGCATTAATCCTACAGTTCCCAAAAAGATGGCTCAAAAAAGATGAACAAGCTACACTGTGACAACCTTTTCTTTCTTTCTTTTTTTTTCTTTCCCTTTTTGCATTCTACATTCTACTGTTTCCTCTACTCTTTGCTAACTCACTGTTTAGGCTTCATACCAAAGGGTTCATTTTTATTCTTCACTCAATTCTGACAATCTCCATTGTCCTTGGGTTGAAAATGCAGTGCATGCTGACCAAAAAATGGAGCTGAATATATTTCAATCTCAACCACACTGGAGAACAATCAAGAAGATGTCTCTGTCCTTCCCCCTGGCATATAAGGGGTTACGGTACAGTGCACCCTGAAAGACAGTGAATGATATAACCCAAGATGTAGGCAGAAGACAAGAACTGTGAGAGACACACAAGTATAAGGAGGATAAAGGGGCAGATTTACAAAAACAACTTAACTTCTCTAAGTCCTTTGTAATAACTCTTAGAGTGCTTCAATTCCTTGAATCTTTGAAGATGCTCATTCTAACCACTCTGATAGGTCTATTCTAGGATTTCTGGAATTCCTGATGGTTTGGACCCATCTCAACAGGTGGGAATTCAAAACCACATGCAGATTCTACCAAAGATGCTTCCAAATTGTCTTTTGGTACCATTTGGCACATGTTGAGATTAGAGGAGCAGGTGCTTCTGCCACGACCTCCTACCCTTCCCCACATCTGGTCTTTCTCTTGTGCTTCCCAGTTGGGGTAAATATACTGTCCTGGCCTGTACTTCAGTAGAAAGCCTGCTTTAGCGAGAGTCCAAACGTATGTGCCTGCATGCATCCAGGTGCAGGCACATGCGAACAAACATAATCATGGGTAAGGGGTCTCATCTGGATTTTGCTCTCACTTTTGAATGCACAGAATTATAATTCCATGCATTTATCTGTACTTCTCTGGCTGGAAACTAACCGATACTCATGCTGGTTAGATTCCGCGTGCTTGTGTGGAGTGGAGTTAGGCAGAAGGGATTTCAAATTCAATTTGAGGGATTATAAGCAGTATTTGCATTCTAGAGTAGAAAAGGGAATTTGATCATAAGCCCATAATGCCCTTCCTCATTTGTTTCAGCAAGAACGCATTTTGTAAGCCTTAATTTTTCAGACACTACGTGGGTAACCACCTCCTATTCTAGAATTCTTACTTCCTAAGCCAGCAAAGTGTCACAGTGCTGATGCTTTCAACTGATATTAACAATTCTGGTCAGTAATATAACTTGGATGCATCTTTAAATAACACCTTTCCCTAGATATTCATTGACCTCGTGTCCAATACCCAAAAAGTTGCTGTTCATTTTTGGTGTGTGCGAAGTGTGGATCTTTCTGTTCAAGCGGTCTCTCACGGGAAGTCAAGCTATTGCAGCAGGGGCAAGAATGTCTTCTGTCTTCATCTGATGCAGAAGGAAAGATCATAAGAGGAAGGTGGCAAGGGAGACCCTCAACCTGGCCCAGGTCTGGTGTTGTTTTAGATAGAATAAGCAGAGGTTGACAAATACACTGTGGACCATTGTTATTGTGCTCAGATCCAAGACTTGGGGGGGGGGTGTCGTTGTGGGGAGCCATGGGGTTTCTTGTGAAGGAGATGGACATTTTTACCGAATGAATGATTATTTTTCTTTACTTGTACTACTAGTTCCTTGGGAAAACGCTTCCTACAACCCATTTGAGGAAATCAGATTCCGCAAGGAGAGGAATTCAGTACCAGAATCAGGGCAGCCACAATGAAGACGGGCCAGGCCATAATCATCTGGCGAGTTATCTCATGAGCTAAAGTCCCATTCCTGCCATATCCTCAGTCTCTATTGCAGAAGAAAAACAATACAATTCTACACTGAAACAGAAACCGTCTCTTCTGGCTATGGTTCACTTAAAACAAAAAGGTAGGGGGTGTGTCAGAGCACAAACCAAAGCTTACTCTCAGCAAGCTTTCCACGTGAGTAGCAGGACACGAATCACCATAAAGCTGGGAGAGAGTAACTCCTATCGGCGACCTTCTTTTGCTCAAAAGTACCTCCGTCACCATAGGTGGGCATTTGAGGGGGAAAAAAGAATTGAATAGTGAGGCCATATTCTACTCAGTGCACTCTGTAAATGTCTGATCATCCCTGCATAAGAAACGGAGTCAAAATGTTAGCACGCCTAAATGTTATGAAAGATATGCATCCCCCACCGTCTACAATCTCAACTTAGATGCATGTCATGTCCTGTCAGCAGAGATTTATCTCTGCGTTTTATATTCCACGAAACAAGAAAAAACCCTGCCTTCAAGTGAAAGGGTGAGTGAGAGAGGCAGGATCAATGATAAACCAGCTGCGTGGACATTGAAATATTTGAACAGTGATAATGACCAGATAAATGTCAGCTGCACCAGTGAAGGATGGAGTGGGGTTTCATTCAACCTTTCTCTTCCACAGCACCTAACACAATGTATTATAGGCTGTTTAAACAGCTGCTCAGTAACCGGCGGCGGGGGGACAAGGGGCGGGTGTTGAATGAAGTCCCTCAGGAACAAAAGTGGCTATGTGGTGGGCGGGTGGAGAGGTGCTGGGAGAAGAGTATGGGTGAGCAGGCTGACATACTTACAGGAAGGAGGGTCAAAAGAATGGTGCCTTAGCTCCCCCTCCACCTTCCCTGCTCGCATAGTGCTCACTTTTGTATTTTTAAATAAATTATACCTATACTGTAGGTATTGCTCTGTAGGGTTTTTTCCCCCCATTTAAATCTGTCTTTGAGGTTTTGCCATGTCTTCATAAAGAAAGCTCTGCCTTCTGGAGGTTCCGTAACCAATCATTTCAGCACTAAGGTCTTTCCGTTTTCATTCAAACTGTCACAGGATGCATCCTCTGGGTTCCCTCATCTCTTTTTCACAGTGGGAGCTTTGAGGATAGGAAGGACAACTCAATAAGGAGCTCAACAAGGCTCAGAAAGGTGGAGGGGACCTGAATACATCATAGATTGAGAAGACGTCATTCATCTTCTTTTTCTGGTTAGAGCCCTTCAACCAAATATACCCCTTATTTGTTTTTTGTTTTTTTGTTTTTTGTTTTTTTTTTTTGCTTGCAATCGGCCTTGCTCTCTCAACCTAGTCACAGACTCCCTAGAGGCCAGGGGCAAAATCTGCATTCACACCTGAAACGCACCACACCCAGTATTGCCCAAGTCCTTGACAAGTGAGCAATGAATCCACCTGAAATATGTTGCCAATTTTCTTGCTCAAAGGATGGTTCAACAGGCATTAATACAAACATTTGGAAGGACATTTCCCAATATCTATTAAAATTTAAAATATGGGTAGCCTTTCATCCCCTGTTTTATATTCAGTGTCTTTGTAGAGCTAAACTCACACGAGCACACAGGAGGTGTCAGCCAAGGTGCTCACTGCAGTCTCCTTTAGAAGAAACAACTTGAACACAATTCACTGGGTCGATGCTAAATATTACAGGAACATCCATAAGATGGAGTGCAAAGTATCTTTTCCTTTTCAACAAAGTAGAGCTTTATGAAGATGTGGCAGAACTTCAAAGATGAATTTAAGTGGAGGAAAAAAACCCTACAGAACAATACAAACAGTATGGTGTGCTTCATTTACAAATACAAACTCAGCCCTAACTCCCCTCCCCACCCCCCAACACGTTCTCTGTATAGATTTCCATAAATGTAAATGTACAGAAATGTTTCTGGCAAGATTCACACCTGATAATAACCGTCGTTACCTCTGGAGAGAGTTATGGAAGGAGAGGGGTGGTGAATAGCTTTATCTGTAGAGTGTTAGTTCCTTAGAAGAAAAGTGTCTTCACAAATAAGCTATTTTATTTTATTCTTTATTATTATTTTTTTAATATGAAATTTATTGTCAAATACAACACCCAGTGCTCATCTCAACAGGGGCCCTCCTCAATGCGCATCACCCACTTTCCCCTCCCTCCCACCCCCCATTAACCCTCAGTTTATTCTCAGTTTTTAAGAGTCTCTTATGGTTTGACTCCCTCCCTCTCTTTTTTTTTCCTTCCCCTCCCCCACGGTCTTATGTTAAGTTTCTCAGGATCCACATAAGAGTGAAAACATATGGTATCTGTCTTTCTCTGTATGACTTATTTCACTTAGCATAACACTCTCCAGTTCCATCCACATTGCTACAAAGGGCCATATTTCATTCTTTCTCATTGCCACGTAGTATTCCATTGTGTATATAAACCACAATTTCTTTATCCATTCATCAGTTGATGGACATTTAGGCTCTTTCCATAATTTGGCTGTTGTTGAGAGTGCTGCTATGAACATTGGGGTACAAGTGCCCCTCTGCATCAGCACTCCTGTATCCCTTGGGTCAATTCCTAGCAGTGCTATTGCTGGGTCATAGGGGAGATTTATTTTTAATTTGTTGAGGAACCTCCCCACTGTTTTCCAGAGTGGCTGCACCAGTGTGCATTCCCACCAACGGTGCAAGAGGGTTCCCGTTTCTCCACATCCTCGCCAGCATCTATAGTCTCCTGATTTGTTCATGTTAGCCACTCTGACTGGTGTGAGGTGATATCTCAGTGTGGTTTTGATTAGCTGTTTTAAATTAAACTGTAGGAAGAAATCACGTGGGATAACACCTGAGACTGGTGAGTGGAGGTAGACCAAGAGATTTATGCCTGTGGTTCTCTGATTCATACTCAAACCTTGTGGAGTCCATGGCCAAAGTGCAGAAACGGGATGGATGAGTTTAATCAACAGCAGTAGATGTAGCCTGATCTGGGATCCTCTCTCTGGGAAAGAAGCTTAAATCTGCTTTTCCAGAATCAGGCTCAACATCTGGAACACAACTGGAGGTCTTAGGAAGAGAAGAAGTGTGTTGGTCAGAACAGAGGATGCCCTCATCACCCCTAGAAAGTTCAAGTTCACACCAGGAGCAGAATCTAAATTCATGTCTCTGGGCCAGTGGCTCTGAGTGTCTGTGCACACAGAATCCCCTGGGTGTTGTGTTTAATCTGAAAAAATCCTGGACCCCACCCACAGGACTCCTTCTGGTTGACTAGAGCTGGGGTGCGGCCTGGGAGACTGCATTCTAACAAGCGCCCCAGGGGATTCAGACATGCTGTGGGAGTGTGTGGGAGCAGAGTGAGGATGGCCACCTCCCCTCTCCGTGGCAGACCACCCTTCAGAGTCACCACGTGCAAAACCTTGTTTGTCGTCCCTTCCTGCCAACTGCTCCCTTTCTCACTCCCATTTTCCTACTTCCAAATGTTCAGACGGCCTTCAGAATTAAATACAGAGTTCCCAGATAGGCACTGAGGATAGCCCGGGAACTCTGGAGGCAAAGTCAGGAAGGGTGGGTGGGGACAGAGCTAGGGGCCAAAGGGAGGAGACAAGTCAGTGCAGTTGGATCATTGGTTTGAAATGGGAGATTTGGATAAAAGGTGGTTCTCTCTCATCTGAAAGGGTGTAAAACTTGTAAGACAGAGTTCCAAGTTTCAAAATCAAAGCTGTTGGCTAAAACTTGTAGAATTAAATTGAGAAGAAAAAAATACCCATTCTAAGACTCTGGGTGGAAATATTCGTTGGGCAGATTCAATGTCCTAGTCCTTGTCCTTGAGGAGAGCTTGGTACGGTCCTGAGGCAGAGGGGCAGAGAAGCAATTATGGTACGAGTTGCTGACCTTTACTGAATGCTTACTATATGCCAGGCAGTGTCCCAAGCATAATTCTCGCTTGATTCTCACAATAACCTCTTAGGTGGCTATGATTTTTTTAATCTCCCATTTTACAAAGGAATGAAGTAAGGAACCGAGAATTAGATAACTTTCCCAAATCACACAGCTAAAGCAAGATGCAAACCAAGCTGTCTGACTCCAGAGCTCATGACTTACCCACTAAGTTATTATGTTTTAATTAAACATACAAAATCCAGCCATAGAATCACTATATGAGCAGAGAAAACAGAGAGGTGGAAAAGATCAGATGTGGTGAGGAATTACAGGTGATGTCTCTCAGTGGGTTTTGAAGAATGAATAGGAGTTTTATGGGAAGAAATAAAGAGGAGGTCCATGGCATGCACTGGACATGGTAGGTTACAAACACCCAGAGATATTGTTGGAGGAACCACAAGAGATAAAGGAGAATGAACACAACCCGTGAAAGAGACAAGGGAAGAGAACGGGATGGATGGGGTGGGGAGGGGAATGGCAGAAACAGATGGTGGAGGGTCTGTGCATTAAATACAAAGTGGATGGGAACTGGGCTTAGGCAAAGTGAACCTGTGAAAGGTTTTAAGTAGGGGAGTGAATAATCAGATTTGCTCCTAATATTTGTTTAATAGAGTGGAGGAATGATTCTCTCAGGAAAAGACCAGAGGCAAGAAACTGGTATTTAGAGTCTATATTGGTGCTAGTCAGGGCAAGCAGACCTCTGGGGAATGAGAGAAACCAAGTAACAGATCTTTGTCACTTCCTCGTTCTTTCTGAATTATCCAGTTTTATGCCTTAAGTAATCCCTTCACTTAGTCACTATAGACACAGTCTATGAGGTGACCTGTAGACCCCCTGAAGGTATAAGAACTCACTCCTCAGAGAGAACTCATTTTAAGGCTTGCTGCTTTCACCTTTAATGACATTTAATTTCCCTATGGGAGCAGGGGACAAACACTTTACATTTTGCAACAGGGGGTGATCGATAAAAGGTCGTGCCTGTCTTTGCATCCTGAGATCTTGGGCTCAATGTGTCCAACAGAGACAGATCCAGGAAATGGGGATACTGTCAGTGGGAGAAGGAGATAGACTGCCCTGGGGACAAGAAAAATGATCCTTTCCCTGTGGCATGTCTGATGTGCATAGGAGACAGCGAACTTCAGAGTTGTAACCACCTCCTGCATTTGTCTAATCAAGGTTTTATCATTTGCAGAGAGAGTTCACATGCATGATCTCATCTGAGTTGGATGGAAGCTGCCATTCACACCTCTGTCATCGGGACCAAAATACCTTGTGACTTCACTCAGCAGCAGCTGGCTGAGGGGTGTGAGGAGCTCAGCTGCACAGGTGGCTGGAAAAGTGGGGAGAGTGGAGGGAGCCCTGGAACCTTCTCTGTATTCCGGGGGGAGGCGGGGCAACTTTTGTGGGTGAGTGGGAAAGAAGATGAGCAAAGCCTGGGAAACTGTCAAATGGAAAACTTGCGGGGTTCCTAAACCACTCATTTGGTGCATCTCTTTAAGTTATATCCAATTGAGTTGGAAGGGGAGGGGAAGCTTCCAGATCCTGGAGCTCCCTTGGGGAGAAAGTTGAATTCTGCTTCCATAAGGAGTTTTGATGCTTGACAAATTCACAGAATTTTTTTTTAACCTGATCTGATTTCCCTGCTATTAAAATTCTAATTTGATTTCTTCTTCAAGATAAGATCCTTTGTGTGTGTGGGGGGGGGGAGTTGAATTCTCCCAAACCCTTTTTCTTTTTTTAATATAATTTATTATCAAATTGGCTTACATACAACACCCAGTGCTCATCCCAAAAAGTGCCCTCCTCAATGCCCATCACCCACTTTCCCCTCTCCCCCACCCCCCCATCAACCCTCAGTTTGTTTTCTGTATTTAAGAGTCTCTTATGGTTTTCTAAGTAAATGTTCATATTTTCTACCTTGTGGTGATATGTACAAACTCTAGGAACCAGAGATGAAAGTGAAGGACAAGAAGAGAGACTAGAATTTGGACCCCTTGAGGGTGGGGAAGGTCCATAAACACCTTTGCCCTCCTCACACAATCTGGTACCTAGCGCATTTTTGCAGAACATGCATATGTTGTATGGGAAATGAGTGAATTGAGAAAGTGAGAAACTGGGAGAGAAGTGGAACAGGGATGAGAAAATACAGACATTAATATTGAAGCTCATAATGCTTTCCTTCCCACAGTTTTTTTCACTCTCTAAATGGATTAGCTCATTCATTACCCCACACCTAGGTTCTCTAGATGCCATCCATTCAATGGGGGAAACCAGAAAACAACAAACTCAGTACAACACAGTCCTACCTCTCACTTCTGAATACCCAAACCAGGACTAGGAACCCAAACAAATACACACATTCTTTGGCCTTCAGAAGTTGAATGTCCATCCCCAGGCTGCCTACAGGGGATACATTCTAGTATAGGGGATACATTACTGTCAAGAGGAACCTTTCCAGATTCCACAGTAAAGAGGAATTTGTTCCCACTGACTTGAGCGTGGCATGAAAACGAAAGGTTCTTCTCAGAGCAAGTCAAGACACAATTGAGGGAACATGTGGCATGCCCTTGGGGAAGTGACACCACCCATGAGGGTGAAGGTGGCATTGTAAGTTCATTGTGACTTCTTCCATCTCTAAGTTCTGGTTTAGAATTCCTGGAGCACTGTCCCCAGAGAACACCAGCAAGGCTCAAAACATCTCTAGGGACTCTTATTTTGCAAAAGACCCTCAACGTCCCAAGCAAATTCCTTTGAGTTTCTTTGCTGGTGGAATCTTTTCATACCTTTGGGGTGATATTCGAATTTGTGGGGAGAAAAGTCATTCAGAACCAAAGTAAATGAACGATGTCAATGACTAAGCTAGGAGTAGGGCTTTTGATCAAAAACAGTGTGTGCACGTACATGGACACACACACACACGCCCGCTTCAAACTTTAGTGAAAGATTTTGTAAGATTCCAAAAGTGGGTTGCACCATAGCACCATGGGGAAAATATGCGTAGAAATCACCATGTGAGATTGCAGTGTAATACTTATTTGGAAGAATACATTAATAATAGCCAGAGTAGTCTCATCACCTGGCAATAAGCACAAGGGTAGAGTGGTGACCCCAGTTATCAATTATTTTGCACACTGAATGCTGTTCGTCAATCACCCTTCTTTCCCTGATATGATGATGATGGCTGTCAGCATAAGACTACCACCACTGAGTCTTTCTCTTCTGTGCATTCCATTTATACGTGTGTGTGTGTGTGTGTGTGTGTGTGTGTGTGTGTGTATTCCTAAAGAAAATATTAAGAATTTCCACTAGAAAGCTACAAGTATAATTTCTTCAACAGTCTTTTCTCATCTCATTTTCTCTTCTCTGAGAAGAGGTTAGATTCTTATTATATTAAATAATAATTCCTGACTCTCAATTTTTGCTTTATGATCATCTTGGATATATAACTATGTTTGCTCTGGGAAAATGGGTCACAGATTGCTAAACTAGCTTCTCACCGTGCAGTGGTTAAGAGCTGTTTGTTTTTCAAATACCTTAATTGTACGGTCTACCAGAAAAGAGCAGCGCTGGAAATTATACCTCTGGACTAAATGCAACCAGATGGACAAAAACAACAAGGCGTTTGAAAAGATAAATGCCCCACAATCCCCCTGTGGTTGGTTTTATCGCCAGTTAATTTTATAATGGCTTCTTCTGGAGCAGGGGGATATTCCCCAGGGGTAGGAGTGGTCCCTCAGCAAAAATCAGGCAGACTTCAGAGAGAAGGGTCCTCTTTGCCGCCTATTTGGGTAGAAGTGGAGTAAACCTTTTGGCTTGGGGGCTGGGGTAATGGGTGGAGCTGGTGGGAGTGGAATTCTAAGCACAAGAAGAGCAACACATCCTTCTTTGTTTTACATTTCTCCCTGATCTTCATTTTGCAGTGCCTTTTGGTTGACCTAAAGCACGAGTTTAGTCCAGAATTGGTGACCAGAGCTGAGAATGTGGGAAGCATGGCACTTAATGGCCTCGTTAGTTATCTGCAGGTTAAGGTTCCAGAAGCCAGAGTTGCTACTAGAAAAATATCCCATGTTGGATGAGAATCACGTGAACGCATCAACGGACTCAGGGTGAGGCTGACCTCTGGATCTTTGTTGCTTTTCCCAGGACCATAGTGTCCAGGCTAAAAACCAGCTTTTGTGGATATGCCTTAAAATCCAGACAGACAACCAGGCTGCTGGACTGTTTTCAGGCCATAGGTAATTATATACTATTTCTTGTAGTATATCATAACCACATTAGATTCATGGTTGGTCAGTGAGGGAGATGTGGGGAGAAAATCCAGAAAGAAATGTAGATTGAAGACCTCATTGACCCTCTTCTCATGAAATGGTTGGGATTGTTGAACATCTCATCATTTGGGAAGAGTTTCCTCTCTCCCACTCCTTCTCCGACTCTGCCACCATTTCCTCCAAACACAAGTTCTTGAAAATGGAGGGCAAGGAATTTAAGGTACTCCAAGTATGTGTATTATAAAAAAGATGGATTGAAAGAGAGAGAGTCCTGGGGTCTCCTGAAGCTCGGGTAGTCCAATGGGGTTAAAATAAAACGAAGTAGTTAACATTTCTTTCTCTTTCCTTCTAGAAGAGCTTCAGCTACAGCCTGTGGTCTCTCTGCCCGTGTAATCTAATATTAAGTCTCCCAGCCTCCAGGGATTACTTCATGTAAATACCTCATTTCCTCATCAGATCGTTGCCTTTCCCTGACATCTCCCTGGAAGTCCTTCATGAGTTAACCTCTGTCAGAAAACATCAAATTATATACCTCAAATATCTTCACATTATTGTCTGTCAGTATTTAATTAATAAAGCTGTTAAAAACAAACCTCAGGTTTTCTTGCTGGTGTTAGACTGGGTGATAGTCATGCCTTTAAAATACTAATTTTAAAAAAATTATATAAAATTTACATAAGATGAAATGTACAGCTCTCCACTATCAAATCTGGTGAGCTTTGGTAAATGCAGACATCCATCTGGTTCCTATTCCAATTATTAATTGGACATTTCAATCACCCTCAGAACATTTCAATCACCCTCAACATTTCCCTCATGCCCCTTCCAGTGAATCTCCACACCCCGTAAGAAAACACTTCTGAATTTTATCACCACATGTGTTAATTTTGCCTGTTTTTAAACTTCAGAAGTTTATTAATTACGTAGTATTCTGGGTTTTCAGCCTGTCCCCTCTCATTCAATTTCATGCTTTTTTGAATTTATTCACATTACTGTTGCCGACTTATTCTTTATTGCTGTATCCTATGCTAGTGGATGACTATTCCACAATTTGCTTATTCATTCTCCTGGCCATGGATTTTTGGATCAGTTCTAGTTTGGGGATGATATGAACAAGGCTGACCTGAATATTCTTATACAAGTCTTTTTGTAGGTGTAAGCTTTATTTTCTCTCAGATGAATATCTGAGTGGAATTGCTCATTCAAAGGTAAGATACATGTTCAATTATTTTTTTTATTTATTTTTTATTTTTTTAACGTTTTTATTTATTTTTGAGACAGAGAGACAGAGCGTGAATGCAGGAGGGTCAGAGAGAGAGGGAAACACAGAATCCGAAACAGGCTCCAGGCTCTGAGCTGTCAGCACAGAGCCCGACGCGGGGCTCGAGCTCATGGACTGAGAGATCATGACCTGAGCCGAAGTCGGACGCTTAACCAACTGAGCCACCCAGGCACCCCTATGTTCAATTATTTTTTAACGAGGTATAATGTGCATACCATAAGCTTCACCCTTTTAAATTATTTAGTAGTTTTTCACAAGATTGTGAATATCAAATTCAGAACATCTTTATCATCCCCCAAAAAAGCCCCATACCTGGTCACTCCACATTCCTCCCCATCTCAGCCCCTGGCAACAACTAATTTATTTTCTATCTCTGTGTATTTGACTTTTCTGGATTTCATATAAATGGAATGATACAACATGTGGCCTTTTGTGTTTGGCTTCTTTCACTTACCATGTTTTCAAGATTTATCCATGTTGTAATATTGTTAAACAAATCATTCATTTAATGGCTGAATAATATTTCATTGCATGAATACACCATATTTTATTTATCCAGTCATCAGTTGATGAACATTTGCACTGTGTCACTTTTTGGCTATTATGAAATGTGCTGCAATGAATATTCATGTATGAGTTTTTGTGTAAATCTATTTTTTTCGGTTCTCTTGCATTACAACTAGGATTGGAATTGCTGGGTCATATGGTAACTCTATATTTAACTAGAAATGCCAAACTGTTTTTCCAAAGCAGCTGTACCAGTTTACATTCCTACCAGAGCTGGAAATTTTTGGTTATGGCCATCCTAATGGGTGTGAGTTGTATTTCATTATGGCTTTGATTTGCATTTCTCTAATGACTGATGATGTTGAACGTTCTTTTATGTGATAATTGGCCACTTATATACCTTCTTTAGAGACATGTGTGTGTCTCCAAATACTTTACATATTTTAATTGGGTTATTTGCCTTTTTATTATTATCATTTTTTAAGTTTATGTGTTAATTTTGAGAGAGAGAGAGAGAGAGAGAGAGAGAGAACGTGAATTAGGGAGGGGCAGAGAGCGAAGGAGAGAGAGAATCCCAAGCAGGCTCCATGCTGTCAGCACAGGGCTTAATCTCACAAACCATGAGATCATGACCTGAACTGAAATCAAGGCTCCAACACTTAACCAAATGAGCCACCCAGGCACCCCTGCCTTTTTATTATTGAGTTGTAAAATGTTGTTATATATGCCCGATACTAGACCTTTATCAGATATATGGTTTGCAAAAACTTCTCAGTTTCTGGATTGTAATATTGCTTTCCTTTTTTTTTCTTAAAGTGTATTTATTTATTTTGAGAAAGAGAGAGAAAGCATGAGTCAGGAAGGGGCAGAGAGAGAGAGAGAGGGAGGGAGAGAGAATCCCAAGCAGGCCCCTCACTGCCAGCATGGAGCCCAACACAGGGCTTGAACCCACAAACTGTGAGATCATGACCTGAGCAGAAGTTGTACGCTTAACCAACTGAGCCACCCAGGTGCCCTGGATTATAATTTTACTTTCTTGATAGTGTCCTTTAAAGCTTTTCATGAAATCCAATTTATCTGTTTTCTTTTGTTACACATGCTTTTGGTGTCATATCTACAAACAAAACAAAACAAAACCCCAAAACATTGCCTAATCCAAGACTTTAAAGATTTATCTCTATGTTTTATTCTAGGAGTTTTAAAAAAAATTTTTTTTGGTTCTTACTTTAAGTTTCTGATCTGTTTTGAGTTAATTTTTGGATATGTTGTAAAGAAGAGACCCAGTTTTATTCTTTTGCATGTGGATATGCAGTTGTTCCAACAGTATTTGTTGAGAAGACTATTCTTTCCCCCCCTGAATTGTTTTGGCACACTTGTTGAATACAAGTTGATCACGTATGGTTATTTCTGGACTCGCAATTTATTTCGTGATTTATATGCCTATCCTTATGCCAGTATCATACAGTGTTAATTGCTGTAGCTATGTAGTCAGTTTTGAAGATGGGAACTGTGAATCCTCCAACTTCATTCTTTTTCAAGATTGTTTTGGCTATTCTGGGTCTTTTGTATTTTCATGTGAATTTTAGGCTTAGCTTGTCAATTTCAGCAAAAGGGCAGCTGGGAATTTGGTAGGAATTGCACTGAATCTATAGATCAATTTGGCGAATATTTCTCTCCTAACAGTATTAAGTTTTCCAATACATGTACATAAATGTCTTTTTACTAATTTAGGTCTTTTTCTTATCTTACAGTGACTTGTTTGTAGTTTTTGAGTCTCACTCTTATTTTATTGAATTTATTCCTAAGAATCTTATTTTGAATGTGTCATAAATGGGATTACTTTCTTAATTTTATTTGCAGATTGTTTATTGCTAGCACATAGCAATACAACTGATTTTGTATATTGATTTTACATCCTTCAACTTTTGGGAATTCACTGAGTATTCTAATCATTTTTTTTCTGTGTATGTTTTAAAAATTTTCTGTGTATAAGATCTTGTCATCTGCAAATACATATATTTTTATTTCTTCCTTTCTAATCTGACTATCTTTTATTTATTTTACTTGGTTAGTTATCCTGGCTAGAACTCCCAGTACAGTATTGAACAAAGGTAGCAACATTGTTACCTCTTGTCTTGGTCCTGATTTGAGGATAAAAACTTTCATATTTCACTATTAGTGATGTAATGTAATTACATTAGTGATTAGTGATATGATCTTTGGGTTCTTGTAGAACTCCTGATCAGATTAGGTTCCCTTTATCCCTAACAAACACTTGGTTTGTTAAGTTTTTTTTTTTTATCATAAAAATGTGTTGGATTTTATGGAATGATTTTTCATCCTCTATTTATATGATGTGAAGTTTTTGTTCTTTATTCTATTAATGTCATGTGTTACATTGACTTTCATGTTCAACCAATTTTGGAATCTAGGGAAAAAATTCTCTCTCATCGTGATGTATGATCCTTGTCATATGTCACTGGATGAAGTTTGCTAGTATTTTGCTGAGTATCATTGGAATCTATATTTATAAGGGGTGATGGTCTGTGCATTTCTTTCCTTGTTATGTCTTTAGTGGATTTTCATATAAAGTTAACATTGACCTCATAAAGTATGTTGAGAAGTATTCTATACTCTGCTGTTTTTTGGAAGAGTTTGTGACAGATTAGTGTTAATGCTTTACACATTGCGTAAAATTCACCAATATATCAGTGAAACAATCTTGTCCTGTGCTTTTATTTGTGAGAAGTTTTTGATTACTAATTATATCTCTTACATTAAGTCTATTCAGATTTTCTATTTCTTCTTGAGTCAGTTTTGATAGTGTTTATGTTTCTAGTAATTTGCTTATTTCATCAAGACTATTCAATTTGTTGCCATAAAATTGTTCATCTTGTTCACTTATAATTGATTTTATTTCTGCAAAGTTGATAGTAATGTAACTTCTTTCATTCCTGATTTTATTAATTTGCCTCCTTTTTTTCTTGATCAGTCGAGCTACTGCTTTGTCAACTTCATTGATCTTTTCAAAGAATTAACTCTTGGTTTTGCTAATTTTCTCTCTTGTATTATATCCTCTGTTTCATTTGTTTCCTCTCGAATGTTTATTATTTCCTTACTTTTGCTTGCTTTGGGTTTCGTTTGCTTCATTTTTCTAGTTTCATATGGTGGAAGGTCAAGTTATTGGTTCAAGATTTTAGCAAACATATTTTTAAAGGTACTTGTTCATTTCTTTTAAGTTGCAGAATTGTTGGCTTAAATTTATTTTAATGTCTTTTTAATATCTGTAATCTCCATGAGATGTCATCTCTTTCATCCCTGGTACAACACTTTCTATTTTCTCTCTTTATTTTCTTCAACTGTGCCAACGTTTATCAATTTCACCAATATCTTCAAGGCACAAGGTTTTTTCTTTGACAATTTTGTCTACTATTTACGCACTGTTTGTTTCATTATTTTTGCACTCACTGATAGAGGGGTCTCCTATCAGTTCATTGTGCGGACAACCTTAAATGAATTTCTAGGATAACATTTGTTCTATTTAATGCAACTACACCTCAGTTTGTCATACTGAATTCTTTTTTGTTTGTCACTTTCTTTGGCTCAGGACACGGAGAAACAATGTCCTCTGATCTTGTATCCAAAATGTCAAAACTATCACTTCCTTAGCCTCAACTTATATATATCTAAAACAAGAGAATAATGACTAAATAAATGTATCTGAAAAGGATGGAACATAGTGGTCATTTTGTGATAGTTGACCTTGGGGACCAAAGAAGTTCCTCATTGTCTCTGTGATCTGTGGACCAATAGGTTTTTAAATTGATGTATAATTGACATATAGTCTTATATTAGTTTCAGGTGTGCAACATATTTGACACTTATATCCACTAGAAAATGGTCATTACAGTAAGTCTAGTTATCATCCATAACCATATATAGTTACAAAAATGTTCTTTCTTATGATAAGACTTTTAAAATATACTTGCTTAGCAGCTTTCAAACATGCCATACAGTATTACTAACTACAGTTACCATGTTGTACATTACAATTCCATGATTTATTTATTTCATAACTGGAGTTTATTCCTTTTGATCTTCTTTTTCCATTTTATTCTCTCCCCATCCCCAGTAGCTTTTATTTAACTTATAACTTGATCGTACACATTTCAGATCTATCTAATCCATGATGGAAATAATTCCCAAGTGGAAAGCTGCCCAAAGGTATTTATAAATATTCTCAAGTACTTATCTTTCTGTCAATGTCATCTGGAGGATGCTAAAGTCAACTCTACTGAAAATTTAATAAACATCAGCCTGCCGTTCAAAATGAAATTCTGTATTCTTTTCGTTTAATTTTTGTGATAACCTCTTGCCTTGGAAAATCTGTAAGCTGGCTGCTTCAGTTAGCTTTTCCCCTCCAAACTTATTCGAATGAAACAATAAATATTTATTTAACCAAATTGTGGCTCAACTATTTAGGTGAAGCTCAGTTAGGTGTTTTTCTACTGATCTTAGCTGGGTTCACTCTGGGCTTTCAGTCAGCTGTCGGTCAGCTAAGTCTGCTTCTGGAGTTTGGCTGATTACTGACTGGTACAATGAAACATCATGCTACTTGCCTCTCACCTTTCACCAGAATAACCCTTGTTCTATGGTGGCTTATTTGGTGGCCCTGCATTCCAGGACAGCAAGAGGGCGTGTTCTTATGTGTAAGTTCTTGCCAAACCTCTGCTTGTGTCATATTTGCTAATGTCTCATCAATGAAAGAAAGTCACCTGGCCCATCCTAACTCAAAGGAGTAGAGAATAGATTCTGCCATTTGCTGGGAGTCAGCTGCAAAGAACTGTGGCTATTTTTGTTATCTACTACATTGGCTCTGGATGCAGTAAAAGGAATAGGGAGGCCAAGGAAGAGGTGTTCTCATCAGTATCTCTAGGATATTAACAAAAGTATGCCCTGCGTCAGAAGGATGGTGGGGACACGCCCACATCACCATCCAGCTAGGGCTTTAATCTGCAAAGAGCTTTCCTGGCAAATGAGCAAATACATTCCACTTAGAGGCTGCTAGAAAAGCATTTGATTCTCCAGAGAGCAAAATATAAACTATTCTTTTTTATCTTTCCCGTGTTCTTATTCCTCTTTCCTTCAACCACCCTACTCTCCAACCCATTTGATGTTTTTTATAAAAGCCTGCCCCTGACGGTCCTGGACTTGGTCCCCTGGGAATGGTTAGGAAAAGTGCCAAATGACTGCTGCTTTATCTGAAATAGGGCATGAGGCTCCTAAGCCCAGAAAATAAGATCAAAGAGGTCTGACAGGCCAGGCTAAATTCTCAGATCCAATTTTAGATCCTTTTAGATGGAACCCACAGCATGAGTGTAAGGGTACATACTTGAACACTCACCACACCTCCGGCCACGAGTACCTTGAAACACACTCAAACTGAAACATTAATTTCAACAAATTTGCTGCCTAGAAGGGGGTGTTGGACAAGCAGGAGGGAAGCGAAAAGGAGGTGCTCTCTCCAGTACCACAATGCCGCATTTCCTTCTCTCACACTGGAGGCATCTGTCTGGCTAGCATTTGTGCTTACTCTCTCAATATTTCTCTCCAACGTTATCCCACCATTATCAGAAGGTTTATCAGTCAGCTATTGTGAAACACACCACATCAAAACCCAGTGGCTTGAAGCAACAAACACTGACTGTGCGTCATGAGTCTGTGGGTTGGGTGGGAAGTTCTGCTACTCTGAGCCAGCCTCAGCCAGCTTCCTTGGTCTTGCTCGTGGAGTTTATCACCTACAGATTGCAAGGGGACCAGCTAGTCTAGGATGGCCTCTGCTGGAACAAGTTAGCTTTCCTCCATGCACCCCTTACATTCCTCCAGCCAGTTAGCCCAAGCACATCCTCATGTTCATGGCGGAGGAACCAATAAGGCAGGAAAGCAAACACTAGTTCACAAGCATTTTCAAGACTGGGTGTGGGTCTTGTTTGCTCAACTCTCATTGGCCAAGGCAAGTCACATGGCCGAGCCCAGAGGAAAGGGGTCAGTCAGAACATCTTGCCCACAATGGTTGTAGTAAAAAACCGGAGACATCAATGCGACCAATTTGCCATCTTAGTTGTGTACAAGTGTGGGGATTACCAAAATAGTCATACACTTATTTTGTCATATTATTGAATGGTCCGCAGTCCTAGCGTTGCCCTTGATGGCATTCATCTGGCTCAGTCATTCCTGTGGTTTTTTTTTTTCCCACGCCTCAACATCAGTGGGTTTTTCTGAGACTCAAGTCAGCTTGGGTTGTGGGGGATGGGAAGGAGGGAGGTGGTGGTGACAGCTAATCTATTCATATTCCCTTGTGGGTGTACTAGTGTAAGAGTCCTGCATGGTGTTGATTCTGTGTCTTCTCTCCTTTGACCAAATGACAAATTGTACCCCAGAGGACTCACTTGTAGAAGAAAAGCTCTGTTTATAAGTAGCAGAACTAAGCCTTATGACTCACAGACTTTCTTGATCCAGCCTAGGGTTCCCCTCTCTCAGCGTCTGGTTTCCCTGTATGGATACTAGAAAAAAATCGACTCCCAGGGGGGGCTTCAGATATATACGTGTGCGGAGGGGGTGCTAACCTGAATACAGGGTACTGTGCTAACGGTATATAAGAGTGTGGCATTCACCAGAATGTACACTCTAATCTAGCAGAATCTACACCAGAATCTGATAAGTTCTCCAAATTACCACTGGCTAAGAGCTGTAACCATGATGTAATCAAGCACGGATGCAACAAGAAGGATTTAGATTAGGCGGTAGAAATAATCCTGTGGCAAAAAATAAACAGTACATAGTGATTCTCTTTCCCTCTTCCAAAGCACAGAAAGCCTCCAGGGTCCCACTCCAGCCCGCACCAACCGTGACGCAGCTGAAATCCTCACACCCTCAGCCTGCCTCTAGCATGAGGTCACGAGGTATTTCAGTCCTGTGACTGAGGTGTGAACCACAGCCAAAGGGGAGAAAGTGCTTCCAGAGCCTGAGTACAAAGGTGTGATAAGACTTCAAGGTTTTGCAAGTGGTTCAGGGTTTTTTCCTCCTATTTTTCTTTTCGTGTCTCTCTCTTTCTGTCGTGTGAAAGTAGTTGTCCTATTACTTTCAGGAAACTTCTTCCTTTGGAAAGCATTAAAGTTTTAAACTTATTTTTAGCTTTGAAATAAATGTGTTTTGAGAGTCTAAGCATACTCTTCTCGTCTTCTTGTACCATGGACATAAGGAAGCGCTTAAAAGCCTATTTTATTTGGGATTCCTCAGTGTCCTGAGATAAGTACTTGATTACCACAATCATTGATAAATAACACATAATTACTGGCCTTTTATGGGTTCCACTTTCTGCTGGATGCCATGGAAGATGGAAAGAAGGTCAATACCTGGATTCCATCTCTACTGGACACATTACTGAACAGTGCAAAGTATGATAAAATCATGGATTCTAGAGCTGAAAGGCATCTTTCAGAGTTCAAAGCACTTATTTTAATACAGATGAGGAAGCAGAAGCCCAGAAACACATCCTCCAAAAAGCTGATAAATCCCAGCCACAAATTCACCAACAATAGTTTAGTGTAACTTCTACAAACAAAAAAGTGCTTCTCTCATTGGATTCCTTTCTAATCCAAGAATAGATTATATCATATCCTGATATTGATTTGTTGGACTTAACTTCAAATCTGTTTTCATATATCATCATGTAGAAAAAAATAGGGATGCAAGTCTCATTATCCTATTTGATGGAGCTGATACAGTGATACCGCAAAGCCAGAGATGCGACATTTCCTTAGTGAAGAGTTTTCCGTTATGTACTTTATCTGGGATTTCCGTAGGGATGTATGTTGTGTGGACACAGGATGGACATGAGGGATACTATTAGGAAGGCTTCAGTTTTGGAGGCGGGCCCAAAAGTAGGTGTCCTCTCTCACTGGCCAAGTGGTGTCTCAGGGCTATGGCTATTCTATGGAGAGAAAACAATGAGAACCTAGGTAACAAGGAGAGTCACCATGGAAATCTTTCCCTAATCTCATACATAGAAGGTTCTGTGCTGGACTCTATGCCAGGTCTTAACAGTGAGAACAATTGATACAAGCATAGAGTCTAGGAGCATCGTGGACACCTCTGCACAATGGGCTTCCTACTCACTCTGTCCTCCACCTCCCCAGACCATTCACTGTTCAAGAGTTTATCATGAAAACATATGAATATGACCAAACTTGGTCTTTAAGCCAGGGTGATTGGCTTAGAGGTGGGCACATGAACACAGTCCTCTAGGAGGCCCGTTGAAACTGGACTAAACAGTTTATCCCCATCACACATAAAGCTCAGATGTTGTTGGTTGTATATATTTTGCTTTGTGACTAGAAAGAAAGAGAAGGTCCACCAAGTGAAAGAAGAAGGAAGCAGATATATGAAAAAAAACAAAAACAAAAACAGAGACTAAAGAAAGGGAGAGAAACCTACATGTTAAAGCCCTTGCTTTCAATTGTTTCTAATGCCCAACCATATTCTTATTGTCAGCGTTTTGTGAGATACCCCAGTATATATATGGTAAATGATCTTTTATACTTAAGCTGGTATAAACTAAGTTTCTAATATGAAGAGTGAGCACATGGTAGTGAAATATTTTTGAATTCTATTAAACTCTTAGATTAAATCAATAAATTTGGGGAAATGAGGAAGTGAAGGCTAGTGTATCTGCCTAGGGCAGGTTGAGACATAAAACCAGATTGTTTCAATAAGATTCAGTCAGAAAAATACACCTGGAGAGCCTTCCTGATGTTGTCAGTACGCCTTGGAAAAGGGCAGCTTCGGCTTTGGCAAGTAGAAGATGATTTGCCACCAGGTCACTGGGGCTGAAATTGAGGACATCTCTGCAAGGAAAGTCCAAATCCAGAAACGTCCAGGTTTCAAAGAAGCAAAGAAAGTCTTTCAAATGGTGAGAATTCATCTTGCCATAATGGAAGGTTGGAAATTAGTGAGCTCTTGAAAATGGTGATGTCTGAGTCAAGCCAGGGCAGCCTTGTGGCAGGGCTACTATAGAAGTGATGGAAACATCTGTTGGGAGATAAGGGAATAAGCTTCCAGCATTCCTTTTCCTCAAGATTTTTGCATTTTGGTTTAGACTCCAAGTAATAAGGTAGATGAGTTGGATGAGAAACTGGCTTCCAAGGGATCTGATTCCTCCTTTCCAGCCTGTGCTTTGGAAACCTCAACTGGGACTAGTCACATTTCATTTCCACAATCCCAAACAACGTCACTCCTTGTCCCTTTCCCGGTCCCTTCCTCTTCTCAGCTCCCCTGCTCCTCTCCAACAAAATCATCACCCCCTCCTCTCCATAAGCTTTCTTCTAGGCTAGGCAGACTACCATCCCTGAGACATTGCTTTTCTACCTCCTCCTTGAAAGGTCTGACCTCTGTCATTTTCCCAGCATCTTTCAAATAGAGCCTTTTTTTTCCCCATAAAATCTTTCTCCTAGGATGTTCAGGGAAATAAAAGATAACAAATCCTTCTTGCTTTTTCCTGTCTGATTATACTGTTCCTTCTTTAATGCTCTATCGCATCCAAACCTAAATGACTGACTTAAACAAAATTGTAAATACTTTGCTTTACTTATAGATATACTTGACTTGAATTATGCCATTGTCTGTCCTTTGTGTGTTGAGATTTTAGGGTCTCAGAGGCTTTTAGAAACATGTGGCCCCTAGAACAATCTATGTGAATCCACCTTGGATGGCGAGGGGGTTTAGATGGCTATCTTATATGCATAAGAGAATTTCTGCTTCTAATGTAAACTCTAGTGATTTCAGACACACAATTGCTGTTTCTATTGGCCTGATCATTTGCTGGTTTCTACCACGTCTCATGTTGTTTCTTATTCAAGAATTTAGATTATAGTGTATCTTTAATTTCCTTTTTAGCAATTTACACACACACACACACACACACACACACACATTTCACGACCACATAATTTTAGAGATTTCTTCCCACCTTAAATAAACGTCCTTTCTTCCCCCATATTTAGTCAGTGTACTTTACCTGGCACCAACATAGAAGCTCTTATGAAACCCATATGTGCCTTATAACATAATTCATTACTTTCGCAGGAAAATCCCAGTGACCGCAATTTGATAATGATTGTCAAATACATTGCCAAGATTCCCATCACCTCTCCAACTGGATTTTGAGCAAGTAAGAGTGAAATACTTATAGTTATTTCTTTTACATCTATAGTCTGTGTTACCAGAAATTCTAGAAATAAATTATATAAACAAATTTAGGAAATATTTAATTTCACCAAGACGGAATAGAGATTAATTTCTTCTTAGCAGTAATAATAATTTTACAATTATGAGTCTATAGATCTTCAAGATAAACATTTGTGAATAAAATTTGCCAAATATCCATATTGATAAAATCCAGATCAATTTTTTTTAGCAGTGTAAAAATACACATTCTCTAAACAGCTGATAAAACCCCCACCACAAATTCACCAAAAAGAGTTTAATGTAACTGAAACAAATAAAAAATGCCTGTCTTATTTATAGCCAAAGAACATAATATATTTTGTTGATATTAAGATGCTGGACTTAATTAATAAACTTCAAGCCTACTTTCAGGTAGGGTAAGAGAAACAAATGTGGATGAAGTTCTCATTATCCTATTTGAAGGAGTTGACACCACGGATGACACCACAAACCAGGAGAAGCAATATTTTCATAGCGAGGTATTTTTCATTGTGTATTTTACCTAGGATTTTGATGGGAATTTATGTGGTGTGGATACAGGATGGGGATGGGGGATGTTATTAAGAAGACTGATGATGGACGAAAGGAAGTAACTGACTAGCTTTGCCTAAAGATTCCAAGGCTTCCAAATGTTCTCCCTCTGGAAGAGAATAGCCATCTGTTCTTCTTGTCCACTGGGGAATGAGCAAGGGGATATTGGTTAATAACATGGCTAAGGAGATTCAGGGTACGCAATGAATTTCACAACTGACAAGTTTCTTGGACAGTGGACCCATTGACCAAGTGTTCTGTGAATGGGGTGAAATGCCCTTCTCTGGAGGCCATCAGACACATCTGTCTAGCAGAATATAAATGCTGTGCTCCCAGAGGGTTAAAAATGGACAGTTGATGGCTGGATTCCTGCATTCCAGCATGGCAATATTTATTTTAAATCCCATTTCTGTCCTGAGGAGGAGATCTAGATTTCCCACCATGATTTTGAGGATGGCTTCCCTTTTTACTTCGTTCTCTTGACAAAGAGAAGAATGAAGGAATTTCTTAGAGAAGAACGTGTGATTTATTTGCAGAAAAAGACACGTGGCTCATATTTCAGCTATTCACATGAATACCATGTATTTAAAGACATAAACATTCACACTGGAACAACTATCTTTGTTCTTTCCCCTTACAAAATGTGTATGATGTGGAGAGTTTTGATTTTTCTCTTGACACATTTTAATGATAACCCAAGAAAACAGATTTAATATTTAGCTCAGAATCATAGACTGGAAACACTTGAAGACATCTCTCTCTCTCTCTCTCTCTCTCTCTCCTTTTTTTTTTTTTTTAGGTTTTATTTTTTAAGTAATCTCTATACCCAACATGGAGCTCAAACTCATAACCCCAAGATCAAGAGTTGCACGCTCCACTAACTAACCATCTTAAAATTTATCTGGTGGATAGGAAACTGAGTCACAGAAAGGTGGAATAAACTGAGGGTCACAAGAATGGTTCACGTTTGGTGGAAAGTCATTACAAAAGAAGAAACCTAACTGTTTTTACTCAGGATGAGGAAGAGCAATGGAGAAGTCTTACAGAGTTAAAATACTGCCTTTTAAGGAACAAAAGGGATAAATGGTTTCAGAAGTGGGCAGTGACTTGCAAATACTGGGGACATAGTTTCCCAAACAAAGATGCAAGACGGGTAGAGAAGGAGTGATAGAAACAATTAAATCATGTGCCACTTACAACTTGTAGGTAGCATCTCTTTGGTCAAGACATACCCAAGCAGCATCTGTTTCTTTGGAAACTGATCGTGATTACATTACATGCACATTTAATTCCAAAGCTAGGGGTAAGAGAGTAACTGTTATGGCACAATCGTCTCTGATGTAGAAACGTTCGAGAGGATTTTCTATGCTAATTTTATTTTACACTTTTTTTTTTAACTTTATGAGAGCAAAAATTTCATAACCACACTAGTTCCCTTTATCTGTAGGGACACATTCCAAGAATCCCAGTAGCTACCTGAAACTGTGGATAGTACCAAACCCACACAGATGGTCCCTAACTTAACAATTGTTCCACTCATATATATATTTTTTGATTTTGCAATCATACAAAAGTGACAGGCTTTCAGTAGAAACTGTACTAAGAATTTTGAATTTGGATCTTTTCCCAGGCTAGCGATATGCAGTAGATACTCTCTCATGATGTTGGGCAGCGGCAGCTCCCAGTCAACCACATGATCATGAGCGTAAACAACTGATAGACTCAGCAACCATTCTGTACCCAGGCACTATTCTGGTTTTCATTTGCAGTATTCAACCAATTACATGCGATATTCAACACTTTATTACAAAATAGGCTTTGTACTAGATGATTTTGCCCAGCCGTAGGCTAATGCAAGTGTTCTGAGCATGTTTAAGATAGGCTAGTCTAAGCTATAATGTTTGGTAAGTTAGCTGTACTAAATGCATTTGCGACTTAATATTTTCAACTTATGATGAGCTTATTGGAAGGTAACCCTATTGTAATAAGTCAAGGAAGGTCTGTGCCTACTATGTTTTTTCTATACATACATATCTATGATAGGGGTGCCTGGTTGGCTCAGTCATTTAAGCATCCGACTTTGGCTCAGGTCATGATCTTGCAGTTCGTGAGTTCGAGCCCCACGTCGGGCTCTGTGCTGACAGCTCAGAGCCTGAAGCCTGCTTTGGATTCTGTGCCTCCCTCTCTTTCTGCCCCTTAAAGGCTCATGCTCTCTCTCTCTCTCTCTCTCTCTCCCCTTTAAAAATAAATAAACATTAAAAAAATTATATATCCAAAATAAAGTTTAAATTATAAACTAGGCACAGTAAGAGGTTAACAGTAACTAACAATAAAATACAACAACTATAACAATATACTTTAATAAACGTTATGTGAATGTGGCCTCTCTCACCCTCTCTCTCTCTCTCAAAATATCTTATTGTTCCATATTCACCCTCCTTGTGATGATGTGAGATGATACGCCTCCACGATGAGATGAAGTTTTGGGGAATGGCATAGACATTGTGACATAGCATCACGTTACTAGTGATCTTCTGACCTTCTATCAGAAGGAGGATCATCTACTTCTGGACAGTGGTTGACGGTGGCTAAATGAAGCCTCAGGAAGTAAAACCTCAGATAAGGGAGGACAACTGTAAACTTCTTAAACCCCAGGCAGGATGTGATTTTACACTAACAGCTAATTTCTCCAACTGAACTGACTGTTTAGTAGCCAACACCAATCCATTCAATATAAAATTAAAACAAGAATTATTTCCACTTAAAGAGTCTCTAGTCTAGAAACTACAGTCAGAGAGCTACACTGAGGATATTAGTCTGCGTTGACTGGTATTCTGATTTGTATTAGACAACGAGCCATCCTTTTGCCTAGTGAGGGACACCAGCCCATTGCTGGATCTCATCTGTAGCATAGACAGCCTGTGTTTATGTACCTACACCGAAAGCTCTTTCTGTGACATGATAGGTCAGATCTGGCCTCCAGGCCAAGCTCAATCATCAACCCCCTGTATGATTTAGGCAAACAATTAACCAGAATGAGGGCTTCTCTTCGCCTACCCACCATCTAAAAAGGCTCTTGAAACATTTTGAAGAAAGCTCTAGCTGATGAGTAGACAGAAACCCTTATTAGAGGCCTCTTTAGGGCCCATTCAACTTTGGTTTCTAAGAACCTTGCGTTCTTGACGTCATAGCTTCTGGGACTGCACCAAAATAAAAAGTTTCTGCACAGCAAAGGGAACAATCACCAAAACTAAAAGACAACCTACTGAATGGGAGAAGGTATTTTCAAGTGACATATTCAATTAAGGGTTAGTATCCAAAATATATAAAGAAGTTATACAACTTGAAACGAAACCAAACAAAAATAATCTAATTTAAAAATGGGCAGAAGACATGAACAGATATTTCTCCAAAGAAGACATCCATATGGCCAAAATATATATGAAAAGATGTTCAACATCACTAATCATAAGGGAAATGCAAATAAAAACTAAAGTGCTATATATCACCTCATACCTGTCAGAATGGCTAAAATAAAAAACACAAGAAACAGGTATTTGCAAAGATATAGAGAAAAAGGAACTCTTGTGCACTGTTGGTGGGAACGTAAACTGGTGTGGCCACCATGGAAAACAGTATGTAGGTTCCTCAAAAAAATTGAAAATAGATTTACCATATGATCCAAGAATTCCACTACTGGGTATTTTCCCAAAGAATACAAAAATACTAATTTGAAAAGATGTATTCACTCCTACATTTATCACAGCATTATTTACAACAGCCAAATTATGGAAGCAACCCAAATGTCCATTGATAGCTGGATGGATAAAGGAGAGGTGGTACACACACACACACACACACACACACACACACACAGAGTGGAATATTACTCAGCCATAAAAAAGAAAGGAATCTTGCCATTTGCAACATGAATGGATCCAGAGAGCACGCTAAGAGAATAAGTCAATCAGAGAAAGACAAATACCATGATTTCACTCATACGTGGAATTTAAGAAACAAAACAAATGAACAAAGAACAAAAGAGATAAACCACAAAACAGACTCTTAACTATAGAGAACAAAATGATGGTTACCAGAGGAGAGGTGGGTGAGAGGATGAGTGAAATAAGTTAAGACGATTAACAGTGCATTTATCATGATGAGCACTGAGTAATTTATACAATTCACTATCTTGTTTATCTGAAACTAATATAGTACTGTATGTTAACTATACTGGAATTAAAATAAAATCACCAAAAATAAAAAATAAAAAATAAAATAAAACTCATAGAGGTTAGGTGGTTTCTCCCAAATCATATTGTTAGTAAATAATAGAGTCAGGATTCAGCTCTAATGTACCTGACTGTGTTACGTTATGTCTTTTTTCCCCCTCGTATATAGGTACACTCCTGAGAGATTTAATACCCAAAGAAAATGAAAACACTAATTTGAAAAAATATAGGCAACCCTATGTTCATTGAAGCATTACTTACAATACCCAAGATGTGGAAATAGCATGATGTCTACTGAAAAAGAGAAATGGATATTACACAGCCATAACAAAGGATGAGATCTTGCCATTTGCGACATGGATGGACCTAGACAGTATTATGCTAAGTGAAATACGCCAGATACTGAAAGACAAATACCATATGATTTTCCTCACATCTGAACTCTAAAAATCAAACAAAAAGTGAATGAATAAACAAACAAAAAGCAGAATGAGACCTATAATACAGAGACTAGAAAGATGATTGTCTGAAGGGAGATGGGGCAATGTGGGTGAAGGAGAGAGGCGGATATAGGCTTCCAGTTATGGAATGAATAAGTCATGGGAATAAAAGACACAGCATAAGGAATACAGCCAGTGATACTTTAATAGTGTTGTATGGTAACAGATGGTAGCTACACCTGTAGTGAGCACAGCATAATGTATACACTTGTTTCATCACTATGTTGTACACCTGAAACTCAGATAACAGTGTGCATTAATTGTACTCAAATTAGAAAAAACTAAAAAGAAAAAAAATGCATTTAACGTACCCAACCTACTGGATGTTATAGCTTGGCTTAGCCTCTTTCAGACATGCTCAGAATACTTACATTAACCCACCATTGGGCAAAGTCATCACAAAGCCTATTTTATAAAAAACGTTGAACATTTCATGTAAAAAAAAAAAAAAGTAATAACATTCCTTCTGCCCTCACCTCTCCCTTTATTCTGTACCAAAGGAGATAATGGCTGCAGAACAATGAGGTCAAGGTTGTTTCAAGCCTCAAAAGAGGGAGATGTATTCTCCAGACTCAAACCTGTTTCTTTTTTTTTTTTAACTGAAGTGTAATTAACATACAATGTTATACTAACTTCAGGTGTACAAGCTTTGAATCTGGCAATCCTATACGTTACTCAGTGTCCGCCATACTAAGTGTAGCCACCACCTGTCACCATACAATGTCATTACATTATTGACATATTCCTATGCTCTACTTTCCATCTCTGTGACTTATTTATTTTATAACTGGGAACTTTGTACCTCTTAATCCCCTTCCATCCAAAGAGAGTAAAATACACATTCTTTTCAAGTGCACATGGAACATTCTCCAGGACAGATCACGTGTTAGGCCACAAAACAAGTCTCCATAAATTTAAGAAGATTTAAATCACTATCAAGCATCTTTTCTGCCCACAGCAGTATGACACCAGAACTCAATAATGAGGAAAAAAATCTGGAAAGAACACAAATACATGGAGGCTAAACAACATGTTACCAAACAATGAATGCGTCAACCAAGAGATCAAAGAGGAAATTAAAAAAAAAATGCATGAAGACCAATGAAAATGGTAACATGATGGTCCAAAATCTTTGGGATATTTATAGCAACACAGGCCTACTTCAAGAAACAAGAAAAAATCTCAAACGAACAACCTAACTTCACACCTAAACAAACCACATTTTTTTTAATAGGATGGTTAATATTTTTTTTAATATGAAATTTATTGTCAAATTGGTTTCCATACCACACCCAGTGCTCATCACAACAGGTGCCCTCCTCAGTGCCCCTCACCCACTTTCCCCTCCCCCCACCCCCCATCAACCCTCAGCTCGTTCTCGGTTTTTAAGAGTCTCTTATGGAACAAACCACATTGCTGTTCAAAGGGCCAGGCTCTGCACTCCCCCCCTTCCCTGGCTGTCTTCAGCGTCCAGGTCGGCTTTCATCGCCACCTCAGGTTGAGAGATTTCCAGGCAGCCCTGGGCTTGCTGAAGGTACCAGTAACACACTTTTGGACTCTAAGCCAAGAGGCACAAGACATACATCTGACTGAAAGAAGAGAAGAGGAGCAGGGCGGAGCACGCCAGGGTGTGTCAGAGCCACCCTTTCCCCCCCTGCAGGCTTTAACTCTATGTTCTGAGGTTTCAGAAGGAGCTGACAGGTGTCAGCTACAGCATGTCAGGCACCATGTAAGACACTTCACACACAATGCCTCTTTCCAGAATCCTCACCACAACTCCATCCGAGCCCACGGACTCTTCTGTGAAATGAAAATATTAGATTTCATCCCAGTCACAGTCACTCAGACAAGAGAGAAGATTCTGATATGGGCCCATCTGCCTTTATAGCCCAGGGGCTTTCAACTACGCCGTGCCACCTACCCGTACCAGGAGCCAGGAGACTAGGGTCGCTATTCTAGCTCAGTGCCCCACTCATCCCGGAAGATTTCAGTGCCTTCCTCTATCAGATGCATATGCAAACCCACCACCCCCTCCACCTCCCAGTTCCTTCCACCCTCAGATTATTTTTGAACTGTATGTGCCACGATGGGCAAAGGTATCAAACATTTGGTGTGAACAAGAAATGAGAGAAATTATTGCTGCTTTTCTGTTTATGTGTCTGCACGCTCACCTCTTACTTCCTCAACTACCGTAAGATTCTTGAGCTAGACACCATAATGTATACAACCGTTCGTGGTGCTCCTTCCCCCACCTACAAGTCCCTTACGGCTTGAAGGATACAGGAGGTGCTCAAAAAATACTGAAGATGGAACATACTCAGAATCAGGTGGGATGATAGAGGTCTTTCAGACCAACCTTCTCTCTTTGGAAATCAAAGTTCCGAGGGGCCCAGAGAAGCCAGGCTTGGGTCCTTGCCTACCGTTTCTCAGTAAAGAACTCTATGTACAACCGCATTCGTCTGCAGAGTTTTCCAGATGGCAGAAGCCAAGGTGCATAGACATGCAGCTAATTTCAGGTGTGGGCTGGTGTCGTTCTCTGAGCTAATAGATCTTTTATTTTATACATTTCTATAATACTAATATTATACTACAAAGTAGTACCAGTTAAGATGTCCAAGGAATGTTGGTAAGGAAGTCAACTAAAACCAGCCACCCTGATCGTTTTGGTTTAAATTCCAACGTTTATTGGCCTGAAAAGTTAAAGTTAACTAGATGATCATACTTCAAACACAGGGTTATTTCTTTACATTATGAAGCGATCTTTGTATTACTGCATTTGCCCTTTCCCAAAACTCTGTGAGCTGGGCAGGCCATGGATTATCTTTATTTCACAGGTGAATATCCCAAGGCTCAGACATGAGCAGGCATGGGAGGCCTCTTCTCTGATTTCCAGCCCAGGTCATCAGGCAGGTGGAAGGGTGGGCCCGGTTGGGCTTGGTTGCAGGTTGGAGAATGTGGGTAGGCCACACTGGAGAAAATACGGACGTGTTCCAGTGTGAGTTCCTGCTGGCCAGGAAGGACCCCTGCTCTGCGGGCGCCATATCCCAGGACCTCTCTGTCCCAGCTTGCTCACTCGCTTTGAGCCCAGCGCAGAAGGATTCTGCCTGCTTCCAAGCTGGCCCTTTCTACTAGTGGGAATCAGGAGCCAGAGTTTTCTGCTGGTGACTGCTCTTTCCCAGTATTCTCCTGTGGTATCATATTTTCTCAGCTTGTTCTTAAACTCATCTTCCTGACCGTCTCAGTCCTCATTGACCTTTTCTCAGGTCATGGAAAGTGAGTTCACCGAGGGACTCCAATACCGCCTTGCCGATGCACCTCCCTGGAGAGGGAAGCTTCTTCTCCGGTTCATGCCCACTCCCGCCCCTGAAAAAGAGACTCAGTTCTGTCCATCAAGCACTTTTCACACACCCCCTCACACACCTCTTCTAGATACTCGGCCTCAGCAGAATAGCCAGGACTATCTATTCATCGTACCTTCAAGTCCCAGTTCTGTAACCAAATAAACCTTGTAGGTTGCCTTGATCCATACCCCACACCTCCCCCAACATCTTACAGTCGAAGTATCAGAGACTGGGGAGATTCAGGGATTTCTGTCCAAGTTCTAGCAGTCCTTCCATCATTAAGCTAGAAGAGAACCCCTTGGCTCCCACATTCGTTCTGTCACTGTGACTCACTGCCACCGTCACCACCCTCTCCTCTGTCTTGGTTCAGGGACTCTTCATCATCTTTCAGTAGAACCTCAGTGAAATCCTCCTGAGGTTACTTGCTCCCAGGTTTATCTCCTTCGAATCTATTCCACTGGGAAGTGTGATTGGATCACATTTGAGATGAAGACAGATCATTCCATATCAAACTTCTGAGACGCATCCTGTGGACCACAGGATAAAGTTTACATCTCTCTGCCTGACTTACAAGACACCCTTGCCCCCACGCCCTCCTGTCCCTGCATGTTTAGCTCCGACTCATTCCATTTCCCACCGTGTGGCTTATACCCCAACCATGCCAGCCTCTTTGTGAGCACGCCTGGTGTTTGCATCCTAAGTATGATATTCCAGTGCCTTTGCACGTTTCCTGCTCAACCTACACTGTCCTTCTCCATATCTTCTTCATAGAAAACTCCTCTTTAAAAATTAGTCTGGCATCACAGCTTCTCTGAAGCCTGTGTCTACAGAGAGAAACACGTAAATGTCTCTAGCTTTTCAGTATATATATTTTTTGTTGCACGTATAACATTTAATCATACTGCATTTTGTGGAGTGTTGGCTTATTTGTCCCATTGTAATCTAAGCACATTAAAGGCAGAATTTGAATTTTCTTTTTTCTTCTTTATATCCCCTACCGTGTCTAGGTCAAGGTTGTGCTAACGTTAGGAGCTCCTTACGTGCTGCTATGGCTGGGCAAGGCACAGAGGCTGCACATTAGAGAATTTCAGACACTGTCCTTTTTTTTTAATTGTTTCAAAATGTTTACATTTATTTATTTTTGAGAGACAGAGAGAGACAGAGCATGAGCAGGGGAGGGGCAGAGAGAGAGAGAGACACAGAATCTGAAGCAGGCTCCAAGCTCTGAGCTGTCAGCCCAGAGCCCGAAGCAGGGCTCAAACCCACGAACCGTGAGATCATGACCTGAGCCGAAGTCGGACGCTCAACCAACTGAGCCATCCAGGCGCCACTCAGATACTGTCCTTTAAAGGAAGTAGAATCACTCACAACCAAAGCTTTCATCCCTATCCTATTAAGAATATTCTATTGGGGCAGCTGGGTAGCTCAGTTGGTTAAGCAGCTTAGTCTTGATTTCAACTCTGGTCATGATCTTGCAGTTTGTGAGATCAAGGCCCTGCACTGGTAGTGTGGGGCCTGCATGGGATTCTCTCTTCCCCCCTCTCTGCCCCTTCCCCTACCACACTCTCTTGCACGTGCCCTCTTTCTCTCAAAATGGATGAATACATTTTTAAAAATATTTTTAAATTTTTATTTATTTTTTAAAAATTTAAAAAAAATGTTTATTTACTTTTGAGAGAGAGAGAGAGTACAAGCAGGGTAAGGCAGAGAGAGTGAGACACAGAATCGGAAGCAGGCTCCAGGCTCTGAGCTGTCAGCACAGAGCCCAACACGGGGCTGGAACTCACTTACTATGTACTCTCCAAATAAGTCTCACTTTGTTTTCTATGCAATGTTCCGTGAGTAGCATACTTAACAGCATTTTATTTAATTCTGCATTTTTCCCCAAGTGGAGATGAATTCTGTGATTATAAAGGTAGCACATGCTCAGTGTAAAACATCCCAACAATGGAAATGTGTAAAAAAAAGACTAGACTCTACAATGATTTCGACACCTTGAGTAAACCACTGTTAACATCATGAGGAATATCCATTCAGACTTTTTCCTGAGAATGTGCACTTAGAGACATGACACACATGTTCCTTAAGTAGGGTAGTACCACATACACATGGTTTGTAACCTTCTCCTGTTTTCCTTAAAATATGATAGCTATATTTCCATTGGTAAGGCATATAGATCCATGCAATCAGTTTTGAATGGATGGTAATATTCCAATACACCATATGCCATAATAAGGCATATACGTTGTTTCCATGTTCCATGTTCTGCTATTATAACAATGCTATGATAAAAATATCATGAAAATTTGTCTCTTCCCTTTTGGCCAGGCTCAGAAGTAACCATGAGAGCCTATGTTTAATTTGTATTTCTTTTCTTTTTTTTAAATTTTGTTAACGGTTACTTATTATTGAGAGAGAGAGAGAGAGAGAGAGAGAGAGAGAGAGACAGAGCGTGAACATGGGAGGGGCAGAGAGAGAGGGAGACACGGAACCCGAGGAAGGCTCCAGGCTCTGAGCTGTCAGCACAGAGCCGGGTGCGGGGCTCGAACTCAAACGCGGGATCATGACCTGAGCCGAAGACAGAAGCCCAACCGACTGAGCCACCCAGGCGCCCCTAATTTGTTTTTCTTTGATCCTTAATGAGGTTGAGTTCATTAAGTTGAGTTCATAAGTTCACTGACCGGACATAGTATTTCTTTTGTGAATTACTTTTTTTTTAATTCCCTTGTTTATTTTCTCATTTGGGTGTTTCTCATTTGCTTTTTGGTTTCTAGGATCAATTTAAATGAAATAGTCATCTTTGTTCAGTCACATATGTTACAACACATGGATAGAAGTAACCTCAGACGTATTTTAGCACAGCCCTCCCATTGTACAGATTAAACTGTCTAGAGAAAGGGGGTGAGTCACTGAGGTCTCATGATTATATGGCCAATTTTTCCAGTGACTCAGTAAGATTTATTGACTCACATTGCTTACATTTCTATTGTACCACCCAGCCTTTCCTTATAAAACAAAATATACTTCTAAATTGACCAACGTTTGATATCATAGAAAGCTTCCTGTGGGAAAAAAAATAAAAATAATAGCATTTTTTGGTCTATTCTGCCATTTGCCCTTTTCTAACCAAGGATTCTTTTTACTTGAACAGAAGAAGGAGGCACTGGGGAGGAGATACCAGCGTTACAAATGTTGCTATTCCTGCTGTCTTGATGGGATGCACACTTGCATCTGTTTTTCATGCCTTTCCAAAATGGAATTCCATTTGCTTCCCCCTTTGTTATGGGGAGGGAAATGGCAGAACCCCATCATCACTCATCATGATGAGTAAAATAAACACTTGCCTATCAGATTTTTCTCATGCGTCATTTATCCCGGGAGAAGAATATTATTAGTACCGAGCATAAAAGCTGGGTTGAGGAAGGAGTAATAATGATCAGTTGGAGGGGGAAAAGAAAAGAATAGAGTAAGGGGTACGGAAGCCACCGAAGTGCATTATTTGCTAATAGATGGTTCCAGACTTCCTCTCTTAAGAAAGATTGGGACATGTGGAAAATCTGCTTGTCCACTTGTGCACTGCAGAACGGGGGAGGGGAGGAGAGCCAGACTCCCTAAAGGGTAAAAATCAGGGAAGTGAAGCAGGTGTTTCCTGCTACTTGTACCTCAGAGGAAAGTTCAGAGCCCTTGGAGGGAGATTTCCACAGTGGCCCGAACCAGAGGAAGCCATACTTTTCCATCAGCCTTAATTCAGAGGTCAGACGCATCAGCTGTCACCTCTCAGACTTCCTCTCCCTGTCTCTCTCAATCTCTGACAGTCTCCCTAGTTTTAAGTTAGTGAAAAGTTAATACACGTGTTCGTACAGGTTATTGCATAGACGATTCTTGCTACCCTCCTTTCTCAGCTTATCTGCTCTTTTGTTTATTTACCTGTATCCATCGTGATTTTCTTGCTTTCATTAGTGGGAGTGTTGGTATTAGTGCTTAATATACTTCTTTTTTTCCTCCGACATTAAAATTTTTAAAAAAGTAAAACATGCACGTGGCACATTACCTTGAACTTGCACGCTATGACACTAACGTGGATTTGCCATTTAGCTCTAAAAAGAGGTTATTTACTTTTCTACAAAATCAATTGGAAAACCAAGACACGTGGGAAGCAAACCGTAAATACCTGTGTTAATGTATCAGCTACGTCTTTTTAAATGTTTCTCTTCCTGTTCTCTCTCTTCCGCCCTCCTTCCCCCTTTACGTGTTTTTGCAGCGCTCTCTGTTTCTTTCTAGCAGTGAAGTGCCCAGAAAAAGAATAATAAAGTTGACGTGTGTCAGTGCGGATGTGGGTGTGTGTATGCATGTATAAGCCGTACACCCAAATACTGGAAAGCAATTAAAAAAATTTTAAATATACATTTGAGTATTTCAGATTAAGGGAGAGTAAAACGGGGAAGAAGAAGGAAAGGGAAGCGGAAGGAGAAAGAGACAGAGGGCTGAACAGAGAAAGGAAGAGCAAGATGGATGAGTTGGGACACTTGCTACACAGAGAAAATGCCATATATCATCCAGATGTTTTGTCTACGGCAGACCAAACATCAGGCTTTTGGGAAACATTTGGAAGATACAATGCTCCTTTCACTGCACAGACAACTGTTGACAGTCTTATCGCCTCTTTCTCTGTGTGTATGTGTCTATCCCTTTCAAGCCTTTTTGTGGTCAAATTATAAAGGCCTGTTTAGTGGGCGGGTGACGTCACACTGACCACAAAAGCTTATATTTCCTGCTACTAAATACACAGCCCCTGCTGACGAAGTAATCATTACAGAGCGAGCTTGTTCCGCCGAGGTCACCCCAAGTGGGGATAAAGGCACTGGGGGAGGGGCCCAGTTGAGAGAGCAGAGCCATTATTCCCAAATGTGTCTGTCTGTCTGCTGATCCTCATCTTGTTAGAACCGAATGATGAAAATAGAGGTCCCTTTGTGCTTCCTCCAGACCTTTGTCTCTAGGGATGCTGGGGCATACTGGGACTCAACATGGTGGAGAAAAAGGAACAGACGAAATCCAGGTCTGATTCCAATCTTCCCATTTATACGCTGAGTGCCTTTTACCTCTCCAGGTCTAATCATTATAATACCCGTTTTATTGAAGAGGAAAGAGCCCCGTGTAGGGATCAAATGAGATCATGCATTTTTAAATGGTTGGTTTTATTTTTAGGGTGCTATTCAAATCTTCATATCATTTCTTCGGGGCTCCCACCCACTTGCCTTGTGATGAACAGGAACTACAATTCTCGATTTTGAGAGTAGACAGTACAGGGTAGGTTTTCGTTTTGCAAATTCCTTTTTATTTTACTTATTTATTTTTCCAGAGGTCACTAGGAAAGAATTTTTTTTTTCAATGAAGAGAAATAAATGAACTTAAGTGCTCAAACGAAGGCTCGTCAAGTTGAGCAAAGGAAGCCACGCCAAATACTAGGGAACTGCAAGAAAACAAGAGAGGGTCCGGGGGAGACCTCATGGAAGAAATACTATTGGGGTTGGGTAGAGCGCAGGATAGGCCACGTCCATGAACTCTTAGGTACTACCTGACATTAAACTGGACTCATCTAAGGGCTTATGCCAGAAGTCTTTGGCATCCCAAACCTCAGATGACATGAAACCGTTTGAATGCACATTTTGAGTATTTTATGCATTCAGGCTAATTTCAACATTGAGAGAAGTGGAAAACCACTGCTCAGCCAAGATCATACAGAATTTTCCTACTCTCAGTCCTGAATTTTTGACGAAGCAGGATTCAAATTCCCTACATTTTTTTCTTATTTTTATTTTTTCCCCCTTCTGGTGAAAGACTATTACACATAGGGCCTCAAACCCAAAAAGTACTTTGGAATGAGTCCATGTGACATTCTCTGCAAAAGGAAACGTTTGCCATTATCCATATAATTTAGGTGGTCTGGACAACCAGTCTGAATATTCCAGCTGCTGACAAATTTCTGTAGGCCAGGATTGACTAGGTTGGTTCTCTATATAAAGTAAAAAATCGGACAATTGCCATGTTCCTTTGGGCCCTGTATGCCCACCAGGCCCATACTGGGGCAGCCTTTCTGCCAGAGCTACTGGCCAAGTTTAAGGCCTCTGGTAGGCCCAAAGCCAGTTCAGTTCACCTGATCTGAGGCTATGGTTGAGTTGGCGCGTCCCAGCTATTCCCCACAAGCTGCCGCCCCCTGGCTCAGGCATAAAGCCTTGGCTCCATTAATCATCCTTTTCCTGGAGCACATTAGACGAGCTTCTGGCTAGGAGTAGAACTATCATTTTCATTTCCTAATTTTAAAAAGTGTGTGTTTGGTAACAGAGGGAAGACAGGCCAGAAAGGCCACTTCAAAGTCCCACCATATGGAAAAAAATGCAGAGAGAAGGTTCTGGGCCACTTTCCTCTGAACTCACCTCCCCTGTAGTGCTGGGGAACATGCCAGAAGATGAGGTCTGTGTTGGGAGGGGAGCCTGAACTTGCCGAGAGGATGGCCACCATCAGTTTCGGGTGGGTTCAGCTGTTAAAGGTAGAGCTCTGAAAACAGAACTGAAGGAGTCAAGATAGAAGTTCAAGTGTGGTGTTAAGCTAATGAAAGAGTCAAAAAACAGAGAATATGCAGAAATTGGTGGCCAGAACTTAGCAAAATATAAAATCCTGAGGAGGAAAAAAAAAGAAGTCACTTAAAAGATAGCAGCCAAGCAAGCAAGTTGATCAAAGCCAAGTCAATTAGTCAAGATATCAGGCTCAGTGTCTCTGACACCAAAAAGGACCTAAAAAATGGAGACAGCGTCATATATACAGCACGTCCAGGAAAAGCGAGATTTCTGAGGAGAAAGGTTGGGATGGAGTCAGGAAGCAGAAGGGGAAGGCTCTATTTGGCCCACAGTGGAGGAAGGGAGCCACAGGGCAATGCCTGGGCCAAATGTTAGGATAGTGGAAGCCAGAGGATCAAAATCAGGAAGGTTCTGCCACAGTACGAAAATGAAAGTCATGGATCCATAATCCAGAATATAGGTAAATTAGAGATTAAGAGCAGGAGGGCATCCTCCTTAGCGAATTCAGCTGGCTCTGCAAAAAACCACTTCTATGACTAGAGACTTCTTTCACAGGGACTAGTTGCTGTGGGGGGTGTTCATTGCCACCAAGGAGCTAAACGCTGCTTCAGGAAAATGAAAGTCTCCTATCTTTTCTATTGCAGCATGGACCCAATCAAGCAACTGAGTTCTTTTTTTCTTTCTTTCTTTCTTTCTTTCTTTCTTTCTTTCTTTCTTTGTTCTTTCATTATCTATCTATCATCTATCTATCTATCTATCTATCTATCATCTATCTTTCTATTTATCTACCTACTTATTTTTATGGATAAGCACATTCCATACATAGTTATGATACCAAAGAAGCCCTTTTCAACACAATATTCAACTTAATTGTTATAAGTGAAAAGCTTAGGCCCTCAGTCTAAGGTATAATTCCCATGATTCCAAGCAACGTTTTTGATTGTTTTTCCCATTTTGGGTTCACATTTTGCTGAATTAACTTGATTGACTGTTTTGGCCTTGTGTAGATGCTTCCTCATTGACCCAAACAATCCGTTGGTTAATATTACTCAGAATAACCTACAACTTAATTGGCTGATTTTTTTTTTGTCTTTTTCAAAGTGTAATGGCATTATGTAGACTCATTTTATATTTGTGAGAGTTTCCTCAGTGTATTTTATTTAGCCTGAGATTAGTTTTCCTGGAACCTTAAGTACAGAGCACTTCAGGAGCAGAGACAATACCTTGGGTGATGCCCAATGTAAATCTCATGGTTCAGAGACAATCTTGTGGCCAAACATGAGGCTCATCAGATGTCAGGCTTTCCAAAAGTAGATGCAGAAGGCTCCCATCTGTCTAACTCCTGCTGCTTGTCCCCGACAATCATCACGTCGCCCATGTTGTTTTCAGAATTCAGAGCCTAAAGATCCACCTTACTTTTTCTTAGAAACTTGGGAAGCAGACCTTACTCCTTTTCATTTTTTCAAATTGCATGTGAATTCTACTGTATTTAGCATAACCCAAGCTTAGCATCTGAATACATGTTTCATAGCCAATAGCTTTGTCTATTACCCATAATTACATACTGTATCTCAGGACACACAACCGATGTGGCCATCTACTATTGTCAGTCAATGTAACGTCAATACTGACCCTTGCTTTGTGCTTTGGGTGAGAAGTAGAGCGAGGTCCATGTAGTAGTCTAGTGCCCTCTTGTGGCTTTCAAACCAAGAGTTTAAAGTTCCTTTATAGAATTAGAGCTATACGTAGAATCACGACTTTGTGTTTTGTTTTGTTTTTAAGTTTATTTATTTATTTTGAGAGAGACAGAGATACCATGAGGGGAAAGGCAGACACAGAGGGAGACAGAGAATCCCAAGCAGCCTCTGTGCTGCCAGCACAAAGCCCAACTCAGGGCTCGAACTCGCAAAACTGTGATAACATGACTGGATTTGAAACCAAGAGTTGGACGCTTAACCGTCTGAGCCACCCAGGAGCCCAGAGAATCACAGATTTGAGGCCATTGTGAAGTTAACTTTTATCATCTGTCCTTTGTCTCAGTATTACTACCTTCTTCTTGCAAAGAATAGTAAGTAATGGTAGACCCACTCTACTCTGATCTTAGAAGAGCCCTTAGAAGTGTGGAGATTAATTCAGGGTGTTGGACTTTTAGAGGGACCTATAGAACTTAGTACACTGTGGACACATAGTACATGATGGGTAAACACTGATTGAAATCCCTTTACCAACCTGATGATGCCTGTTAGTTTTTCCATTTACTCTTACATTTACTTATTCATTTGGTATGAATACTTTGGTATGCTTAATCTGAAATCCAGAGAAGAATTATGAAGGATATAACAAGTGAACCTGAAAACTTTGAAGATTTGTCCTGTGAACAAATGAGATATTATGGATAGCTCCAGTGCAGCAAAAGTGAAAATTATAGGTATTGGTTTAATATAAGGAAGAATTTTTTTTAATGAATGCAATTGTATGACACCAGAACATGTCTGGGGATGTGTTTCCATCCCTTGAAACAGCCTAGCCAGGGTGAGTTAATTTGATATGGAAATTTACAGGGGAATTTCTCTACTGGACTAGTTGAACTTTGATAAAAATCTCAGATTTTTAGAATTTGAAGAGTCCATAAATACATCCAAAAAAAGAACACAGCTTCTTCCCACTACTCAATTGAATAATTCTCATTGGTAAAAGTTCTCTAATTTCAATGTGGAACCTTCCCAATACATTGCAAGTTCATATGTACCATTACCATTTCTAGAAAATCAAAACGTGTATGTATGTTTGTGTGTCCACATGCATGTGTTTGCCCAATCTTGTTTTCACTACTTACCTGGTTCTGATTATCTAAAATGGAGTAAGACCTTTGGTCTTTTGCTTCCAAACCTGACAAGCTGTCACTTAACTTCTTTTTGTTTTAAGCAAACTTTTTACATTAGTGCCTGATTGCATACGATGGCAACTTACATATTAGAAAAAAATATGCAAATTTACTTGGTTCCAGTTGTGTGGCATATGACAGGTATATTAATACATATTAATTATGTCTTAATTAACTAATACATATGAAGGCAGTTACTCGCTCATTGTATGGCAAAAGGAGGAGCCAAAATGTTAACTTGAGAAGATTATTCATGAAATGAAAGAGTTTAATTTTGGTACCGCAAATTGCAAGGACAGTGAAAGTCACCATCCCTCTCTAGTTCATACTGGTTTAAACTAGAGGCTGGAAGAGAAGACTTATGTCTCTTTCCAGCATAATTTCTTGCTTTTTTAAAGAAGTAGAATTATTTTAGAGGTACTGATTGATTTGGACTTTTATTGCTGCTGTTGTTTTGAGTATGTTTCATATTTAGTCAACGCAATCTTCTCTATGCTTTTTTTCTGTACCCTAAACATCAGAGACAGGAAACAGCTAGTCCAACCCATCCTGCCAAAATGAGGTTAACATAAGAAGCCACCGAGTGGTAATCCCTTGGGCCCACAGTTTAAAGCTAGGTCCCAGCACTGCCTTCCCCTTGTTCCTTCTCTCCCCCAAAGACCTCATCACACTTACTAGGTTGGAATTGGGTGGGAAGGGGGTTGAGGGTTTTCTGGGGTGAGAAGCTGATCTACCCTTGTTAGGCCAAAACTTCAGAAATCTTGAGGTTCAAGGAAAGTTCAGGTCCAGGACTCAAGCCGGTTTGAGACTTTCTTCTCTTCTTCCTCACAGTACTTTATCCACCCTTTGTCCTGACAGAAAAGCCAATGGCCCATGTCACAAACCTTGCTGACAGTCCTAGGTTATAGGGAAGAATTCTCTCCCCTCTTCATCTCCGTGGGAGAGAACACACTGAATTGCCACTAGCCTGTGAAATAAACCACCCACCTGGTTCATGGAACCGTTTCAAGGCCAGAAAAGCCAGCCTTACTCAGCTGTGCCATATGGGAGAGAAGAAACCATGTTTTTCTCCATATGGATTTGTCACAGATTACTAAGAGGCATTTGCTCTTTGTCTCAGCCAAATGCCTTGATTCCTAAAACACATGAGAAGACGTGCTTGCTTAACTTGCCAGGGAATTGGATACGTACTTCATAAAGCAAATCAAAACTAAAACTGTGTTGGGCCATTCTGTCCCTACCTCATTGGAGAGACATCCCTGCAAATGGACAGCTAATCCTTTTAATGAGCAAAATACCCGAAGGCTTTTCTGGGGCGAAGCCAGTGTTCAACTGCCCCTTGCTGCACAGCTACAGAATACAGACTTTTTGAGCAGGGAAAATCTTAGAGATAATCAAACCCCTCTCCCCCACCTCACTTTCCATGTGAGAACTGAGGCCCAGACAGGGAAGGTGACTTATGTAAGACTGCTTAGCCGTGTTGTGGCATACTGGACTCATGGTCAAGTCCTTCACTCTTTATTCTCTTCTCACATGTTGTAGTTCCCTTCATCCTGTCTTCTAGATAACCCCCTAGAGTGAATTTACTGTTATTTCTTTTCCATACTCTCACCTTTTGCTTACAAATCCAGTGGATAAAGGATTATGATTTCCTTACTATCTTTCCCTCCATGATAAAATTTGTATTGATGCCTCTATTGTTTTCTTAGCTACTGCCATTTTTACTCACTACCATGAAGCAGGAGTATAAGACAATAGGGCAAACCTCAGCATTAGCAGTAAAGACCTGTGAATCAAATAATATAAGAAAGCCACATCCTTTGACTAACAGCAGAAAGAACCAATTTCCTAGGTGGGTGCTACACCTTAGGTTCTTTTCTTTATGTCCTACATGCGTGGGAAAGTATTAAATCCTTCCAAAAGTCATGCCAAAAGTACAAAATGACTCAAGGCCTTCATAGCTATGGCCTTCTCAAGGAAACAAGAAAGAATTTTCCAAAGTTTCCTGTCAGGTGTGGTCCCTGACCAGTCTGAGCATTCTCCTTTAGAATCAGAGGCTGCCATATTTGGACATGCTCTTGAAGCAGTGTCTATACAGAGGAGACAGCCCATGGATCCACCATAGAAATTCTTGATTTGAATCTATTGTGCTGTGTGTGAAACCCTGAGCCCTTCTTCATTTGTAAAATAAGGATAATAGTATCAACTTCTTAAGGTAGTTGTGATTAAAGAAGATATAACGTATATAATGATTAGCACTGAATAACTGCTCAAAATTTGTTACTTATCATCCTTTTCTTCTTTCCAGAGTAATCTAAGCTTAGCGACTGCTTCATTGGGATAGTTTTCTTTACTAAGAGACCCAAAACAAATTGTCTCATAAGACTAGTGGGAAAGAGTGCTGATTGCCAGTGAATTGCTCCATAAAGTTCATTATCTCTAGAATTATTCTTACTCATCATATAGAAGTTTCTTTTTTTAAGTTTATTTATTTTTCAGAGAGAGAGAGAGAGGGAGAGAGAGGCATAGAGACATGGAGAGAGAGAATCCCAAACATACTCCACACTGTTAGCACAGAGCCCAACATGGGGCTCAAACCCACGGACCATGAGATCATGACCTGAGCCAAAATCAAGAGTCGGACCCTTAACCAACTGAGCCACTCAGGTGCTCCTCCTATAGAAACTTCTGTAAGCAGATTAGTAGAAAGGAAAGGTAGGCTATGAAGGCAGAAAGAGGAGAACCATAGCAGTAAATGTAACTATTCCCCACAAAAATTAGGGCTGCCTACTGACAGTGTGTATGTGTGTGTGTGTGTGTGTGTGTGTTGCACATACATGAGTATAGGTACCTGTGTACATGTGTGTGTTTCTCATCTGCCCCTTCTTAAACTTGTTCTTAGAACCATTTTTTTCTCTTTCATTGTAACATGTTTGGCTTCCATTAAATCCATTAATCACCTCCAGAATTAGTGACCATATTCAGCCTCAAGAAAGAGTTGGAAGGGTTAAATAGTTAAATACAAATGTAAAGTCTTATATGTCCAGTCAATTAGGAATCTAAAATTAAAAGGCAAAGGATGCAGAACAGAACATGAAACCAAAGCTCAATATTTGGAAGCATGACCAATGCCATTACCTCTCCATTTTATTCAGAAATGCTTTGGCCTATGATCTCAGAGAACCTCTACTACCAAATTCTGCCTCACTCCTACTCCTACCAGGTGTGAATATCGTCTACAGGAGAGCAAAATTAGTTCCTAGATCAAGCATTGAGGATAAAGTACAGAATCTTTAGTTCTATAAATCGATCTATCTTGAAAGAGGCAGCACTTTCTGTCACATGTTCCCATGATGGCACAGACAGAGTTAAGTACAGAGAAGGAGAGAAAAAGAGAAATTCAGCTCAGCCTTTGAGGTGGCACCTCTAATTTTCTTTTCTTTTTTGTGTGTGTTTATTTATTTATTTTGAGAGAGAGAGAGAGAGAGAGAGAGAGTGTGTGTGTGTGTGTGTGTGTGCATGAGTGGGGGAGGGGCACAGAGACAGAGAGAGAAAGAATCCCCAGCAGGCGCCGTCAGGTCAGCGCAGGGCCCGACGTGCGCTTCATCTCATGAACTGTGAGATCACGACCTGGGCCAAAGTCAAGAGTTGGATGCTTAATTGACTGAACCACCCAAGTACCCCACCTCTAATTTTCTTTTCTTTATCCACATTCTTTTCAAGTGTTGAGGAGCACAGCTATCGGTGCAGTTGGTAGATGAAGGTACATGGCTGAAGTATATTCAGGAGCTGATGTCCATCCGTGTTGTTCCTATTAGCAGATTGTAGTTGTGATAGTAATTGAGCCATCCCTCCAGTGGTGCTTTAGTTTCTGAAATAATGACAATTCCTTATTGGAGTTTTGTATTGGGAATGGAAGAATGACAAAATTCCGGGACACCTAGGTGGCTCAGGTAGTTGAGCATCGGACTCTTGATTTCAGCTCAGGTCATGATCCCAGGGTCATGGGATCGAGCCCTGAGTCGGGCTCTGTGCTAAGCATGGAGCCTGTTTATGATTCCTTCTCTCTCTCCCTCGGTCTCTCTCCCCCACTCGTGCTCTCTCTCTAATAAAAAAAAAGAAAGAAAGAATGGTTACATTCCAATGCCTCATGTTTTCAAGTTATCTCTGTCTTTCTCACTTCTAAAAATGAAGCTGGGAGAGGTTAAGTGAGTAACTTGTCCAAGGCTACTCTCCTAGTACACAGCCATCTGTCAGTATGCATCCAGAGCTCTCATTACGACTTACAAAGAAGCTGAGTTATCAATCAATGTAAAAACAGAGCCAGTATTGAATCAGAATAATATGTAGTTTAGACATCGAATAGAATGGAGAGATAATTTGTCTGGTCTGGTTTGAGACGTGTCCCCCAAAATTCAGGGGAAAGGCTTTCGAGGAACATGGTCTAAAACACTACTTCTCAAATATCAAGGTACATAGAAGTCACCAGAAATCTACTGATTCAGTAGGTCTAGGGTAAGGCCTGAACTTACGCATTTCCAACAAGCTCCCAAGTCATGATGAAGCTACTAGTCTACACTCTACACTTTGAGTAGCAAGGGTCTAAGAGACAGCTGAAGGGTGTAAAGGAGACAACCCAGAATTGCTGGAGAGAAACCATTCCTGGAGTGTTGGCAACATTACATCATGAATTCAACTTGTTGTGTAGCTACATAGGCTCCTGGGGTGGGTGGTATATTGTCCCTCTCACCTGTTATTCTCTTGCCTAAGCTCCAAGGTCTTGGTTCTGGAATCTAGAGAGAGAATCAGCCAGCAAAAGCTGAGGAAGGGCATGTTTATACTTCAGGGAACTCGACCCTGATCAGGCACTTTTACAGAGGATCGTTTGGAGAATATTAGTGAAAATACACTTGGTTCAATCGTTTGTTTTATAAAGGAGAGCAACCATGATGAGAA